>NC_139974.1:22803002-23353002 GCF_963993115.1 Abramis brama
GAACACTTATCAAACGTGTGAAGTTTGGTGCAAATTGGACATTGCCTTCTTGAGTAACAACAAAGTCATGTTTCATTGAATTAGTATTCTTTAGCACGTAGCTAAGCATTGTTAGCATGTTTTAACATGTTTCTAGCATGTTTAGAACTCAATGGCATTTTTAACATGTTGCTAGAACGGCATCAACGTGTTAAACATGTCACTTCCTGTTGCCAGTAGGTGGCGCTATTACTATAACTGAACATTCTCATGTAGATGTGTTCAGGCCATGACTCTTATCAAAAGTGTGAAGTTTGGGGCAGATTGGACATTCCATGCCTGAGTTACAGCAAATTCCTATTTAATTGCAATAATAGCATGCGTTAGCACTTAGCTAAGAGTTTGCTAGCATGTTTTAGCATGTTTCTAGTATGTTGTTAGCATGTTTAACACTTGCTGGCACTTTTTTATATGTTATTAGGAGTCCATAACAGTGTTAAACATGTCACTTCCTGTTGCCAGCAGGTGGCGCTATGACTGTAACTGAATATAAGCATGGTCATGTGTTCAGGACAGAACGCTTATCAAAAGTGTGAAGTTTGGGGCAGATTGGACATTCCATGCCTGAGTTACAGCAAATTCATATTTAATTGCAGTAATATCATTCTTTAGCACTTAGCTAAGTGTTTGCTAGTATGTTTCAGCATGTCTCTAGTATGTTGGTAGGATGTTTAGCACCTACTGGCATTTTTTTATATGTTATTAGGAGTCAAGGACAGTGTTAAACGTCACTTCCTGTTGCCAGCAGGTGGCGCTATGACTATAACTAAATATGAGCATGGACATGTGTTCAAGAGATAACTCTTATCAAACGTGTGAAGTTTGGGGTAGATTGTACATTGCCTTCTTGAGTAACAACAAAGTCCTGTTTCATTGAATTAGCATGCTTTAGCATTTAGCTAAGTATTGCTAGCATGTTTTAACATGTTTCTAGCATGTTTAGAACTCAATGGCATTTTTAACATGTTGCTAGAACGGCATCAACGTGTTAAACATGTCACTTCCTGGTGCCAGTAGGTGGCGCTATTACTATAACTGAATTTGAGCATAGACATGTGTTCAGGCCATGATTCTTATCAAACATGTGAAGTTTGGGGCAGATTGGACATTCCATGCCTGAGTTACAGCAAATTCCTATTTAATTGCAGTAATAGCATGCTTTAACACTTAGCTAAGTGTTTGCTAGCATGTTTCTAGTATGTTGCTAACCTGTTTAGCACTTGCTGGCTCTTTTTTATATGTTATTAGGAGACCACAACACTGTTAAACATGTCACTTCCTGCTGACAGCAGGTGGCGCTATTACTATAACTGAACATTCTCATGTAGATGTGTTCAGGCCATGACTCTTATCAAAAGTGTGAAGTTTGGGGCAGATTGGACATTCCATGCCTGAGTTACAGCAAATTCCTATTTAATTGCAGCAATAGCATGCTTTAGCACTTAGCTAAGTGTTTGATAGCATGTTTTAGCATGTTTCTAGTATGTTGTTAGCATGTTTAGCACTTGCTGGCACTTTTTTTATGTTTTTATATGTCCACAACAGTGTTTAACATGTCACTTCCTGTTGCCAGCAGGTGGCACTATGACTGTAACTGAATATGAGCATGGTCATGTGTTCAGGACAGAACGTTTATTAAAAGTGTGAAGTTTGGCGCAGATTGGACATTGCCTTCTTGAGTAACAACAACATCCTGTTTCATTGAATTAGCATGCTTTAGCACTTAGCTAAGTATTGCTAGCATGTTTTAACATGTTTCTAGCATGTTTAGAAGTCAATGGCATTTTTAACATGTTGCTAGAATGGCATCAACGTGTTAAACATGACACTTCCTGTTACCAGTAGGTGGCGCTATTACTATAACTGAATATTCTCATGTAGATGTGTTCAGGACAGAACGCTTATCAGAAGTGTGAAGTTTGGGGCAGATTGGACATTCCATGCCTGAGTTACAGCAAATTCCTATTTAATTGCAATAATAGCATGCTTTAGCACTTAGCTAAGAGTTTGCTAGCATGTTTTAGCATGCTTCTAGTATGTTGTTAGCATATTTAGCACTTGCTGGCACTTTTTTATATGTTATTAGGAGTCCATAACAGTGTTAAACATGTCACTTCCTGTTGCCAGCAGGTGGCGCTATGACTATAACTGAATATAAGCATGGTCATGTGTTCAGGACAGAACTCTTATCAAACGTGTGAAGTTTGGGGCAGATTAGACATTCCATGCCTGAGTTACAGCAAATTCCTATTTAATTGCAATAATAGCATGCTTTAGCACTTAGCTAAGAGTTTGCTAGCATGTTTTAGCATGCTTCTAGTATGTTGTTAGCATGTTTAGCACTTGCTGGCACTTTTTTATATGTTATTAGGAGTCCATAACAGTGTTAAACATGTCACTTCCTGTTGCCAGCAGGTGGCGCTATGACTATAACTGAATATAAGCATGGTCATGTGTTCAGGACAGAACTCTTATCAAACGTGTGAAGTTTGGGGCAGATTAGACATTCCATGCCTGAGTTACAGCAAATTCCTATTTAATTGCAATAATAGCATGCTTTAGCACTTAGCTAAGAGTTTGCTAGCATGTTTTAGCATGCTTCTAGTATGTTGTTAGCATGTTTAGCACTTGCTGGCACTTTTTTATATGTTATTAGGAGTCCATAACAGTGTTAAACATGTCACTTCCTGTTGCCAGCAGGTGGCGCTATGACTATAACTGAATATAAGCATGGTCATGTGTTCAGGACAGAACTCTTATCAAACGTGTGAAGTTTGGGGCAGATTGGACATTCCATGCCTGAGTTACAGCAACTTCCTGTTTCATGGCGAAACATCGAAATTTGTCAGGCCGCCGAGGACCCGCCCTTCGACGAAAACTCAAGATCTTCGCAATTTAACGTCGCAAAGGCCTTAAGATTACACTCACCAAATTTGAAGATGATCAGATTAAAACTGTAGGAGGAGTTCGTTAAAGTACGAGGCCTGAAAATGGCAAAAACTGCACAAAAATCTGAGAGGAAGTTCAAAATGGCTGACTTCCTGTTGTGTTTAGGGCTATGCTCCAAGAGACTTTTTTGTAGGTATTAGGTCATTACATGTATGTACCGAATTTCGTGCACGTACGTGGAACGTTGCGGGAGGCGCACTCCGTTGAACTTTTATAGGTGGCGCTATCGAGCCATTTTGCCCCGTCCAATTCTGAAACCTTTATCAGATGTAAATTTTCGCCAGTTCTGACGCGTGTGCAAAGTTTTGTGAGTTTTCGAGCATGTTTAGGCCCTCAAAAATGCAATTAAATGCGGAGAAGAATAATAATAATAATAATAAACAGAGCAATTCCAAGAGGGTCCTCACACCATCGGTGCTCGGGCCCTAAATATATATATATATATAAATATAGCTGCGAGCAGCGATTACGGGCCCAAGCCGGTGGCACCGCCACCCCGGTGCCTTTAGTTACCTAAAGGCACCGGGGTGGCGGTCCCGCCGGCTTTGGCCCTTCATCGCTGCTCGCAGCTATATTTATATATATATATATATATATATATATATATATATACACACATTATATACTGTGTGTGTGTGTATATATATATATACATTTTAGGGACAAGACACAGAGAATTTTACTTGCCTGACCTGATTAGAACAACGAAAAAAAATCTAATAAAAAGATAACTAGGGAATCACTAAATCGAGAGAATTATTCTGATTTTATGATACACTCAAAATATTCCACAACAAATCCTTTAAATGTAACGATATTCAGAATGGAACAAGAATAAAAAAATAACTACAAACAAGCCAAAACGAAATAAAAAAATAAAAATACATTTAAGCAATCCATGACATGACATGATTTATCTAGTTTTTGTACTGAAACATTCTGGTTGTTTTTAAACTCAAACATAATTCTTAAATTGAAAAAAAAAAAAAAAAAAAAAAAAAAAAGAATAAAATGGGTATAGTTCTGATATTTGTATAATTTTATATAGAAATAAATGGTGTATAATTGCATTTTTAGAAGATATGAGGCTTTTAGTGTGTCCTTTTTTGACATTACTTTAATCCCTCACTATAGCAAAACCGTTTGAGATTTTATTTAGAAAAATAATCAGTTAACAACATAGGCCTGCTGACTATAAAATTACAAATATGGAGGTTTTATATATTTTATAACATATGATACAGTGAAGCAACCTCACTTGACGAGTGTCATTTCCTGAATACAATCACAGTTGAAACTGTGACATTGATTTCATACAACAGGTTAATAAACAGTTCCAGTTAAGTCACTTACATTTTAGATGCAATATTGACTGTTTTTGTTCTGTTTCAGCAGCGAAAATAGTTAAACAAAGATCACAGCAGAACCATCACGCATCAGGTGTTTTCTCATAACTGAACGATTCAGCATTCTTAACGAATCGGTTGACTCAAAGATTGAATGATCAATCCGTAAACATCTGTTTTAATCACGATTGACTCATTCGAACGAATCGTTTGAACGAATGAATCAATGACTCGCTTATTAAGATGCCTGGTGACACCTAATGGCGGTTTAGTGTTGTTTAAAAGAATCATTCTTTCCAACGTGTGTGTGATTTGTGTGTTCAACATAATCAATGTCCGTGGGGACGTCCGTATTTTTCTTTCACTTTTATATTAGCGATTTAAAAGCACCCGCTCGTGTCACACGTCGATTAACCGGTGGGAAAATATCCTCAGACACATACCTAATAAATGTATATTTAAATACAATATTGGCCTACCTGGTAAAAGTTGTATATATTATTTTGATGTCCTTTTGGACACAAGAGGGCAGTATAGCCCTATGTATGACTTGATTTTTTTTTTTACTTTACTGTTTTTAAATTTAGAATGAAATTAGAAAAAAAATATTTTTAAAAACTGAATAAAATGGTTTTAGTTGTGATATTTGTATACTTTTATATAGAAATAAATGGTATATAATTACATTTTTAGAAGATTTGAGGCTTTTAGTGTTTCCTTTTTGGACATTACTTTAATCTCTCGCCATAGCAAAACCGTTTGAGATATTTATTATTCTTTCACAATTTAGCATATTTAATGTATTTTCATCATGTTGAAAAAGTTTGGTGGGAATTTAATAAATCACTTAAGAGGAGTGGCTAAAATTTCAGAGGCTGATTTTGCAAAAAAATCCACATTCAGACCAAAATATCTGACTTCCTGATGGTCGGAGCTAATAAATGTAAATTAGAAAGTTGTCCGGCTCAATGAGAGCAATATACAAACTATTTTTTTTTTACTGTAGTTAAAACTAACCCCCCCACTTTTGTCAAAAGCATTTTGAAAGTGACACACTTCCTGCTGCCAGTTGGTGGCGCTATAACTTTGACTCACAATAGTTACATCCATCTGATCGGCCTCTTACCACAAACACACTGCTGAAGTTTCATCAAGATCAGTTAATGTATGCTGAAGTTATAACACACTTCCTGTTTCATTTTTTCACCATAAATTCGTTTCCTCGCCACGGCCAAACCGTTCGAGATATTCAAAATCCGTCCGCAATTTAGCATCCTCAATGTCTTGACTTCATGCTGACCGAGTTTGGAGGCGAATGGATGAATTCCCTAGGAGGAGTACATTAAATTCCACAGCATGTGTTTCCAAACAACGCTAAATAGCCGACTTCCTGTTGGGCTAGCGTAAAACTTAGAGCACGAAAGTAGTTTGGCCCGTGGAGATCTATGTGTGTACCGAGTTTCATATTATTACATGCAAGTGTGTTTGATTTATGGACATGTGTTCGGATCCCGTTCCAGGGGGCGCTGTCGAGCACCCCTGCCACGCCCGGGTACCAGCTTCAGCCCGGCCTTGATGGCCGTTGGTTCTGACCTGTGTGCAAAGTTTCAAGAGTTTTCGAGCACGTTAAGGGCCCCAAAAGCCCCTGAAACCTTGAAAAACAAAAAAGCAAATCTCACCCAACAGACAAATCCCTCCCACCCCTCACACACACACACACAGAGAGAGAGAGAGAGAAAATTCTCCAAAAAATCACATTCAAACCAAAATATCTGACTTCCTGTTGGTCGGAGCTAATAACTCTAAATTAGAAAGTTGTCCGGCTCGATGAGAACAATATACATACCGATTTTTGTGATTCTAGGAAAAACTAAGCCCCCATTTTTGACTAAAGGTGTCGCTACTGAGCCCCTCACCACGCCCGTTTCTGAAACTTCTCACATGTCTACTGGCTAATAAGTGTGATGTGTCTGTCGAGTTTCATCCAATTTCAAGCATGCTAAGAGTCACAAAAGCATAATTTTTTTTTTTTAAAGTTTGAAGCGTTGCCACGGCAACAGTATCTAAGATATCAATAATCCTTTCACAGGTCTACATCTGCCGTGTGTCTACATTGTACACATAAAGTTTGAAGCAAATCAGGTAAAAATAAGAGGGTGATTTCAAAGCATTTTGAAAGTGACACATTCCTGCTGCCAGTTGGTGGCGCTATAACTTTTACTCACAATAGTTACATCCATGTGATCGGCCTCTTACAACGAACACACTGCGGAAGTTTAATCAAGATCAGTTAATGTATGCAGAAGTTATAACACACTTCCTGTTTCCATTATTCGCCATAAATTCGTTTCCTCGCCACGGGCAAACCGTTCGAGATATCAAAAATCCCCTGGCAATTTTTCATCCTCAATGTCTTGTCTTCATGCACACCGAGTTTGGTGGGGATCGGATGAATTCTGTAGGAGGAGTACATTAAATTCCACAGCATGCGTTTTTCAAACAACCCTGAATAGCCGACTTCCTGTTGGGCTGGCGTATAACTTAAGAGTGCGAAAGTTGGTCGGCCCGATGAGATCTATATGTGTGCTGAGTTTCAAATTAATTTATACAAGCTAGTTTGATCTATGGACCAAGTTTTCGGACCCCATTCAAGGGGGTGCTGTTGAGCCCCCCTGCCACGCCCGGATACCAGCTTCAGCCCAGCCCTGATGGCCGCAGGTTCTGACCTATGTGTAAAGTTTCAAGAGTTTTCGAGCATGTTAAGGGCCCCAAAAGCCCCTGAAACCTTGAAAAACAATTCTAAAAGCAAACCTCTCCTAACAGACAAATCCCCCACACCCCACACACACACACAGAGACACAGAGGCAGAGAGAGAGAGAGAGAATTCTCCAAAAAATCACATTCAAACCAAAATATCTGACTTCCTGTTGGTCAGGGCTAATAAGTGTAAATTAGAAAGTTGTCCGGCTCGAGGAGAACAATATACATACCGATTTTTGTGACTTTACGTAAAACTAAGCCCCCATTTTTGACTAAAGGTGGCGCTACTGAGCCCCTCACCATGCCCGTTTCTGAAACTTTGCACATGTCTACTAGGTAATAAATGTAATGTGTCTGTCGAGTTTCATGCAATTTCAAGCATGCTAAGAGTCTCAAAAGCATCAAAAAAGAATATTAATGTTTGATGCGTGGCCATGGCAACAGTATTAAAGATATCAAAAATCCTTTCACAGGTCTACATCTGCCGTGTGTCTACATTATACACATAAAATTTGAAGCAAATCGGGTAAAAATAAGAGGGTGATTTCAAAGCATTTTTAAAGTGACACACTTCCTGCTGCCAGTTGGTGGCTCTATAATTTTGACTCACAATAGTCACATCCATGTGATCGGCCTTTTACCACGAACACACTGCTGAAGTTTCATCAAGATCAGTTAATGTATGCAGAAGTTATAACACACTTCCTGTTTTCATTATTCGCCATAAATTTGTTTCCTCGCCATGGCCAAACCGTTCGAGATATCAAAAATCCGTCCGCAATTTAGCATCCTCAATGTCTTGACTTCATGCTGACCGAGTTTGGAGGAGATTGGATGAATTCTCTAGGAGGAGTACATCAAATTCCACAGCATGCGTTTCCAAACAACCCATAATAGCCGACTTCCTGTTGGGCTGGCATAAAACTTAGAGCACGAAAGTTGTTCGGCCCGATGAGATCTATATGTGTACCGAGTTTCATATTATTACATGCAAGTGTGTTTGATTTATGGACAAGTGTTCAGATCCCGTTCCAGGGGGCGCTGTCGAGCCCCCCTGCCACGCCCGGGTACCAGCTTCAGCCCGGCCCTGATGGCCGCGGGTTCTGACCTGTGTGCAAAGTTTCAAGAGTTTTCGAGCATGTTAAGGGCCCCAAAAGTGCCTGAGAAGTAGAAAAAAAATAATAATAATAATAAAAAATATAGCTGCGAGCAGCGATTACGGGCCCAAGCCGGTGGCACCGCAACCCCGATGCCTTTAGTTACCTAATGGCACCGGGGTGGCGGTGCCGCCGGCTTTGGCCCTTCATCGCTGCTCGCAGCTATATTTATATTTATATATATATATATATATATATATATATATATATATATATATATATCTTTAATGTATTTTTATCATGTTGAAAAAGTTTGGTGTGAATAAAATAAACCACTTAGGAGGAGTAACTAAAAACTCAGAGTCTGACATATCCAAAAAATCCACATTCAAACCAAAATATCTGACTTCCTGTTGCTCGGAGCTAATGACTGTAAATTAGAAAGTTGTCCGGCTCGATGAGACCAATATGCGTACTGATTTTTGTAACTGTGGGTAAAAGTAACCCCCCCACTTTTGTCAAAAGCATTTTGAAAGTGACACACTTCCTGCTACCAGTTGGTGGCGCTATAACTTTGACTCACAATAGTTACATCCATCTGACCGGCCTCTTACCATGAACACACTGCTGAAGTTTCATCAAGATCAGTTAATGTATGCAGAAGTTATAACACTTCGTGTTTCTCTTTTCTCGCCATAAATTCGTTTCCTCGCCACGGCCAAACCGTTCGAGATATCAAAAATCCGTCCGCAATTTAGCATCCTCAATGTCTTGACTTCATGCTGACCGAGTTTGGTGGGGATCGGATGAATTCTCTAGGATGAGTGTTTCAAATTCCACAGCATGCGTTTTTCAAACAACCCATAATAGCAGACTTCCTGTTGGGCGGAGCTAATAATTTAGAGTGCGGAAGTTGTTCGGCCCGATGAGATCTATATGTGTACCGAGTTTCATATTAATTCATGCAAGCGTGTTTGATATATGGACCAAGTTTTCAGACCGTGTTCAAGGGGGCGCTGTTGAGCCCCCCTGCCACGCCCGTGTACCAGCTTCAGCCCAGCCCTGATGACCGTGGGTACTGACCTGTGTGAAAAGTTTCAAGTGTTTATGAGCACGTTAAGTGCGCCAAAAGCCCCTAAAACCTTGAAAAACAAAGATTAAATGGAATAGACAACCCCCCCCCACACACACACACAGACACACAGAGAGAGAGAGAAAATTCTTCAGAAAATCCACATTCAAACCAAAATATCTGACTTCCTGTTGGTTGGAGCTTATAAGTGTAAATTAGAAAGTTGTCCAGCTCGATGAGAACAATATACATACCGATTTTTGTGATTCTAGGAAAAACTAAGCCCCCATTTTTGACTAAAGGTGGCGCTACTGAGCCATTCCACCACGCCCGTTTCTGAAACTTTGCACATGTCTACTGGCTAATAAATGTGATGTGTCTGTCGAGTTTCATGCAATTTCAAGTATGTTAAGAGTCCCAAAAGCATCAAAAAATAATATTAAAGTTTGATGTGTTGCCACGGCAACAGTATCTAAGATATCAATAATCCTTTCACAGGTCTACATCTGCCGTGTGTCTACATTGTACACATAAAGTTTGAAGCAAATCGGGTAAAAATAAGACAGTGATTTCAAAGCATTTTGAAAGTGATGTACTTCCTGCTGCCTGTTGGTGGCGCTATAACTTTGACTCACAATAGTCACATCTGTGCGATCGGCCTCTTACAACGAACACACTGCTGAAGTTTCATCAAGATCAGTTAATGTATGCAGAAGTTATAACACACTTCCTGTGTCCCTTATTCGCCATAAATTTGTTTCCTCGCCACGGCCAAACCGTTCAAGATATCAAAAATCCGTCCGCAATTTAGCATCCTCAATGTCTTGACTTCATGCTGACCGAGTTTGGAGGCGAATGGATGAATTTCCTAGGAGGAGTACATCAAATTCCACAGCATGCGTTTCCAAACAACCCATAATAGCCGACTTCCTGTTGGGCTGGCGTAAAACTTAGAGCACGAAAGTTGTTCGGCCCGATGAGATCTATATGTGTACCGAGTTTCATATTATTACATGCAAGCGTGTTTGATTTATGGACAAGTGTTCGGATCCCGTTCCAGGGGGCGCTGTCGAGCCCCCCTGCCACGCCCGGGTACCAGCTTCGGTCCGGCCCTGATGGCCGCGGGTTCTGACATGTGTGCAAAGTTTCAAGAGTTTTTGAGCATGTTAAGGGCCCCAAAAGTGCCCGAAAGGTTGACAAAATAATAATAAATATAGCTGCGAGCAGCGATTACGGGCCCAAGCCGGTGGCACCGCAACCCCGGTGCCTTTAGTTACCTAAAGGCACCGGGGTGGCGGTACCGCCGGCTTGGGCCCTCCATCGCTGCTCGCAGCTATATTTATATATATATATTTATATATATATATATATATATATATATATATATATATATATACATACATACATACACACACATACATATATATGTATATATATATATATATATATATATATATATATATATATATATATATATATATATTATTGTTCAAAAGTTTGGGGTCAGTAAGATTTTTAATGTTTTTAGGAGAAGTCTCTTCTGCTCACCAAGGCTGCATTTATTGATTAAAAATACAAACAAAAACAGTAATATTGTGAAATATTATTCCAATTTAAAACAGCTGTTTTCAATTTTTAAATATTTTACATAGTAATTCATTTCTGTGATCAAAGTTGAGTTTTCAGCATCATTACTCCAGTCTTCAGTGTCACATGATCCTTCAGAAATCATACTAATATGATGATTGATGCTCAATAAATATTCATTATTATTTTCAATGTTGAAAACAGTTGTGTACAGATTTTTTTTTTCAAAATGCTTTGATGAATGTTAAGTTCAAAAGAACAGCATATATTTCAAATATATATATTTTTAACATTATAAATGTCTTTACTGTAACTGTTGATCAGTTTAACTCATCCTTCATAAATAAAAGTACTGATTTATTTTATTTATTTCCCCCAAAAATAAAATTGTAATTATTACTAACCCAAAACTTTTGAGCGGTAGTGTTTAACGTTACAAAAGCTTTAGATTTCAGATAAATGCTGTTCTTTTGAACTTTCTATTCATCAAAGACTGTACACAACTGTTTTCGACATTTAAAATAATAATGAATGTTTCTTGAGTATCAATCATCATATTAGAATAATTTCTGAAGGATCATGTGACAGTGACGACTGGAGTAATGATGCTGAAAACTCAGCTTTGATCACAGGAATAAATAACAGTTTAAAATATATTAAAATAGAAAGCAGCCGTTTTAAATTGGAATAATATTTTACAATATTACTGTTTTTGTTTGTATTTTTAATCAAATAAATGCAGCCTTGGTGAGCAGAAGAAACTTCTCTGTTATGTGCGCGCCACAGACTGCACGCACGTCCGCTTAGAGTTCCGCCTTTTGCCTTCCGTCAATATTACGTTATTAGAAAAATATTTTTTTAGAGAATCGATTTTTTGACATTTGTGAATCGATTCAGAATCGTCCACGTCCGCATCGCGATACATCTAAGAATACATTTTTTCTCCCACCCCTAGATTTCATACAACAGGTTAATAAACAGTTACAATTAAGTCACTTACATTTTAGATTCAATGTTGACTGTTTTTGTTCTGTTTCAGCAGCGAAAATAGTTAAACAAAGATCACGGCAGAACCATCACGTGTTTTCTCATAACTGAACGATTCAGCATTTTTAACGAATCGGTTGACTCAAAGATTGAATGATCAATCCATAAACATCTGTCTTAATCATGATCGACTCATTCGAACGAATCGTTTGAACGAATGAATCAATGACTCGCTTATTAAGATGGATGCCTGGCGACACCTAATGGCGGTTTAGTGTTGTTTAAAAGCATCATTCTTTCCCACATGTGTGTGATTTGTGTGTGCAACATTATCATTATTTTTCTTTCACTATTATATTAGCGATTTAAAAGCACCCACTCGTGTCACACGTCGATTAACCGGTGGGAAAATATCCTCAGACACATACCTAATAAATGTATATTTAAATACAATATTGGCCTACCTGGTAAAAAGTTTTATATACTATTTTGATGTCCTTTTGGACACAAGAGGGCAGTATAGCCCTATGTTTGCTTTTTTGTTGAACCAAATAGCACTAAATAGCCTGTTTTAACTTTTTCATTCTTCTTGAATTGCAAAAACAGAATAAAATGGGTTTAGTTGTGATATTTGTATTCTTTTATATAGAAATAAATGGTATATAATTACATTTTTAGAAGATTTTTAGTGTTTCCTTTTTGGACATTACTTTAATCCCTCGCCATAGCAAAACCATTTGAGATATTTATTATCCATTCACAATTTAGCATATTTAATGTAGTTTCATCATGTTGAAAAAGTTTGGTACGAATAAAATAAATAGTTTAAGAGGAGTGGCTAAAAATTCAGAGGCTGATTTTGCAAAAAAATTCACATTCAGACCAAAATATCTGACTTCCTGATGGCCAGAGCTATTGAATGTAAATTAGAAAGTTGTCCGGCTTGATGAGAACAATATACAAACTGTTTTTTCTTTACTGTAGTTAAAACTAACCCCCCCACTTTTGTCAAAAGCATGTTGAAAGTGACACACTTCCTGCTGCCAGTTGGTGGCGCTATAACTTTGACTCACAATAGCTACATCCATCTGATCGGCCTCTTATCACGAACACACTGCTGAAGTTTCATCAAGATCAGTTAATGTATGCAGAAGTTATTCCACTTCCGTGTTTCTCTTTTCTCGCCATAAATTCGATTCCTCACCACAGCCAAACCGTTCGAGATATCAAAAATCCGTCCGCAATTTAGCATCCTCAAAGTCTTGACTACATGCACACCGAGTTTGAAGGGGACACGGTGAATTTTCTAGGAGGAGTATTTCACATTCCACAGCAAGCGTTTTCCAAACAACCCATAATAGCCGACTTCCTGTTGGGCTGGCGTAAAACTTGACCGGGGTAAAGTTGTTCGGCCCGATGAGATCTATATGTGTACCGAGTTTCATATTAATTCATGCGAGCGTGTTTGATATATGGATCAAGTTTTAGAACCCCGTTCAAGGGGGCGCTGTTGAGCCCCCCAGCCACGCCCGGGTACCAGCTTCAGCCCGGCCCTGATGGCCGTGGGTTCTGACCTGTGTGCAAAGTTTCAAGAGTTTTTGAGCACGTTAAGGACCCCAAAAGCCCCTGAAACCTTGATTAACAATATAAAAGCAATAGTCAAATCCCCCCCTCCCCTCACACACACACAGACACAGAGAGAGGGAGAGAAAATTCTTCAGAAAATCCACATTCAAACCAAAATATCTCTCTTCCTGTTGGTCGGAGATGGTTCATGTAAATTAGAAAGTTGTCCGTCTTGATGAGAACAATACACATACCAAGTTTTGTGATTCTAGGAAAAACTAAGCCCCCATTTTTGACTAAAGGTGGCGCTACTGAGCCATTCCACCACGCCCGTTTCTGAAACTTTGCACATGTCTACGGGCTAATAAATGTGATGTGTCTGTTGAGTTTCATGCAATTTCAAGTATGTTAAGAGTCTCAAAAGCATCAAAAAATAATATTAAAGTTTGATGCGTTGCCACGGCAACAGTATCTAAGATATCAATAATCCTTTCACAGGTTTACATCTGCCGTGTGTCTACATTGTACGCATAAAGTTTGAAGCAAATCGGGTAAAAATAAGACACTGATTTCAAAGCATTTTGAAAGTGATGTACTTCCTGCTGCCTGTTGGTGGCGCTATAACTTTGACTCACAATAGTCACATCCATGTGATCGGCCTCTTACAACGAACACACTGCTGAAGTTTCATCAAGATCAGTTAATGTATGCAGAAGTTATAACACACTTCCTGTTTCATTTTTTCGCCATAAATTTGTTTCCTCGCCACGGCCAAACCGTTCGAGATATCAAAAATCCGTCCGCAATTTAGCATCCTCAATGTCTTGACTTCATGCACACCGAGTTTGGAGGCGAATCGATGAATTCCCTAGGAGGAGTACATTAAATTCCACAGCATGCGTTTCCAAACAACGCTAAATAGCCAACTTCCTGTTTGGCTGGCGTAAAACTTAGAGCACGAAAGTTGTTCGGCCCAATGAGATCTATATGTGTACCGAGTTTCATATTATTACATGCAAGCGTGTTTGATTTATGGACACGTGTTTGGATCCCGTTCCAGGGGGCGCTGTCGAGCCCCCCTGCCACGCCCGGGTACCAGCTTCAGTCCGGCCCTGATGGCCGCGGGTTCTGACGTGTGTGCAAAATTTCAAGAGTTTTCGAGCATGTTAAGGGCCCCAAAAGTGCCCGAAAGGTTGACAA
This sequence comes from Abramis brama, assembly GCF_963993115.1. Taxonomy (NCBI): domain Eukaryota; kingdom Metazoa; phylum Chordata; class Actinopteri; order Cypriniformes; family Leuciscidae; genus Abramis; species Abramis brama. The sequence goes on from NC_139974.1 coordinate 22,817,607, forward strand.
AATAATAATAATAATAATAATAATAATAATAATAATAAATATAGCTGCGAGCAGCGATTACGGGCCCAAGCCGGTGGCACCGCAACCCCGTTGCCTTTAGTTACCTAAATATATATATATATATATATATATATATATATATATATATATATATATATATATATATAAAAGACAGAAACCTTATTACCTTATTCTGATTTTATGATACACTCAAAATATTCCACAACAAATCTTTTAAATTTAATGTAAAAATAAAAACGAAAGTAAGCACTGTTGGGCTCACGTAACCCTCTCATTAGAATCAAAATGTTTCAGCATTTGCGATGTATTTGGATGCTAAACTATTCTTTATTATAGGCTTTGTTCTTCACTCGTGTTCCAATATCGACGAAAAAAATCATCCTCTTCACACGCGCAAAAATGTGCTTGAAACATCACAGTGGAGCGGTGCTTACTGTGAATGTACGAATTGTACTACTGACTATTTAGAGCAGTGTAATTTTTATATGTTAGGTTAACTATTTTATTATTATATTTTATTAAGGCTATAATGAACAGGCTGCGATGTCAAGATTGCAATGCTGGAATGTGTGTGTGTGTGTGTGTGTGTGTGTGTGTGTGTGTGTGTGTGTGTATGTGTTCATGTTTTCCTATCCCGGTGGGGACTTCAACCTGAATGCACACAGACTCATGGGGACTCATGTCACAGTGGGGACCTAAATAGATGTCCCCATGGGTAAACAAGTTTATAAATCATACAGAATGAGTTTTTTTGGAAATGTAAAAATGCAGAAAGTTTTCTGGGATAGGTAGGTTTAGGGGTAGGGTTAGTGTGAGGAGATAGAATATACAGTTTGTACAGTATAAAAACCATTAAGTCTATGGAGAGTCCCCACAAAGATAGTAAACCGTGTGTGTGTGTGTGGCGTGGGCGCGATTGAACAGTGGACACATAAAAACATACTCCGTCATTATACAGGACGACATTCCAACTGCAAAGTGTTAACTTATATTTGTGTACAGTCACAATAAAACACAACATTGTGCTTTTGTAAAATAATTCCAAGCAATCCACCCCCCGAAAGGTGCTAATTTTAAAATGAAACTAAAATGCTCATGGCTTCCATAGGAATTCATTTGAAACGCTCGCTCAACCACTATCAATGTCAGTGCGGACGAGCATATTTTACTTTCGTTTTTAAGTTGGCGATTCAAAAGCCCCCAGCGGTGTCACACATAGATTAACCAGTGGTAAAATATTCTCAACGTCACAAACCTAGTATATTTTTATGTAGATACAATAGGCCTACCTGATTTTGAACACAAGAGGGCAGTATAGCCCTATGTATGACTTGACTTTTATGGGACTAAATAGTACAATTACTATTTTTAAACTTATAAATAATTATTAAATTGAAAAAAAGAATAAAATGGGTTTAGTTGTGATATTTGTATACTTTTATATAGAAATAAATGTTTTTTAATTACATTTTTTGAAGATGAGGCTTTTAGTTTCCTTTTTGTACATTACTTTAGTCCCTCACTATAGCAAAACCGTTTGAGATGTTTAATATCCGTTCACAATTTAGCATCTTTAATGTATTTTCATCATTTTGAAAAAGTTTGGTGTGAATAAAATAAACCAGTTAGGAAGAGTAGCTAAAAACTCAGAGTCTGAAATATCCAAAAAATCCACATTCAAACCAAAATATCTGACTTCCTTTTGCTCTGAGCTAATAACTGTAAATTAGAAAGTTGTCTGACTCGATGAGACCAATATATATACTGATTTTTGGAACTGTTGGTAAAACTAACTGTTGGTGGGGGGCACTTTTGTCAAAAGCATGTTGAAAGTGACACACTTCCTGCTGCCAGTTGGTGGCGCTATAACTTTGGCTCACAATAGTTACATCCATCTGATCAGCCTCTTACCACGAACACACTGGTGAAGTTTCATGAAGATCAGTTAATGTATGCAGAATTATACCACTTCGTGTTTCTCTTTTCTCGCCATAATTTCGTTTCCTCGCCACGGCCAAACCGTTCGAGATATCAAAAATCCGTCCGCAATTTAGAATCCTCAATGTCTTGACTTCATGCACACCGAGTTTGATGGGGATTGGATGAATTCTCTAGGAGGAGTACTCCGCATTCCACAGCAAGCGTTTTCCAAACAACCCATAATAGCCGACTTCCTGTTGGGCTGGCGTAAAACTTGACCGGGGGAAAGTTGTTCGGCCCGATGAGATCTATATGTGTACCGAGTTTCATATTAATTCATGCAAGCGTGTTTGATCTATGGACCAAGTTTTGGGACCCCTTTCAAGGGGGCGCTGTTGAGCCCCCCTGCCACGCCCGGGTACCAGCTTCAGCCCGTCCCTGATGGCAGGGGGTTCTGACTTGTGTGCAAAGTTTCAAGAGTTTTTGAGCATGTTAAGGACCCCAAAAGCCCCTGAAACCTTGATTAACAATACAAAAGCAATAGTCAAATCCCCCCTCCCCTCACACACACAGAGACACAGAGAGAGGGAGAGAAAATTCTTCAGAAAATCCACATTCAAACCAAAATATCTCTCTTCCTGTTGGTCGGAGATATATCATGTAAATTAGAAAGTTGTCCGTCTTGATGAGAACAATACACATACCAAGTTTTGTTGCTGTTGATAAAACTAACCCCCCCACTTATGACTAAAGGTGGCGCTACTGAGCCCCTCACCACGCCCGTTTCTGAAACTTTGCACATGTCTACGGGCTAATAAATGTGATGTGTCTGTCGAGTTTCATGCAATTTCAAGTATGTTAAGAGTCTCAAAAGCATAAAAAAAGAATATTAAAGTTTGATGCGTTGCCACGGCAACAGTATCTAAGATATCAATAATCATTTCACAGGTTTACATCTGCCGTGTGTCTACATTCTACACATAAAGTTTGAAGCAAATCTGGTAAAAATAAGACAGTGATTTCAAAGCATTTTAATAGTGATGTACTTCCTGCTGCCTGTTGGTGGCGCTATAACTTTGACTCACAATAGTCACATCTGTGCGATCGGCCTCTTACAACGAACACACTGCTGAAGTTTCATCAAGATCAGTTAATGTATGCAGAAGTTATAACACACTTCCTGTTTCATTTTTTCGCCATAAATTCGTTTCCTCGCCACGGCCAAATCGTTCGAGATATCAAAAATCCGTCCGCAATTTAGCATCCTCAATGTCTTGACTTCATGCTGACCGAGTTTGGAGGAGATTGGATGAATTCTCTAGGAGGAGTACATTAAATTCCACAGCATGCGTTTCCAAACAACCCTAAATAGCCGACTTCCTGTTGGGCTGGCGTAAAACTTAGAGCACGAAAGTTGTTCGGCCCGATGAGATCTATATGTGTACCGAGTTTCATATTATTACATGCAAGCGTGTTTGATTTATGGACACGTGTTCGGATCCCGTTCCAGGGGGCGCTGTCGAGCCCCCCTGCCACGCCCGGGTACCAGCCTCAGCCCGGCCCTGATGGCCGCGGGTTCTGACCTGTGTGCAAAGTTTCAAGAGTTTTCGAGCATGTTAAGGGCCCCAAAAGTGCCCGAAAGGTTGACAAAATAATAATAATAATAATAATAATAATCCTACCGAAAACAATAGGGCCTTCGCCCTTTCAGGGCTTGGGCCCTAATAATAATAATCCTACCGAAAACAATAGGGCCTTCGCCCTTTCAGGGCTTGGGCCCTAATAATAATCCTACCGAAAACAATAGGGCCTTCGCCCTTTCAGGGCTTGGGCCCTAATAATCCTAACGAAAACAATAGGGCCTTCGCCCTTTCAGGGCTTGGGCCCTAATAATCCTAACGAAAACAATAGGGCCTTCGCCCTTTCAGGGCTTGGGCCCTAAATATAGCTGCGAGCAGCGATTACGGGCCCAAGCCGGTGGCACCGCAACCCCGGTGCCTTTAGTTACCTAAAGGCACCGGGGATGGCGGTGCCGCCGGCTTTGGCCCTCCATCGCTGCTCGCAGCTATATTTATATATATATATATATACACACACACACACACACACACATATATATATATATATATATATATATATATATATATATATATATATATATATATATATATATATATACGTATATATATATATATATAAGACAGAAAATATTACTTGTCTTTCCTTATTCTGATTTTATGATACACTCAAAATATTCCACAACAAATCCTTTAAATTTAATGTAAAAATAAAAACAAAAGTAAGCAGTGTTGGTCTCACGTAACCCTCTCATTAGAATCAAAAAGTTTCAATATTTGCGATGTATTTGGATGCTAAACTATTCTTTATTATAGGCTTTGTACTTCACTCGTGTTCCAATATCGATGGAAAAAAATCATCCTCTTCACACGCGCAAAAATGTGCTTGGAAACATCACAGTGGAGCTCTGCTTACTGTGAATGGTACAAATTTTACTACTGACTATTTAAACAGAGCAGTGTAATTCGTTTATGTTAGGTTGACTATTTTTATTATTATATTGTATTAGGGCTATAATAAACAGGCTGCGATGTCAAGATTGCAATTCTGGAATGTGTGTGTGTGTGTGTAACGCGGTTGCGGTTGAACAGTGGACACAAAAACATAAATAAAATGTTTTAGTTAATTCCTACATCCATAGGAATACATTGAAAATGCTCGCTCTACTCCGCACCATTATCAATGTCTGTGCGGACGTCTGTATTTTACTAGTATATAGTATACTATAGTTAGCGATTTAAAAGCCCTCAGCGGTGTCACACGTCGATTAACCGGTGGGAAAATTTTATCACAGTCACATCCCTAATATATTTATATATAAATACAATAGGCCTACCTGAAAGAGAATTTTACTTGCCCGACCAGAGTATATCCTGATTAGAACGTCAATAACAAAAAAATAACTTGGGAATCACTAAAACGAGAGATTATTCTAATTTCATTGCATTCATTTTAAGTTGCAATCAGCAGTTAATAATAAATGTATTACTGATCAATGGTAACAAGGTTGCACTGCTGAGGCTCATGCAGCTTCTCCAGGAGAATTGTAAACAAATGAGCGCAGCACACAAAAAAGCAACCCAGTTAACAACATACTGACTATAAAAATTACAAATATGGAGTTTTTATATATTTTATAACATATGATAGAGTTAAGCAACCTCACTTGACGAGTAGGCAACTATTTCCTGAATACAATCACGATTGAAACTGTGACATTGATTTCATACAACAGGTTAATAAACAGTTACAATTAAGTCACTTACATTTTAGATGCAATATTGACTGTTTTTGTTCTGTTTCAGCAGCAAAAATAGTTAAACAAAGATCACAGCAGAACCATCGCGCATCTCACAGCAACTTGTTTTCTCATTACTGAATGATTCAGCATTTTGAACGAATCGGTTGACTCAAAGATTCAATGACCAATCCATAAACATCTGTCTCAATCATGAATGACTCAGTCATTCGAACGAATCGTTTGAACGAATTAATTAATGACTCGCTCATTAAGACGATCGCCTGGCGACACCTAATGGCGGTTTAGTGTTATGTTTAAAAGTATCATTCTTTCCAACGTGTGTGCACCATTATCAATGTCTGTGCGGACGTCTTTACTTTTCACTTTTATATTAGCGATTTAAAAGCACCCGCTCGTGTCACACATTGATTAACCAATGGGAAAATATCCTCACAGTCATATAACTAATACATTTATATTTAAATACAATAGGCCTACCTAGTAAAACGTTTTATATACTATTTTGATATCCTTTTGGACACAAGAGGGCAGTATAGCCCTATGTTTGCTTTTTTTGTTGAACCAAATAGCACTAAATAGCCTGTTCATAACTTTTTCATACTTCTTGAATTGCAAAAACAGAATAAAATGGGTTTAGTTCTAATATTTGTATAATTTTATATAAAAATAAATGGTGCATAATTACATTTTTAGAAGTTATGAGATGTTTCCTGCTTCCTTTTTGACATTAATTTAATCCCTCGCCATAGCAAAACCGTTTGAGATATTCAATATCCGTTCACAATTTAGCATCTTTAATGTATTTTCATCATGTTGAAAAAGTTTGGTGGGAATAAAATAAATATTTTAAGAGGAGTGGCTAAAAATTCAGAGGCTGATTTTGCAAAAAAATCCACATTCAGACCAAAATATCTGACTTCCTCATGGCCGGAGCTAATGAATGTAAATTAGAAAGTTGTCCGGCTTGATGAGAACAATATACAAACTATTTTTTTTTTACTGTAGTTAAAACTAACCCCCCCACTTTTGTCAAAAGCATGTTGAAAGTGACACACTTCCTGCTGCCAGTTGGTGGCGCTATAACTTTGACTCACAATAGTTACATCCATCTGATCGGCCTCTTACCACGAACACACTGGTGAAGTTTCATCAAGATCAGTTAATGTATGCAGAAGTTATACCACTTCGTGTTTCTCTTTTCTCGCCATAAATTCGTTTCCTCGCCACGGCCAAACCGTTCAAGATATCAAAAATCCGTCTGCAATTTAGCATCCTCAATGTCTTGACTTCATGCACACCGAGTTTGGTGGGGATTGGATGAATTCTCTAGGAGGAGTACTTCGCATTCCACAGCGAGCGTTTTCCAAACAACCCATAATAGCCGACTTCCTGTTGGGCTGGCGTAAAACTTGACCGGGGGAAAGTTGTTCGGCACGATGAGATCTATATGTGTACCGAGTTTCATATTAATTCATGCAAGCGTGTTTGATATATGGACCAAGTTTTAGAACCCCGTTCAAGGGGGCGCTGTTGAGCCCCCCAGCCACGCCCGGGTACCAGCTTCTGCCCGTCCCTGATGGCAGGGGGTTCTGACTTGTGTGCAAAGTTTCAAGAGTTTTTGAGCACGTTAAGGACCCCAAAAGCCCCTGAAACCTTGATTAACAATATAAAAGCAATAGTCAAATCCCCCCCTCCCCTCACACACACAGAGACACAGAGAGAGGGAGAGAAAATTCTTTAGAAAATCCACATTCAAACCAAAATATCTCTCTTCCTGTTGGTCAGAGATAGTTAATGTCAATTAGAAAGTTGTCCGTCTTGATGAGAACAATACACATACCAAGTTTTGTTGCTGTTGATAAAACTAACCCCCCCACTTTTGACTAAAGGTGGCGCTACTGAGCCCCTCACCACGCCCGTTTCTGAAACTTTGCACATGTCTACGGGCTAATAAATGTGATGTGTCTGTCGAGTTTCATCCAATTTCAAATATGTTAAGAGTCTCAAAAGCATCAAAAAAGAATATTAAAGTTTGATGCGTTGCCACGGCAACAGTATCTAAGATATCTATAATCCTTTCACAGGTCTACATCTGCCGTGTGTTTACATTATACACATAAAGTTTGAAGCAAATCGGGTAAAAATAAGAGGGTGATTTCAAAGCATTTTGAAAGTGACACACTTCCTGCTGCCAGTTGGTGGCGTTATAATTTTGACTCACAATAGTCACATCCATGTGATCGGCCTTTTACCACGAACACACTGCTTAAGTTTCATCAAGATCAGTTAATGTATGCAGGAGTTATAACACACTTCCTGTTTTCATTATTCGCCATAAATTCGTTTCCTCGCCACGGCCAAACCGTTCGAGATATCAAAAATCCGTCCGCAATTTAGCATCCTCAATGTCTTGACTTCATGCTGACCGAGTTTGGAGGCGATTGGATCAATTGCCTAGGAGGAGTACATTAAATACCACAGCATGCGTTTCCAAACAACCCATAATAGCCGACTTCCTGTTGGGCTGGCGTAAAACTTAGAGCACGAAAGTTGTTCGGCCCGATGAGATCTATATGTGTTCTGAGTTTCATATTATTACATGAAAGTGTGTTTGATTTATGGACAAGTGTTCGGATCCCGTTCCAGGGGGCGCTGTCGAGCCCCCCTGCCACGCCCGGGTACCAGCTTCAGCCCGGCCCTGATGGCCGCGGGTTCTGACCCGTGTGCAAAGTTTCAAGAGTTTTCGAGCATGTTAAGGGCCCCAAAAGTGCCCGGAACCTTGACAAAATAATAATAATAATAATAATTAAAGCTGCAAGCAGCGATGAAAGGGCCCTCGCACCCGTGCCATCAACACTCGGTGGCTTTAGGAAGACAGAGCATGGTTGGGAAATGTACATTTAAGGAGGTATATATAGTAAGAGTATGTCAAAGTCAGTTACAAAATGTTTTGTATAATGGTGATAATAGCATGCTTCATGACTCAGCTAAGTGTTGCTAGCATGTTTAGTCTGTTTCTAGCATGCTTAGTACACAATAATTATGTGGTTAGTACTGCATTACTGTGTTAACCATGTCAGTTCCTGTTGCCAGTAGGTGGCGTTATGACTATAACTGAATATGAGCATGGATGTGTGTTCAGGACAGAACTCTTATCAAACGTGTGAAGTTTGGTGCAAATTGGACATTGCCTTCTTGAGTAACAACAAAGTCATGTTTCATTGAATTAGCATTCTTTAGCACTTAGCTAAGCATTGTTAGCATGTTTTAACATGTTTCTAGCATGTTTAGAACTCAATGGCATTTTTAACATGTTGCTAGAACGGCATCAACGTGTTAAACATGTCACTTCCTGTTGCCAGTAGGTGGCGCTATTACTATAACTGAACATTCTCATGTAGATGTGTTCAGGCCATGATTCTTATCAAAAGTGTGAAGTTTGGGGCAGATTGGACATTCCATGCCTGAGTTACAGCAAATTCATATTTAATTGCAGTAATATCATTCTTTAGCACTTAGCTAAGTGTTTGCTAGTATGTTTTAGCATGTCTCTAGTATGTTGGTAGGATGTTTAGCACCTACTGGCATTTTTTTATATGTTATTAGGAGTCAAGAACAGTGTTAAACGTCACTTCCTGTTGCCAGCAGGTGGCGCTATGACTATAACTAAATATGAGCATGGACATGTGTTCAAGAGATAACTCTTATCAAACGTGTGAAGTTTGGGGTAGATTGTACATTGCCTTCTTGAGTAACAACAAAGTCCTGTTTCATTGAATTAGCATGCTTTAGCACTTAGCTAAGTATTGCTAGCATGTTTTAACATGTTTCTAGCATGTTTAGAACTCAATGGCATTTTTAACATGTTGCTAGAACGGCATCAACGTGTTAAACATGTCACTTCCTGTTGCCAGTAGGTGGCGCTATTACTGTAACTGAATTTGAGCATAGACATGTGTTCAGGCCATGATTCTTATCAAACGTGTGAAGTTTGGGGCAGATTGGACATTCCGTGCCTGAGTTACAGCAAATTCCTATTTAATTGCAGTAATAGCATGCTTTAGCACTTAGCTAAGTGTTTGCTAGCATGTTTCTAGTATGTTGATAACCTGTTTAGCACTTGCTGGCTCTTTTTTATGTTATTAGGAGACCACAACACTGTTAAACATGTCACTTCCTGTTGACAGCAGGTGGCGCTATTACTATAACTGAATGTTTTAATTATTTTTAGTTCTTTCTCGTTTCTTTATTTTAAACTGTTCTTTATTCTAAACTGTTTTAATTATTTTTAGTTCTTTCTTGTTTCTTTATTTTAAACTGTTTTGTATATTCTTATTTCTTCTGATTATTTTTAATAGTATGTAAAGCACTTTGAATTACCATTGTGTATGAAATGTGCTATATAAATAAACTTGCCTTGCCTTGCCTTGCCTATTCTCATGTAGATGTGTTCAGGCCATGACTCTTATCAAACGTGTGAAGTTTGGGGCAGATTGGACATTCCATGCCTGTGTTACAGCAAATTCCTATTAAATTGCAGCAATAGCATGCTTTAGCACTTAGCTAAGTGTTTGCTAGCATGTTTTAGCATGTTTGTAGTATGTTGTTAGCATGTTTAGCACTTGCTGGCACTTTTTTATATGTTTATATATGTCCACAACAGTGTTTAACATGTCACTTCCTGTTGCCAGCAGGTGGCACTATGACTGTAACTGAATATGAGCATGGTCATGTGTTCAGGACAGAATGTTTATTAAAAGTGTGAAGTTTGGCGCAGATTGGACATTGCCTTCTTGAGTAACAACAACATCCTGTTTCATTGAATTAGCATGCTTTAGCACTTAGCTAAGTATTGCTAGCATGTTTTAACATGTTTCTAGCATGTTTAGAAGTCAATGGCATTTTTAACATGTTGCTAGAATGGCATCAACGTGTTAAACATGACACTTCCTGTTACCAGTAGGTGGCGCTATTACTATAACTGAATATTCTCATGTAGATGTGTTCAGGACAGAACGCTTATCAAAAGTGTGAAGTTTGGGGCAGATTGGACATTCCATGCCTGAGTTACAGCAAATTCCTATTTAATTGCAATAATAGCATGCTTTAGCACTTAGCTAAGAGTTTGCTAGCATGTTTTAGCATGCTTCTAGTATGTTGTTAGCATGTTTAGCACTTGCTGGCACTTTTTTATATGTTATTAGGAGTCCATAACAGTGTTAAACATGTCACTTCCTGTTGCCAGCAGGTGGCGCTATGACTATAACTGAATATGAGCATGGTCATGTGTTCAGGACAGAACTCTTATCAAACGTGTGAAGTTTGGGGCAGATTGGACATTCCATGCCTGAGTTACAGCAACTTCCTGTTTCATGGCGAAACATCGAAATTTGTCAGGCCGCCGAGGACCCGCCCTTCGACGAAAACTCAAGATCTTCGCAATTTAACGTCGCAAAGGCCTTAAGATTACACTCACCAAATTTGAAGATGATCAGATTAAAACTGTAGGAGGAGTTCGTTAAAGTATGAGGCCTGAAAATGGCAAAAACTGCACAAAAATCTGAGAGGAAGTTCAAAATGGCTGACTTCCTGTTGTGTTTAGGGCTACGCTCCAAGAGACTTTTTGGTAGGTATTAGGTCATTACATGTATGTACCGAATTTCGTGCACATACGTGGAACGTTGCGGGAGGCGCACTCCGTTGAACTTTTATAGGTGGCGCTATCGAGCCATTTTGCCCTGTCCAATTCTGAAACCTATATCAGATGTAAATTTTCGCCAGTTCTGACGCGTGTGCAAAGTTTCGTGAGTTTTCGAGCATGTTTAGGCCCTCAAAAATGCAATTTAATGCGGAGAAGAATAATAATAATAATAATAATAATAATAAATATAGCTGCGAGCAGCGATTACGGGCCCAAGCCGGTGGCACCGCAACCCCGGTGCCTTTAGTTACCTAAAGGCACCGGGGTGGCGGTACCGCCGGCTTTGGCCCTCCATCGCTGCTCGCAGCTATATTTATATATATATATATATATATATATATATATATACACACACATACATATATATATATATATATATATATATATATATATATATATATATTATTGTTCAAAAGTTTGGGGTCAGTAAGATTTTTAATGTTTTTAGGAGAAGTCTCTTCTGCTCACCAAGGCTGCATTTATTGATTAAAAATACAAACAAAAACAGTAATATTGTGAAATATTATTCCAATTTAAAACAGCTGTTTTCAATTTTTAAATATTTTACATAGTAATTCATTTCTGTGATCAAAGTTGAGTTTTCAGCATCATTACTCCACTCTTCAGTGTCACATGATCCTTCAGAAATCATACTAATATGATGATTGATGCTCAATAAATATTCATTATTATTTTCAATGTTGAAAACAGTTGTGTACAGATTTTTTTTTTTTTTCAAAATGCTTTGATGAATGTAAAGTTCAAAAGAACAGCATATATTTCAAATATATATATTTTTAACATTATAAATGTCTTTACTGTAACTGTTGATCAGTTTAACTCATCCTTCATAAATAAAAGTACTGATTTATTTTATTTATTTCCCCAAAAAATAAAATTTTAATTATTACTAACCCAAAACTTTTGAGCGGTAGTGTTTAACGTTACAAAAGCTTTAGATTTCAGATAAATGCTGTTCTTTTGAACTTTCTATTCATCAAAGACTGTACACAACTGTTTTCGACATTTAAAATAATAATGAATGTTTCTTGAGTATCAATCATCATATTAGAATAATTTCTGAAGGATCATGTGACAGTGACGACTGGAGTAATGATGCTGAAAACTCAGCTTTGATCACAGGAATAAATAACAGTTTAAAATATATTAAAATAGAAAGCAGCTGTTTTAAATTGGAATAATATTTTACAATATTACTGTTTTTGTTTGTATTTTTAATCAAATAAATGCAGCCTTGGTGAGCAGAAGAAACTTCTCTGTTATGTGCGCGCCACAGACTGCACGCACGTCCGCTTAGAGTTCCGCCTTTTGCCTTCCGTCAATATTACGTTATTAGAAAAATATTTTTTTAGAGAATCGATTTTTTGACATTTGTGAATCGATTCAGAATCGTCCACGTCCGCATCGCGATGCATCTAAGAATAAATTTTTTCTCCCACCCCTAGATTTCATACAACAGGTTAATAAACAGTTACAATTAAGTCACTTACATTTTAGATGCAATGTTGACTGTTTTTGTTCTGTTTCAGCAGCGAAAATAGTTAAACAAAGATCACGGCAGAACCATCACGCATCACGTGTTTTCTCATAACTGAACGATTCAGCATTTTTAACGAATCGGTTGACTCAAAGATTGAATGATCAATCCATAAACATCTGTCTTAATCATGATCGACTCATTCGAACGAATCGTTTGAACGAATGAATCAATGACTCGCTTATTAAGATGGATGCCTGGCGACACCTAATGGCGGTTTAGTGTTGTTTAAAAGCATCATTCTTTCCCACATGTGTGTGATTTGTGTGTGCAACATTATCATTATTTTTCTTACACTATTATATTAGCGATTTAAAAGCACCCACTCGTGTCACACGTCGATTAACCGGTGGGAAAATATCCTCAGACACATACCTAATACATGTATATTTAAATACAATATTGGCCTACCTGGTAAAAAGTTTTATATACTATTTTGATGTCCTTTTGGACACAAGAGGGCAGTATAGCCCTATGTTTGCTTTTTTGTTGAACCAAATAGCACTAAATAGCCTGTTTTAACTTTTTCATTCTTCTTGAATTGCAAAAACAGAATAAAATGGGTTTAGTTGTGATATTTGTATACTTTTATATAGAAATAAATGGTATATAATTACATTTTTAGAAGATTTTTAGTGTTTCCTTTTTGGACATTATTTAATCCCTCGCCATAGCAAAACCGTTTGAGATATTTATTATCCATTCACAATTTAGCATATTTAATGTAGTTTCATCATGTTGAAAAAGTTTGGTACGAATAAAATAAATAGTTTAAGAGGAGTGGCTAAAAATTCAGAGGCTGATTTTGCAAAAAAATCCACATTCAGACCAAAATATCTGACTTCCTGATGGCCAGAGCTATTGAATGTAAATTAGAAAGTTGTCCGGCTTGATGAGAACAATATACAAACTATTTTTTCTTTACTGTAGTTAAAACTAACCCCCCCACTTTTGTCAAAAGCATGTTGAAAGTGACACACTTCCTGCTGCCAGTTGGTGGCGCTATAACTTTGACTCACAATAGCTACATCCATCTGATCGGCCTCTTACCACGAACACACTGCTGAAGTTTCATCAAGATCAGTTAATGTATGCAGAAGTTATTCCACTTCCGTGTTTCTCTTTTCTCGCCATAAATTCGATTCCTCGCCACAGCCAAACCGTTCGAGATATCAAAAATCCGTCCGCAATTTAGCATCCTCAATGTCTTGACTACATCCACACCGAGTTTGAAGGGGGCACGGTGAATTTTCTAGGAGGAGTATTTCACATTCCACAGCAAGCGTTTTCCAAACAACCCATAATAGCCGACTTCCTGTTGGGCTGGCGTAAAACTTGACCGGGGTAAAGTTGTTCGGCCCGATGAGATCTATATGTGTACCGAGTTTCATATTAATTCATGCGAGCGTGTTTGATATATGGATCAAGTTTTAGAACCCCGTTCAAGGGGGCGCTGTTGAGCCCCCCAGCCACGCCCGGGTCCCAGCTTCAGCCCGGCCCTGATGGCCGTGGGTTCTGACCTGTGTGCAAAGTTTCAAGAGTTTTTGAGCACGTTAAGGACCCCAAAAGCCCCTGAAACCTTGATTAACAATATAAAAGCAATAGTCAAATCCCCCCCTCCCCTCACACACACACAGACACAGAGAGTGAGAGAAAATTCTTCAGAAAATCCACATTCAAACCAAAATATCTCTCTTCCTGTTGGTCAGAGATGGTTCATGTAAATTAGAAAGTTGTCCGTCTTGATGAGAACAATACACATACCAAGTTTTGTTGCTGTTGATAAAACTAACACCCCCACTTATGACTAAAGGTGGCGCTACTGAGCCCCTCACCACGCCCGTTTCTGAAACTTTGCACATGTCTACTGGATAATAAATGTGATGTGTCTGTCGAGTTTCATGCAATTTCAAGTATGTTAAGAGTCTCAAAAGCATAAAAAAAGAATATTAAAGTTTGATGCGTTGCCACGGCAACAGTATCTAAGATATCAATAATCCTTTCACAGGTTTACATCTGCCGTGTGTCTACATTGTACACATAAAGTTTGAAGCAAATCTGGTAAAAATAAGACAGTGATTTCAAAGCATTTTAATAGTGATGTACTTCCTGCTGCCTGTTGGTGGCGCTATAACTTTGACTCACAATAGTCACATCTGTGCGATCGGCCTCTTACAACGAACACACTGCTGAAGTTTCATCAAGATCAGTTAATGTATGCAGAAGTTATAACACACTTCCTGTTTCATTTTTTCGCCATAAATTCGTTTCCTCGCCACGGCCAAACCGTTCGAGATATCAAAAATCCGTCCGCAATTTAGCATCCTCAATGTCTTGACTTCATGCACACCGAGTTTGGAGGCGAATCGATGAATTCCCTAGGAGGAGTACATTAAATTCCACAGCATGCGTTTCCAAACAACCCTAAATAGCCGACTTCCTGTTGGGCTGGCGTAAAACTTAGAGCACGAAAGTTGTTCGGCCCGATGAGTTCTATATGTGTACCGAGTTTCATATTATTACATGCAAGCGTGTCTGATTTATGGACAAGTGTTCGGATCCCGTTCCAGGGGGCGCTGTCGAGCCCCCCTGCCACGCCCGGGTACCAGCTTCAGTCCGGCCCTGATGGCCGCGGGTTCTGACCTGTGTGCAAAATTTCAAGAGTTTTCGAGCATGTTAAGGGCCCCAAAAGTGGCCGAAAGGTTGACAAAATAATAATAATAATAATAATAATAATAATAATAATAAATATATATAAATATAGCTGCGAGCAGCGATTACGGGCCCAAGCCGGTGGCACCGCAACCCCGGTGCCTTTAGTTACCTAAAGGCACCGGGGTGGCGGTACCGCCGGCTTGGGCCCTCCATCGCTGCTCGCAGCTATATTTATATATATATATATATATATATATATATATACATACATACATACATACATACACACACATACATATATATGTATATATATATATATATATATATATATATATATATATTATTGTTCAAAAGTTTGGGGTCAGTAAGATTTTTAATGTTTTTAGGAGAAGTCTCTTCTGCTCACCAAGGCTGCATTTATTGATTAAAAATACAAACAAAAACAGTAATATTGTGAAATATTATTCCAATTTAAAACAGCTGTTTTCAATTTTTAAATATTTTACATAGTAATTCATTTCTGTGATCAAAGTTGAGTTTTCAGCATCATTACTCCAGTCTTCAGTGTCACATGATCCTTCAGAAATCATACTAATATGATGATTGATGCTCAATAAATATTCATTATTATTTTCAATGTTGAAAACAGTTGTGTACAGATTTTTTTTTTCAAAATGCTTTGATGAATGTTAAGTTCAAAAGAACAGCATATATTTCAAATATATATATTTTTAACATTATAAATGTCTTTACTGTAACTGTTGATCAGTTTAACTCATCCTTCATAAATAAAAGTACTGATTTATTTTATTTATTTCCCCCAAAAATAAAATTGTAATTATTACTAACCCAAAACTTTTGAGCGGTAGTGTTTAACGTTACAAAAGCTTTAGATTTCAGATAAATGCTGTTCTTTTGAACTTTCTATTCATCAAAGACTGTACACAACTGTTTTCGACATTTAAAATAATAATGAATGTTTCTTGAGTATCAATCATCATATTAGAATAATTTCTGAAGGATCATGTGACAGTGACGACTGGAGTAATGATGCTGAAAACTCAGCTTTGATCACAGGAATAAATAACAGTTTAAAATATATTAAAATAGAAAGCAGCCGTTTTAAATTGGAATAATATTTTACAATATTACTGTTTTTGTTTGTATTTTTAATCAAATAAATGCAGCCTTGGTGAGCAGAAGAAACTTCTCTGTTATGTGCGCGCCACAGACTGCACGCACGTCCGCTTAGAGTTCCGCCTTTTGCCTTCCGTCAATATTACGTTATTAGAAAAATATTTTTTTAGAGAATCGATTTTATGACATTTGTGAATCGATTCAGAATCGTCCACGTCCGCATCGCGATGCATCTAAGAATACATTTTTTCTCCCACCCCTAGATTTCATACAACAGGTTAATAAACAGTTACAATTAAGTCACTTACATTTTAGATTCAATGTTGACTGTTTTTGTTCTGTTTCAGCAGCGAAAATAGTTAAACAAAGATCACGGCAGAACCATCACGTGTTTTCTCATAACTGAACGATTCAGCATTTTTAACGAATCGGTTGACTCAAAGATTGAATGATCAATCCATAAACATCTGTCTTAATCATGATCGACTCATTCGAACGAATCGTTTGAACGAATGAATCAATGACTCGCTTATTAAGATGGATGCCTGGCGACACCTAATGGCGGTTTAGTGTTGTTTAAAAGCATCATTCTTTCCCACATGTGTGTGATTTGTGTGTGCAACATTATCATTATTTTTCTTTCACTATTATATTAGCGATTTAAAAGCACCCACTCGTGTCACACGTCGATTAACCGGTGGGAAAATATCCTCAGACACATACCTAATAAATGTATATTTAAATACAATATTGGCCTACCTGGTAAAAAGTTTTATATACTATTTTGATGTCCTTTTGGACACAAGAGGGCAGTATAGCCCTATGTTTGCTTTTTTGTTGAACCAAATAGCACTAAATAGCCTGTTTTAACTTTTTCATTCTTCTTGAATTGCAAAAACAGAATAAAATGGGTTTAGTTGTGATATTTGTATTCTTTTATATAGAAATAAATGGTATATAATTACATTTTTAGAAGATTTTTAGTGTTTCCTTTTTGGACATTACTTTAATCCCTCGCCATAGCAAAACCATTTGAGATATTTATTATCCATTCACAATTTAGCATATTTAATGTAGTTTCATCATGTTGAAAAAGTTTGGTACGAATAAAATAAATAGTTTAAGAGGAGTGGCTAAAAATTCAGAGGCTGATTTTGCAAAAAAAATCACATTCAGACCAAAATATCTGACTTCCTGATGGCCAGAGCTATTGAATGTAAATTAGAAAGTTGTCCGGCTTGATGAGAACAATATACAAACTGTTTTTTCTTTACTGTAGTTAAAACTAACCCCCCCACTTTTGTCAAAAGCATGTTGAAAGTGACACACTTCCTGCTGCCAGTTGGTGGCGCTATAACTTTGACTCACAATAGCTACATCCATCTGATCGGCCTCTTACCACGAACACACTGCTGAAGTTTCATCAAGATCAGTTAATGTATGCAGAAGTTATTCCACTTCCGTGTTTCTCTTTTCTCGCCATAAATTCGATTCCTCGCCACAGCCAAACCGTTCGAGATATCAAAAATCCGTCCGCAATTTAGCATCCTCAAAGTCTTGACTACATGCACACCGAGTTTGAAGGGGACACGGTGAATTTTCTAGGAGGAGTATTTCACATTCCACAGCAAGCGTTTTCCAAACAACCCATAATAGCCGACTTCCTGTTGGGCTGGCGTAAAACTTGACCGGGGTAAAGTTGTTCGGCCCGATGAGATCTATATGTGTACCGAGTTTCATATTAATTCATGCGAGCGTGTTTGATATATGGATCAAGTTTTAGAACCCCGTTCAAGGGGGCGCTGTTGAGCCCCCCAGCCACGCCCGGGTACCAGCTTCAGCCCGGCCCTGATGGCCGTGGGTTCTGACCTGTGTGCAAAGTTTCAAGAGTTTTTGAGCACGTTAAGGACCCCAAAAGCCCCTGAAACCTTGATTAACAATATAAAAGCAATAGTCAAATCTCCCCCTCCCCTCACACACACACAGACACAGAGAGAGGGAGAGAAAATTCTTCAGAAAATCCACATTCAAACCAAAATATCTCTCTTCCTGTTGGTCGGAGATGGTTCATGTAAATTAGAAAGTTGTCCGTCTTGATGAGAACAATACACATACCAAGTTTTGTGATTCTAGGAAAAACTAAGCCCCCATTTTTGACTAAAGGTGGCGCTACTGAGCCATTCCACCACGCCCGTTTCTGAAACTTTGCACATGTCTACGGGCTAATAAATGTGATGTGTCTGTTGAGTTTCATGCAATTTCAAGTATGTTAAGAGTCTCAAAAGCATCAAAAAATAATATTAAAGTTTGATGCGTTGCCACGGCAACAGTATCTAAGATATCAATAATCCTTTCACAGGTTTACATCTGCCGTGTGTCTACATTGTACGCATAAAGTTTGAAGCAAATCGGGTAAAAATAAGACACTGATTTCAAAGCATTTTGAAAGTGATGTACTTCCTGCTGCCTGTTGGTGGCGCTATAACTTTGACTCACAATAGTCACATCCATGTGATCGGCCTCTTACAACGAACACACTGCTGAAGTTTCATCAAGATCAGTTAATGTATGCAGAAGTTATAACACACTTCCTGTTTCATTTTTTCGCCATAAATTTGTTTCCTCGCCACGGCCAAACCGTTCGAGATATCAAAAATCCGTCCGCAATTTAGCATCCTCAATGTCTTGACTTCATGCACACCGAGTTTGGAGGCGAATCGATGAATTCCCTAGGAGGAGTATATTAAATTCCACAGCATGCGTTTCCAAACAACGCTAAATAGCCAACTTCCTGTTTGGCTGGCGTAAAACTTAGAGCACGAAAGTTGTTCGGCCCAATGAGATCTATATGTGTACCGAGTTTCATATTATTACATGCAAGCGTGTTTGATTTATGGACACGTGTTTGGATCCCGTTCCAGGGGGCGCTGTCGAGCCCCCCTGCCACGCCCGGGTACCAGCTTCAGTCCGGCCCTGATGGCCGCGGGTTCTGACGTGTGTGCAAAATTTCAAGAGTTTTCGAGCATGTTAAGGGCCCCAAAAGTGCCCGAAAGGTTGACAAAATAATAATAATAATAATAATAATAATAATAAATATATATATATATATATATATATATATATATATATTTATATATAAATATATATATATATATATATATATATATAAAAGACAGAAACCTTATTACCTTATTCTGATTTTATGATACACTCAAAATATTCCACAACAAATCTTTTAAATTTAATGTAAAAATAAAAACGAAAGTAAGCACTGTTGGGCTCACGTAACCCTCTCATTAGAATCAAAATGTTTCAGCATTTGCGATGTATTTGGATGCTAAACTATTCTTTATTATAGGCTTTGTTCTTCACTCGTGTTCCAATATCGACGAAAAAAATCATCCTCTTCACACGCGCAAAAATGTGCTTGAAACATCACAGTGGAGCGGTGCTTACTGTGAATGTACGAATTGTACTACTGACTATTTAGAGCAGTGTAATTTTTATATGTTAGGTTAACTATTTTATTATTATATTTTATTAAGGCTATAATGAACAGGCTGCGATGTCAAGATTGCAATGCTGGAATGTGTGTGTGTGTGTGTGTGTGTGTGTGTGTGTGTGTGTGTGTGTGTGTGTGTGTGTATGTGTTCATGTTTTCCTATCCCGGTGGGGACTTCAACCTGAATGCACACAGACTCATGGGGACTCATGTCACAGTGGGGACCTAAATAGATGTCCCCATGGGTAAACAAGTTTATAAATCATACAGAATGAGTTTTTTTGGAAATGTAAAAATGCAGAAAGTTTTCTGGGATAGGTAGGTTTAGGGGTAGGGTTAGTGTGAGGAGATAGAATATACAGTTTGTACAGTATAAAAACCATTAAGTCTATGGAGAGTCCCCACAAAGATAGTAAACCGTGTGTGTGTGTGTGGCGTGGGCGCGATTGAACAGTGGACACATAAAAACATACTCCGTCATTATACAGGACGACATTCAAACTGCAAAGTGTTAACTTATATTTGTGTACAGTCACAATAAAACACAACATTGTGCTTTTGTAAAATAATTCCAAGCAATCCACCCCCCGAAAGGTGCTAATTTTAAAATGAAACTAAAATGCTCATGGCTTCCATAGGAATTCATTTGAAACGCTCGCTCAACCACTATCAATGTCAGTGCGGACGAGCATATTTTACTTTCGTTTTTAAGTTGGCGATTCAAAAGCCCCCAGCGGTGTCACACATAGATTAACCAGTGGTAAAATATTCTCAACGTCACAAACCTAGTATATTTTTATGTAGATACAATAGGCCTACCTGATTTTGAACACAAGAGGGCAGTATAGCCCTATGTATGACTTGACTTTTATGGGACTAAATAGTACAATTACTATTTTTAAACTTATAAATAATTATTAAATTGAAAAAAAGAATAAAATGGGTTTAGTTGTGATATTTGTATACTTTTATATAGAAATAAATGTTTTTTAATTACATTTTTAGAAGATGAGGCTTTTAGTTTCCTTTTTGTACATTACTTTAGTCCCTCACTATAGCAAAACCGTTTGAGATGTTTAATATCCGTTCACAATTTAGCATCTTTAATGTATTTTCATCATTTTGAAAAAGTTTGGTGTGAATAAAATAAACCAGTTAGGAAGAGTAGCTAAAAACTCAGAGTCTGAAATATCCAAAAAATCCACATTCAAACCAAAATATCTGACTTCCTTTTGCTCTGAGCTAATGACTGTAAATTAGAAAGTTGTCTGACTCGATGAGACCAATATATATACTGATTTTTGGAACTGTTGGTAAAACTAACCCCCCCACTTTTGTCAAAAGCATGTTGAAAGTGACACACTTCCTGCTGCCAGTTGGTGGCGCTATAACTTTGGCTCACAATAGTTACATCCATCTGATCAGCCTCTTACCACGAACACACTGGTGAAGTTTCATGAAGATCAGTTAATGTATGCAGAAGTTATACCACTTCGTGTTTCTCTTTTCTCGCCATAATTTCGTTTCCTCGCCACGGCCAAACCGTTCGAGATATCAAAAATCCGTCCGCAATTTAGAATCCTCAATGTCTTGACTTCATGCACACCGAGTTTGATGGGGATTGGATGAATTCTCTAGGAGGAGTACTCCGCATTCCACAGCAAGCGTTTTCCAAACAACCCATAATAGCCGACTTCCTGTTGGGCTGGCGTAAAACTTGACCGGGGGAAAGTTGTTCGGCCCGATGAGATCTATATGTGTACCGAGTTTCATATTAATTCATGCAAGCGTGTTTGATCTATGGACCAAGTTTTGGGACCCCTTTCAAGGGGGCGCTGTTGAGCCCCCCTGCCACGCCCGGGTACCAGCTTCAGCCCGTCCCTGATGGCAGGGGGTTCTCACTTGTGTGCAAAGTTTCAAGAGTTTTTGAGCATGTTAAGGACCCCAAAAGCCTTGATTAACAATACAAAAGCAATAGTCAAATCCCCCCTCCCCTCACACACACAGAGACACAGAGAGAGGGAGAGAAAATTCTTCAGAAAATCCACATTCAAACCAAAATATCTCTCTTCCTGTTGGTCGGAGATATATCATGTAAATTAGAAAGTTGTCCGTCTTGATGAGAACAATACACATACCAAGTTTTGTTGCTGTTGATAAAACTAACCCCCCCACTTATGACTAAAGGTGGCGCTACTGAGCCCCTCACCACGCCCGTTTCTGAAACTTTGCACATGTCTACGGGCTAATAAATGTGATGTGTCTGTCGAGTTTCATGCAATTTCAAGTATGTTAAGAGTCTCAAAAGCATAAAAAAAGAATATTAAAGTTTGATGCGTTGCCACGGCAACAGTATCTAAGATATCAATAATCATTTCACAGGTTTACATCTGCCGTGTGTCTACATTCTACACATAAAGTTTGAAGCAAATCTGGTAAAAATAAGACAGTGATTTCAAAGCATTTTAATAGTGATGTACTTCCTGCTGCCTGTTGGTGGCGCTATAACTTTGACTCACAATAGTCACATCTGTGCGATCGGCCTCTTACAACGAACACACTGCTGAAGTTTCATCAAGATCAGTTAATGTATGCAGAAGTTATAACACACTTCCTGTTTAATTTTTTCGCCATAAATTCGTTTCCTCGCCACGGCCAAACCGTTCGAGATATCAAAAATCCGTCTGCAATTTAGCATCCTCAATGTCTTGACTTCATGCTGACCGAGTTTGGAGGAGATTGGATGAATTCTCTAGGAGGAGTACATTAAATTCCACAGCATGCGTTTCCAAACAACCCTAAATAGCCGACTTCCTGTTGGGCTGGCGTAAAACTTAGAGCACGAAAGTTGTTCGGCCCGATGAGATCTATATGTGTACCGAGTTTCATATTATTACATGCAAGCGTGTTTGATTTATGGACACGTGTTCGGATCCCGTTCCAGGGGGCGCTGTCGAGCCCCCCTGCCACGCCCGGGTACCAGCTTCAGCCCAGCCCTGATGGCCGCGGATTCTGACCTGTGTGCAAAGTTTCAAGAGTTTTCGAGCATGTTAAGGGCCCCAAAAGTGCCCGAAAGGTTGACAAAATAATAATAATAATAATAATAATAATAATCCTACCGAAAACAATAGGGCCTTCGCCCTTTCAGGGCTTGGGCCCTAATAATCCTACCGAAAACAATAGGGCCTTCGCCCTTTCAGGGCTTGGGCCCTAATAATAAACAGAGCAATTCCAAGAGGGTCCTCACACCATCGGTGCTCGGGCCCTAATAATCCTAACGAAAACAATAGGGCCTTCGCCCTTTCAGGGCTTGGGCCCTAATAATCCTAACGAAAACAATAGGGCCTTCGCCCCTTCAGGGCTTGGGCCCTAATAATAATCCTACCGAAAACAATAGGGCCTTCGCCCTTTCAGGGCTTGGGCCCTAAATATAGCTGCGAGCAGCGATTACGGGCCCAAGCCGGTGGCACCGCAACCCCGGTGCCTTTAGTTACCTAAAGGCACCGGGGTGGCGGTGCCCCCGGCTTTGGCCCTTCATCGCTGCTCGCAGCTATATTTATATATATATATCTTTAATGTATTTTTATCATGTTGAAAAAGTTTGGTGTGAATAAAATAAACCACTTAGGAGGAGTAGCTAAAAACTCAAGAGTCTGACATATCCAAAAAATCCACATTCAAACCAAAATATCTGACTTCCTGTTGCTCGGAGCTAATGACTGTAAATTAGAAAGTTGTCCGGCTCGATGAGACCAATATGCGTACTGATTTTTGTAACTGTGGGTAAAGGTAACCCCCCCACTTTTGTCAAAAGCATTTTGAAATTGACACACTTCCTGCTGGTGAGCACCTTCCTGCTCACCGGGGTGGCTTTAGCCACACTAAAGCCACCGGGGTGGCGGTGTCACCGGCTTGGGCCCTCCATCGCTGCTCGCAGCTATATTTTATATATATATATATATATATATATATATATATATATATATATATATATATGCCAGTTGGTGGCGCTATAACTTTGACTCATAATAGTTACATCCATCTGATCGGCCTCTTACCACGAACACACTGCTGCAGATTCATCAAGATCAGTTAACGTATGCAGAAGTTATATTACTTCGTGTTTCTCTTTTCTTGACATTGTTTCCTCGCCACGGCCAAACCGTTCGAGATATCAAAAATCCGTAAGTAGCTTTTATAAATGTGCTATATATATATATATATATATATATATATATATATATATATATATATAACCTTTCCTGGTGTGCATCTTGAGACAAAACAATGGCACTGACATATTTTAAGATATGTCAATGTAAGTTGCTTTCAGTTAAGACAGCTCAAACATGCAAGGTTTAGTCTAAAACCTTGTCTGTGCAACCAGCATTAATGTACCCTTAAGTTGACAATAATATTTAATCTCACATAAATCTCTACAGTCATGTTTAGACAGTTATTGCAGTTCATCGTGTTTTGAACTACAATTTATCCGCCTCAAGGTTTTCTTTAAATTTGAACAATTATGATAATTGACTATAATAGTGTGATTGTGCACTTTAATGATGTGAATGAATCTTTACCACATTTGTCTGTAACATTGTCAGCTATATTTAGTTATTTAGATATTTTTATACAGCCATTTTCCAGACAAGATGTTTCACTAGTATTTCATGTATTATCTACATACTGTATTGTTATATATTTTTATCTGCCATTTTATTTCTTGTATAAGGAAATGGTAACATTTTATTTCAACAGTTCTCTTAGGACATTCTAGTTACAAATGCTGTCCCTCCCGATGACAACCAGATTGAATAGTTCCCTTACGCCCTACATTTACCAAAATCCCATATCTGGCCTCCCACTCAGCACATGTAGCCAATTTTGGATAATATTTCAGCTCTGAGCAAACAATGCTCCATGCTAAGTCCAAGTTGTTTTTGCCATGGCTGACAATTCTGGGCATTTTTTTTATCGTTTTGTGTATCTGGTTGTTTGATGTTGGACTGTTTATCCTGTTTTATGATGTTTTCTGCCTGCCAGTTGATCTATCTTCGACTCACCTGGAAAATGTAAAGGTGGGGTAGGCGGTATTTCAAAAACTCTGTTGGACAATGTTGATATTTGAAATTAACCCAGACAAACACACCCCTCTCTTTATTGCTCCGAAAGCTTTTCTAATATTAACGAGGGTCCTAAAGCTCTTGCCCAGTCATAACCCTTCATTTTCCAGTGATTTCTTCTATGCTTTTCTCTTTTGTGTTGTCTCATCTCTATTTCTGCAGTCTTTCTTCAAATCTCCCTCTTGCTCGTTCTCTCTCCTCCACTGTCATATGCCCCCCTAATGCTGATTGGCTACACACATTGTTTGATCGTGTGTTGGTCCGACTTACTTTCAAACAGCGTTTTTCAAATACCGCTTACCCCACCTTTAAATGTGACGCATGAATTGAAATTATTTGAATCCATTTTAAATTTGTTTTCATGCAGTTAACGTTTCTGAATTTATTTGATATTTTAACTTTGTGTGTTATTTTTGAAGACTGGTTAGGATAATTTTTAATAGTGTAATTATTTTATGTGAATTAATCTTTCTTACCACATTTGTCTGTTTTATTTGTGCGTGAGAGTTCATTAACATGCGGCAACAATGGCAGATGCACAAAGTTCAATATTTCACTTTTTCAAGAAATCAAAGATTTACATTCACATTTAATCATTTAGCAGATGCTTTTATCCAAAGCGGCTTACAAATGAGGAGAGCAATAGAAACAATCAAACTAACAATAGGAAAACAATATGCAATATAGTTTAGTCTAACGCAGTGTACATTTTTTGTAAATAGATATAGAACAGAAGAGAAGAGAAAAAAAAAATGAAAAGAAAGTGTTAGTATTAATGGATCAAGTGATCAAGATGCATCTTCAGCCGTTTCTTGAAAATGGCTACGGACTCAGCAGTTCGGGTTGAGTAAGGTAGATCATTCCACCAGCAGGGAACATTTAAGGAAAAGGTCAGTGAAAGTGAATTTGTGCCTCTCTGGCACCACAAGGCGACATTCACTTGCAGAATGCAAGCTTCTGGATGGTACATGAGTCTGGAGTAAGGAGTTTAGGTAAAAGGGGGCAGAGCCAGTGGTTGTTCTGTAGGCAAGCATCAGTACCTTGAATTTGATGCGAGCGGCAACTGGCAACCAGTGCAATCTTGTGAGGAGAGGTGAGGCGTGTCCTCTCTTCGGCTCGTTAAAGACCACTCTGCTGCAGCATTCTGGATCAGTTGCAGAGGTTTGACAGTGCAAGTTGGAAGACCTGCCAAGAGAGCATTACAATAGTTCAGTCTGGATAGAATAAGCACTTGGACAAGGAGTTGTGTAGCACGCTCTGATAGGAAGGGCCTGATCCTCCTAATGTTGTATAAGACAAATCTGCAGGACTGGGCAGTTCTAGCAATGTGGTCCGTGAGGTTCAATTGATCATCAATCACAACTCTAAGGTTCCTGGCTGACCTTGATTGAGTTATAGATGACGAACCAAACTGAATGGAGAAGTTGTGGTGCAGTGTTGGGTTTCCCGGGATTAGAAGCAACTTTGTCAGATCCTCTGGTTGGATTGAGAGGTAGAGTTGTGTGTCGTCACCATAACAGTGATAGGAAAAACAATGTTGCTGAATGACAAATCCTAGTGATGACATGTTTCTTTATGGTTCACCTGAGAACCAACCTGTATGGCTCACCTTAGAACCTACCTGTATTGCTCACCTGAGAACCAACCTGTATGACTCACCTGAGAACAAACCTGTTTGACTCACCTGAGAACCAACCTGTATGGCTCACCTGAGAACCTACCTGTATTGCTCACCTGAGAACCAACCTGTATGACTCACCTGAGAAGCAACCTGTATGGCTCACCTGAGAAGCAACCTGTATTGCTTACTTGGGAACCAACTGTAAAACTCACCTGAGAACCAACCTGTATGACTCATAGGGCTGGGACGATACACCTATCTCCCGATTCGATATTATCACGATACTTGGGTGCCGATAGAATATGTATTGCAATTTTTTTAAGAATTGCGATTCTACAAGTATTGTGATTCGATATTGCGATTTTTTTCTTTTTTTTAACACTAGACCATGGGGAAAAGTTAAATCATACACTTATACAGACTTTACATGACGCATAAGATGAGTCAAATTTACAAAAACAATTCATCAAATTTTTCTGACTTATTTCAGAATCATCATACAGTACTACATTCTATTTAATAAATTATTCAATAAATTATTTTTTTAACAGTCACTTGTCGCCACGTTGTGGCGAAACAATGTAATCGATAAATGCGTTATTTTAAGCACCAAGTTTTTATCAAAAGCTGATTTACTCTATCGCTATCGTAGACATCAGTGTTTATATTTTAACTTTAAACGTTTATCCCAGTACTTCTATGATAAATTGAACTATTGCATCACAGAAATAATGATACTATGTGGAAAAGACTGCTGTTTCATGACAACTCTCTCTGGGTCAGCGGCAGCGCCAACACAGCTTTGAATGTTGCGGTATGATTTTGTCAAAGGTTTGCGAGCCTCGCGAGGGCTTTTCAATGCATTCAGTCTCACAACGCTTTCACGCGTCCACTTACATTACGTCACTCATCACTCAAAGATAACAACACATTTCATCCTCTGTTGAAACGAAAGTGGCTAACTTCTGTCAACCTCATCTATAAGCAAGGGCAAAAATAAAGCAATTTTAATTTGAATTAATATCTATTCTGTAATATTTTATTTTTTTTAATAGTAAAAAAAAAAAAAAAAATCACGATACCTAGGTGAATCGATTTTTTCTCCTAGCTCTAATGACTCACCTGATAACCTACCTATATGACTCACCAACCTACCTGTATTACCTGATCCATCTTCTGTCTGCCATCATCCGTTCATCGTCGTCTTCCTTGTTCTCCTGTTCATCTGCTCACAAGCCTCCAGCACCAGTCCTTCACCTGCACAGAGAAACACTGTGTCACCAGCCAGCTAAGTCTTCATCGAATCATCTGCTGCTGCTTTCTCATCCACTCCTACAATAAAGTATTATATTAATCACTTACCTCATCTGTCCTCTTCTGTTTTTGACAACCGCTTTCTGACATCTCAGTTTCCTTTCTGAAAAGTTTGTGGTACGTGTCACAAAAATAAAACTCAGTATATAGGCTACTAGCACGCTCTTGCATGCCTCTGAACTCTTGTTTTGGGTTGGTGGTTAGATTGTCTTTTCTTATTCTGCTATTTTCCTGTTGTGGCGGTAAACAAACAGCGTTGCATTGCCGCACATGCCCCTTTCTGGATTGGAGTGTGGATCGCCTGTGACTGACTGTATTCGTCGTCTGACTTTATGCACTGAACAGTGATGTCCGTACCGTGATGGTTCAGTACAAATACATTTACCGTTACAGCCATAATAACCAAGGAAATTACTTATTGTGAGATTCTCAGCAGCTCTCCACTGAGCATAAACAACTCCTCTGATCTCTTAACAGTACTGAAACATGTACTGATATTTTTTCCCCCAAATACAGAAAACCTGGCAACACATTAATTCAGTCCTTTTTCTTCATCGTCTTTGTGAATATTGGCGACTGGTTTTAGATTTTGGCTTTGGATAAAAGCATCTACTAAATGCATATTAATCATATTCTCAATTCATATTTTATAATTTTCCATTTTACTGTAATAAATTAATGAACTGTGTCCTTAAATTCATGAATTGTTCATTCTCAATTGCTCAATTGTTCATTAAAAAACCCCGAAGTCACCAGATAAATTTGATTTACCTCCTGCTGATTATTTTATATTCAAGGATTATTTTCCTGGGAAACAAGAAAAATATACTCATTAAGAATACAAGTTATACAACATTATTGGAGTAATATCGATGTAAGATCGATGGTTCCAGTGTCACAATCAGTAAC
The DNA here is from genome assembly GCF_963993115.1 of Abramis brama. Taxonomy (NCBI): domain Eukaryota; kingdom Metazoa; phylum Chordata; class Actinopteri; order Cypriniformes; family Leuciscidae; genus Abramis; species Abramis brama. The sequence goes on from NC_139974.1 coordinate 22,846,411, forward strand.
TCAGATTATGTCTCTTACAAACATAATAATGTAATTTGTCCTAGTATAAACAGAATGATGAATCATTAACATCTTCACCAGACTTGATATTTTGTGTGTTTTTGATAAAGGGATCTCTAAAGATGCATATATATATTCAGTATGCAGAATTCCATGCAGCATTTATTTGGTCTCTGTTTATTGATTGATTGATTTATTGAACAATAACCTTTTGAGAATCACATTATAACAACACATTTGTATTTCGGCTCACAAACATCCTGTTACAACAAACTAATGAAACTGTACATATGAGCATTACTATGTGTCAGAGTTTCCACTGTGAAGTGACATACAACAAGAAGGACATTCTAGAAAATGTGATCAGTGGTCAGATGTGCAAACACACAAAAAAGATTGTTGCTGCTTATTCCAATTGTTAAAAAATGAGCTGAAGCAACACAATCTTTGAACATTTTGTCACAACTTTATGTTCAGTTCACTTCAGTATATGTAACCAGGGCAAAAATATCCTGTAGTCATTCCAACCCGCTTCTAGAGGGCACCCTGGTGCACATGGGTAGGGCAGTAACAGAAAGAAAAGGAGATTTTTTTATTTATTTTTTTTGCCGATATAGAGACATTTCAGAGCACACGTGAGCTGAAGCGCGTTGGAAACTAACACTAACTTGTTCGAAAGATAAAGGGGAAACCCCCAATTTGGTGTTTTGTTTGCTGAGCGGTTGGAGCAGTGATTGATCACACGCATTCCATATTTCTCCCGAGTGCCAGAGATTTCTGTGTGGAACGATCATACATTCCACAGTGACGGTGATTGAGCGTGAGCGTTTCTTCAATGGAATCGTTACATATTACCAATGGCGATTCTAGGAAAAAAGCTCATTGGCCACCCCTGTGGCCACTCCAGATCTGATAGGTAGTTGGTCAAGTTCGTCAACACAAGAAACGAGAAATGCTGTCAATCAATGATGACAGGCTGATCAACTGATTTAGGGCCAGTTTTATATTTTTAACTAACACAGTAATGGTCGTACTGAGACTGTGAGAGCTGATTTCTGCTCAGCGGACGTTTGGCCATGCAGGTCAGGTGACCCATGAGCACGTGCGCTGCACCTACTGCTGCTGGTCTGTGAAACAAACAGGAGGACGGTCACACAGAGTTGCAACGACAAAAACGCTGGAATCAGTCGATTGAGAGGTATGGTAATTTAATGTTTAGTTATATCGTAGTTCCCTCTGAATGTGTAGGAAAACTTTATCTAGCACTAAGTAGCAGTTAAAAGTCGAACTACACTGCACTAGTTAGCTTAGCAGCCTGCAAACTAAGCATTGAACGTTAGAATACCGGCGGCGCCATCGCGCCATGAAATATGAAATGCTATTTTCTGGACTGAAGATTGAGGGTGTTTTTTTGCAGATGTGTGTGTTCAATAGAGCTATTGTTATATTTTTGGCCAACCAGTGTGTGAAATATAGTGTGACAGTCTAGATTTAAGTAACTATAACACAAGAACAAGCTTTGACTTATTTATTTGCTCTGTGATTAAAGGGCTGTTTAAAGACTTTTTTCTCTTGGAGATAAAGGACTTTTTGTTTGTATCAATTAGCTCATCTTCACAGTTCACATATTTTTAGACGTTTAAATAGGCAGAGACAGAGCAAATTGTATTCAAATGCCACAAATGCTTGAGATGCAACATGTGTTAATTGTGTTATTAAAAGTGAGTGGTAAAGTGGTAGTTATATAAAAATAAACCTTTGTAGATCCTATAAATATGTCTATATTTATTAGGCACATTGTTGGCACCTCCTTTCTTTTTGACATTTTAATGGAGTCAAAGCTTATTTAAGGGGCTCCAGAGCCCCACGAACACCTGTATTTTGCACACTGATTCTAAGCCAATTTGACAATGATCCTGCTTGACATTTGTAGTTATAGCTATTAATTCAGAGTGAATTGACTGACTGATTGATTGATTGATTGAGTGATTGAATTACATTTCCCCCAGGGTTAGGTTTAAGAATAGTTATGAAGAGAAGCAGAGATATTCAGAGCTTCTTCCAAAAAAAATGAAAAGAGTCAGAGCCAGCCACAGCTTCTACCAGCTGCAGTGAAAAGGCTCAGTCAAGTAGTCAGCAGTCTAGGTACAGCAGTGACAGTGAGGTTGAAGAGCAGTCAGCTCCTCTTGCACAGGATGGTAAGTCATGCTTGGATAGTTGGAATTTACCATGTAGGCTTACATTCAAGTTGTTTGTCACTCCAGTTATACAATTACAACTGTCTAAAACATCACTACACAAGAACAATAGTTAAAACAGTTGTAAAAGACAGAAGAACAATAATAAAATGTGCATAATACATAAATACACACACAGAAACACACGTGTGTGTGTGTGTGTGTGTGTGTGTGTATGTATGTATGTATGTATGTATGTATGTATGTATGTATGTATGTATGTATGTACATCCCAAAGCCAAAACTCTGCCTACTGTTTTGCATGTCGACACTTCTCTTTGCCAAACACCCCAGCATCTGTATTCACATCACAACTGGGATTCTCTCATTGGAAAAAGGCAATGTACAAAAATGGTGGATTTAAAGTACATGAAAAGTCAGAGGGTCATGTCAATGCCATGTTTGCATGGGGTGAGCACAAGAAGGCAATAGTAACAGATTGTTCCATACGTGATGCCCTTAATGAAGCATACAACAAGAAAGTCCAAGAGAATCGAAAATATATTAAAACAGTGGCTGAGGTACTTCTTTTGACGGCAACACAAAACATTGCACAACGAGGTCACCGTGAGACAGAAGAGGCAGATAACAGAGGAAACTTTTTAGAAATTTTGGAAATGATTGCAAAGCATGACCCAGTGGGTAGAGAAAAAAATGAAGGGAAAGCAGAATGCCAAGTACACAAGCAGTGTAATACAAAATGAAATCCTAGAATGCTTGGCAAATATGGTCCGTGAGGAGATAATTCAGGAAGTGAAGGAAAGTGAAGTGTTCTCTGTGATTGCTGATGAAACCAAAGACCTGAAAAAGAAGGAGCAGCTCTCACTGGTACTTAGCTACTACTACAATGGGGCAGTGCACAAAAGTTTTCTTGACTTTCAACAAGCCACACGATTAGATGCAGAAGGACTCAAGGACAAAATCATCCACTGTTTTGAAAGATATGGACTTGAGTACAGATCCAATCTTGTTGGACAAGGTTATGACGGAGCATCAGTAATGAGTGGGAAACACTCTGGAGTGGCAGCCAGAATAAAGACTGATGCAAAACATGCAGTTTATGTACACTGTAACGCACATTGCCTGAACTTGGTACTCATTGATACCGTGAAGGCAGTCCCAGAGGCTGATTGCTTTTTTGCACTACTGCAGAAGCTTTATGTGTATATGTCTGGGTCCTATGTTCACCAGAAGTGGCTGGATGTGCAAAAGGAAATGTATGAAGGTCAGCCGAGGGAGTTGCAGAAGCTCAGTGACACGAGATGGGCATGTAGATACTTGGCCTGCAGGAATCTAATGGACAGATTACCTGCTGTACTTCGTGTTCTGCATGACATTGCTACAGAAAATAGTGGGGAAAGATCTGTAGATGCTCGAGGTTTGCTGACTCAGCTAGACCTAAGCTTTGTCAGCCTTCTTGCAACCTTTCGAAGGCTCCTTGGGGATGCAAAGGTGCTGTCTGACACCCTCCAATCTCCTTCACTTGACCTTGCCATGGCAGTGGATTTAGTAAGTGCACTCAAAGACTCATTTCAGGAGTACAGAAGTGAAACATTTGTTGACAATCTGTGGAAAAGTATTGTAGACACTGCCACAAAGTGCAATATAGCCACTGAAAATGCAGAGAAAAAGAGGTCTCAAAAAGTTAATTCCAGACTTGGTGGGTCTGTCATAACCTCTACATTGGGTCAGCGCAAATGTAACGATGGTGACAAGGATTCCTTTAGGAGGACAATCTTCTACCCCATTGTGGACACCATACTTGGAGAGTTAGACAGGCGCTTCTCCAAAGACAATTGTGAAATAATGAGAGGAATACAAGCTTTGGACCCCAAAAGCACATGTTTCCTTCAAGAGGAAGCAGTCTTTCGCCTGGGAGAAATTTATGAAAGTGACTCTGAAGATCTCAGTCATGAACTCCACCAGACAAAGAGGCTTTTGCAAAGGAAACAGCAAAGTGGAATGCCGAACTTGTCCGGTATTGTTGAAGTGTGTTAAGCAGTGCAGCATGTGAGCGCAGCTTCTCAGCTCTTAAACTCATCAAGACCCATTTGCGCACAACAATGACAGATGACAGACTGAGCAACCTGGGTGTTCTCAGCATTGAGGCTAATAGAGCAAAGTCACTTGACATGGACAAGTTTATTAAACTTTTTGCTACCAATCACCAAAACAGGAGAATTCATCTGGTGTAAGATGGATGAACACAGAATTTGTCTAATGCTCTTGTTTTTTGTTTTTTGTTTGGTTTGTTACAATTGTTTATGTACAATTTTCACAAGTTACATTATGAAGAAGCACCTTAACCCTTAAGTTATATTTGGTTAGGTGGCATTGCATTGGACTTTAAGTCTTGTCTTGTGATCTTTATGGCCTATGTGAAAGCATTTTGTTATTGCACTTTGTTACTGTTATTAAAATCCTCTATTGTTCAAGTTTTACATAACATTTCTTTATAGTGTATATGGCCACCCCACTCTAGCTTCGTGTCCCATCTTGGCCACCCCAGTAAAAATGTCCTGGATACGCCACTGCATATTACTTGAACTTATTACTACAGCTCATGTTATTATTGAGGAGAATGTAAACAATACTTCTGTCTCTGTGATAAAATATTATCAGAGGGGAGAACGAAGAGTCGTGAGTTCACATGAGATGACCGCTGCGTGAGCTTTCTAGTGCGGTGCAGCGCCTTACAGAGTGAGTGTCATTTTATTTCATTTTTTTTTTATTGTAAATGCTTATATTCACTCAAAGAAGGTATTTGGCTAGCTGTGCACTGTTTGTAATGTCAACGTTCATCCAAGTTTATTGATGATCTGTTGTAAGAGATGAGAATGAGTATAGTAATGTTAATTGAAGAGTGTTAAATGTGTTTATTTCTGTCTTGCAAGTGTGTGAGTGGCTTATGAGAATGTGTCTTTAATCATGTTTCTGTTTTGTTCTTTATCCAGAAAGCATAAAAAGCTACTACCGTTGTTTATTTGGGGTATAAGTGCTCACATAAACAGTTTTGGGTATTCCGTTTTATTTTTGAGAACGTTACAATTATTTGCATAAAGATGAAAAGGGAAAATTAACACAAATTGAGTATTGTGAAAGAGACCTTACTGAGGGGAAGATACAGAAGTGTGACTATTATCTTTTATTTTGGTTTGTTTCTTTGTACATTTGTGGAACATTGTGATTCACACCGTACGTGGCGAACTCTGTTTGAAAGTGTTCCCTTTTGTTCTTTCCCTGTTGTTCCTGTTGAAATCGCTATCACAATGCATTAGCATTTTGCTAGCCTGTTTACTTGTGTTATTAACCACCGGTATTTGTGCTAACCATCTCTTCTCTCTCGCGCTACATTTTGTGCATTCCGTCAAACAGCTGTGGTACAGTAAGTTGGAATCATTCAACAAACTGTGTGTGGCTCTGCCGCTTAAACAGTTCACTGAAAGTTTCAGTAAAAGTGCAGAAAAACGAAATTAAGGCTGGGCATTGGATTCTTCTGCACAACATGAGGGTTTATTACATGGTGTCAGAGTGTCGATCGTCGGGGTGGCAAAGTTTAACCCACCGGAAAGCTTTTGCTTCGAGAGACCTGCAGAATGGGACGACTGAATAAAGCATTTTACACGCTGCAGAACGGCAACAAAACTGGATAAAGATGACGGCAGTGTACAAATAAGCAACCTAATCTATGCCTTGGAGGGTGAAGCTGAGAATATTTTAAGTTCATTCACCTTTGACACTGAGTGAGATAAGAACTACAAACTGGTCCTCAAAAAGTTTGCTTCGCATTTCAGACCAAAGCGCAATGTAATCCACAAAAGAGCATGCTTCTATCAGCAAATGCAACATCCAGAGGAGAGAGCAGAATCTTTCATTCACTCCCTTTATGAACTGTCAGAGCACTGCGAGTTCAGTTTACTCATGAGGAACATAATGTCAGGATTTCTGAGAGGGAGGACCCAGATGCAGAATAAGTAAGGGGTGTTATCTATTGACAACAAGGTAAAAGCACAAGAAAGGTGAGGTGGGTACACAGTCCAAACAATAGGGCAAGACCCACAACTGGAGAACAGGTTGGTCAAGGGCAACCAACTGGAGAGCAGGTTGGTCGGGGATGAGACAGCAAAGATGTGACGGCCAAAGATGGACACAAGGCAGTGGCTCAGGGAACCAGAGGCTTGCCAGTTTGTGATGAGACGTAGCACCAGCTGCCACACCTGGAGAGTCAACGACCAGGGTACAGGATGCAGGGCAGGAACCAACATGAGACAAAACACAAGACAAGACTCAACAGGCCAAGACAACAAGATATAAAAGCAAAATAAATAAGCAAACAACAACAATAAAAAAATATGGAAATAAATACCTGGAAACTTGCACAAAAAAGAAATCAAACAAGACTGCAACCTTGCAGGGAACTAGAGAGAAAATAAATAAAAGATTAGTTAAGGCGAGACACAGCAGGCAAAAACATAGTTTTGTTTTTCACTGCTCTCTCTCTCCTTTGCAATGCTGTCGGATCCAAATATGGTAATTTCCTGTCTATCAGCAACCAATCATGAAAGTAAAACAGGTGATTTAACTCGAAATGCGCAATATCATTGGCTGATGCCAATTTCTGACAACGTGATTCGTTCAGAATCGTCACGTGACGCGCTCTGACATTTCCGCGGTAGTTCAAAATGTCGAAAGATATGCGTGTAAAATTATCTCAGAGAAGCCAAAAACAGTTGTCGTTAGCTAGAAGACACAAGGGATTACCAAGGAAGACAAAAGATGATGAAATGCCATCACATAGTGCATGGGTCTTCACTATTTTTTTCATGAGAGCCGCACTGATAGGACAAAGTCAGTAGGAGAGCCATACGTCGTCCTTTCAGTTTTGGTTCTCAATCGATAAAGTGTTTACATGTTCTCTCGTTAAACCACCTCTTTCAAGCCGATCGAAATTATTTGTAATAGAGCTGACACTTTGAGTTTGTAATGGGTTATGTTATACTACTTATTTTTTATGTTTTTAAGAAATATCTGTAGTGACTGGCTGCATGATATCGCCGTATTTTTACAGCCATGCGAGCCACAAATTAAAGCTTGGCGAGCAGCATGTTGCTCGCGAGCCGCGCAATGAGTAACCCTGACATAGTGCGTCGATGCATTACGAACAAGCTGTAACATTTTGAACACATCTAAATGTGAGTCAAAAAGACATTACATTTCAAAGCACTTAAAACCCACAAGCCAAATCCTGAAAACAGTCCCCTCAGTCAGCTGATGGTGAAGCTAACCAACCAGGATCCCTTCAGCACTGGTTCAAACCAACTCAACAGAACAAAACTAATTATGAATCATTCAAAATATCAATATTTAGAACAATGGAGAAAGCAAACTAGTTCTCTACTAGATTTAGTAGACTAAATTGTTATTTGACAGAGTATCTGCACACTGTCAGAGAAGAAGAAACGGATCCTGACTAAATACAGGCTCAGTGACCACCAACTGGGTCAGACAGAGATGCACTTCCTCCTCCACTGGGAAAAAGTATCTTCACGAAGTGATTTACACCTTGGACAAATAGCCAAAAGAATAAAACTTCCCAAAGTTAGCACCAGAAAAGAAGCTGGAAGTTCTCCTAGGAGAGGGTACAGCAGCTCCACTGACAGCTAAATATCTATCTGCCTGAGGGACTGTGATATATTTAGTTTTTCCATTCCACCTGTGTGATGGACTGTTGATGTGTTGTTTTGGATGTTATGATCAGTGATGGATGAAGCAATAATGAGCTTTGGATGTTAAACAGTGTGATACATGGATTTTACTTGGACCTAAAGCATATTTTGTCTGTAATTCATGGCTTTCAATAGAAATTAGTGGAATTTTGCCATAAAAATCTTTAAAGGCCGTTTTCTCAAAATTCAACATGACATCATGACTTTGCGTAAACATACACGCCACTTTCAAGTCAAGTGGCGTGTTATCTATACTAGGGTGACCATACGTCCTGTTTAACCAGGACATGTTTGGCCAGGATTTCGAGATCGCCCAAAATGCCCGGGATTCGGCTTTTGCTTTCTACAGTCACCATTCATTATGTTTACATTATTTGACACTGACACGTACGTGCCAGCTTTGCAGGTCATGCATTCTGCTTCACACGGATCCCGATCGAGATGAAAACAGGAATTTTCTTAGCAATGCTAAAACGCACATCAACCGATCACTTGTTTAGCGTTCATGTAAACACTACATTCAGATTCACCAATCGGAATTAATTCAGTCCTACTGAATCAAAAGGTGTGCATGTAAACAAAATGAATGGCGACGATAAAGCAAAAGCCGTATCCCGGATATTTTGGGCGATCTCGAAATCCCGGCCGGACATGTCCTGGAATATGGTCACCCTAATCTATATGCATTTTGAGCTATCCGCGTGTATGTTCACGCCGAAACGAACCGTCATCTTCCGCGTGTATGTCTACGCCGTTAAATGTCAGAGTGATTTCGCGTGTATGTGCACGCCGTTAAATGTCCGAGCGAAACGGAGCAAAATGTATATCTACATCTGGGGATCGATATTTTTTTTCCTAGGATGGTAGGGGAAGACTCATAAAAGGTATTAACCCCAGTGACGGGTAGGTTTAGGGACGGAGTTGGGGTAGGTCATATTTATACAGTAATGTAACGTTAAGTCAACAGCGTTGATAAACACGCTGAAAAGCGATTATGCGTGTTGATAGCACGCCAAAAATGGAAATACGAATTGGCGTGTCATACATATGCCATTTCATGAGATCAGTCTGCAAAATTAGTTTTTTCTCACACTCCTATTGACAATTTTCCACATCTGTAGCACCTACATACAGTACACCAAACTTTACAGTCATATTCCTAACTATATTGGTTTGTTCAGAGGGATTTGTTGATATATCATTCTTGGCCTGATTTATATGACATTTTATGCCTAAAAATAGGGTGGAAATCATTTTTTTAAGGCTATTGGCAGTATTTTCTGATTTACAGGGTAACAAAAGGGGATATTCATAATCCCCTCTGGTAATGTCTTTTCATTGAATATATCAACAAAATGCAAAAATAATTTTGAACCTTGTTTTTTTTTTTCAATGGTCAGATTTGTCACTTCAAAATATATGCAAATTAACGCATATTTAATTAGATATAGCCTCATTAGCATATTTAAAAATAAAATTACAGAAAACTTGCAATGCATTTTTTTCTCCTATTCATGGGAGTAATCAACTGGTAAAGTTTGATGGTGATATCTGTAAGTCAACAATTTTACCCTATTCACCTGTAGTGTCTCGCCTTAATCAAATAAAACACAAGAGAAACCAAAAATAAAGCTTGGGAGAACTAGAGTAAAATAAAGACAGGAACTAAAGAGAGCCGAGCACATGAGGATCGGGTGAACACAATCAAGCAAATGATGACTAAACCAGGACCCTGACAGTTTAGTGATTTTAAAACTTTGCAATGCCATTTCAAGTAAACTTGAAGTGTGCTAATGGCACCATTATTATCTCACTCTTGATCCTAGAGAACTAGTTAATTACTGATCGATTTGGAATCTCCCTTTTCTGTCAAAAACACTAGAAAATGTACAATCATCACGACTATGTTCCTTTTTTTTTTTGAAAGAAAGAAATGGTATCTGTAAAGATTTCCAATCAGGATTTAGACCATATCATAGTACTGAGACTGCTCTCATTAGAGTTACAAATGATTTACTCCTATCATCCAATCGTAGTTGTAAATCTCTATTAGTGTTAGTCTTAGTGCTGGATTTGGTTATATCGACCAAAAAATTATTTTGAAGAGACTTGAAAATTTAGTTGGCTTTATGGAATTGCAATGGCATGGTTCAAATCATACTTATCTGACCAGTATCAGTTTGTAGTAGTAGTATGTCATATCGATCACAAGTTCAGTAGCGAGTACCGCAAGACTCAGTACTAAGACCATTGCTTTTCATCCTGTACGCTACCCTTTGAAGATATCAATAGTAAGCAAGGTTTGGGTTTGGTGTTAGCGTTCAGGATATGTGACAATAAATTAACCTTGCTTTCTGGAATACCATGGGTATCAAAATTGCATCATAATTTTTGCCAATATAAATATCAGCAACTGCATCAAATTGGATATTTTTGCTCAGTTTCTGTTGTGTAACATTTATCCACTGGAGGCAAGTTTGCAGAACCCAAGTGCAGTTTAATATTCAAAAACATAAAACAAAAGCATGGCATGAAACTCAAAACAAAAACTCTACTTACAAACAGTGGTTAAAGGAAACAATACTTGACAAAGACACATGGAAAACATGAGGGCTTGAATGCACACAAGGACTAATGACTAAATAAGACACACCTGTGAACATGATTGACAATTAACCAATGACAACATGAGACAAGAGACTAGGGAAGCAAATGGCAGGATCACATATTTTTTCCCTCACTGCACCTGTGCAAAAACAGAAGTTTAACCATTTTATCTTTAATGCAGCAAAAAAGAAAACAAAAAGAGGGAGATCTTTAAGTTCTGTAGCTATCAAACTAGATACAAATTACAGTTGCTTACCTCCAGTTTATGTTGCAAAATAAATAAACCATATTACCCACATCTTCCAAGCCACCTGCAATGAAACTGCCGTGCCTCTTTTATTTGTTAATGCTCATGTTAAACAAGCTGTTTATAAAGCTGTTAATTTTCATTGATGACTGATTATTGCAGTGTTAGGACAGACTGTTAATAATTTTAATTATGTGCCTATAATTCATTGTAATTGACCTAAATGTTTTTAGACAATTTTCAATGAGTCAGCAAGCTTCTATCTAATCTTCGCAGCATGTCCGTTAAGCGGGGATGTGCTATAAAATTATTGCGTGGCAAATTAATTATAATGGCCTATAAATTTAATAATAAAAGTAGCCTATAGGCCTTCCCTAATAATAATAATAATAATAATAATAAAAATAATTTAATACATGCATTGGAAATGTAAAATACTCTTGATATTGATAGCTGATGCTTGTTTTGACAATATCTCTGGATACATGATATCATGGTCTATTGGCGCAACCCGGCACGGGGGTTTATCGCACATATTTCACATAATATTTCATAATAATAAAGCAAGATACCCTGTTGAAATATGTTAGATGTGTGGTTTATATAAACTGCAAAGGTAAAGTATAAATTAAAATTATTGTGACCGATGTGAAGGGGGAGGAGAATTTATACGTGCGTCACGTTTAGTCAATAAAGCTCTTCTGCAAAGGATACACCTGTGTATCCTCGCTCATAACTCCTCTGGAAGCCTCCTCTGGAAGCCTCCTCACTCCTCGTCTCCTCACGGTGCATTTAGAAAATTGAGATGTCCTTCAAGATGGGGTCATAGGTCTGAGCTTTCCGGGTCATAGGATGGAGGAGTGAGGAGATGAGGAGGGATATTGAGAAGCACCCTAAGAGATTAGGGAAGTACATGGCAGGAACACTTGAGGGCAAGGGAATCACATGACAAGACAGGAAACATAACTGACATGAAACATGAACCAAAATCCAAAACAACCTGTAACATGAGCATGAGCTCCACATTCTCCTACATTAAACTATATGAGCAATACAAGTCTGATGTATCAAATATGATATGCCACAAAAAAAAAAAAAAAAAAAAAATAGATTTTGTTTTATGGTTCAATAAACTTTTCCATTAAAAGAAAAATAAATAACTAAAAAAAGATTTTTCATACTATTATTATTTTTTTAAATGTCTGTTTTCCGTACAATAAAAGTGGACAGTGAATTTTATGAATACTATTTTGAAACTGTCCAGCTAATAATAGAAAATAATAATTCAAATGTTAGAAAGGAAACATGTCTCTGCATTTTTTTAAATCAATGATCCTGAATGGCACTGGTTAAAATCACCATCTATTTTCTTTGTTTTTAAAACAAATGCTCAGACATACCTCTGAATGTGTTTGTGTGTTTAATAGAATAAAGTCTTATGGGTGAGTAAACTTGAGAGTGAGTAAATTATTCCTTTAAACAGTCACATATGTGTGATGAATTCATGTTACTCTTTATATTGAGGACACTGTATTTGCAAATCCTATTTACATGTATGGTAGTGATTTTGTTTGAATGTATTGAACTTTAAGTCTTCCTTATGATAGAATGTGCACTAACTCTCTCCTGAAACACTCAATAGCATATTCAATAAATTCACTTTTTTTGTTGAACATGTTAAATCCTTTTAATGACTTGGTTAAACGTGCTGCATAGCTGCGGTTAAGCAAAAGTCCATGTCAACCGTATCTCAGAGAGTCTAGAGAAGACAGAATATCCTTTAGTGCTGATAGCTCAAACAGACTGTATTGCGCCAGGTCCTTATTATTTTGCTCTGTTGTAAATGCATAGGAGGAAAATCAAATAGTGCGACTAATAAGCTGAATTCAAAACAGGTGCAGAGGGAATGTAGCCCTGCAGTCACTCAGAGGCTTAGTTAAACACAACTACTTGTGTTTGTGCCTGTCTTCAATTTGCACACGGTAAACATGCCTCTAAAGGGTTCATTTTGCATTAGTGTGTAAAATATGTCTTCCAATACTCTGTACGTGCTGAGTTTGTCATTGGAACATGTTCACCAGTAAATATACAAGATGGTACATTTGCTCTGTGTGGATTGTAGACTGAATAGCTGATCACAAAATAGATTAGGCCTATGCCTTACAAAAATAATTCTACTATTTGTACAATTTATTTTGTCATAGCTACAATATATTAAACCAAATTAACTAGATTAGTCACACATTTGTTCTGTGATTACCCGTGATTAATTGCGATTAAATCACTTATGTTTTTATAATAATTTCTCAGTTAATCTCCAAAGTAATGTATGTCTCATTTTCTCACAACTATTTACATTCATTTAAGACTTTATTTAACTCATTTAAGACTGCTCTTATGAAGATACTCAACAAAAAAAGACATTTTGGCACAATTGTGTGTGTTATTGTTTGTTCAAGCGCAAAAGGGAACTCGATTCTGGCGCACTATCTGTGCACACGATAGAGGTGTGTGTCTTTCTGTGTGTCGTGTGTGTGTCAGGACATTCACATGCAGCGTGTTCTCTTTTGTCTTGTTGCGCTTGAATGGTTTAAAAGCATTTGCATGAATAAGAGCGTGATCATATAATGTAACGCTAGCTAAAGGATCACAGAAAAAACGGATGGTGAGTTAATAATATTTTAACAATTTAAAAATTAATTGCATGCATTAATGCGTTAACGTGGACAGCACTAATTATAAAATGTTGCAAAAAGAATACAAAGGTTTAAAAACGATCTAGTGATAATTTTCAAACCTTTGTATTCTTTTTGCAACATTTTTGCAATAGTAAGGAAACCACACTAGTACACCTCATTATCCAAATACTGTGGAGTGGAAGCATGGCTGGACTGGCCATTGGGCATACCGGGCATTTTCCCGGTGGGCCGACGTGCTTTTTGGGCCGATACATCTCATACTCATACATACTTTTTATTATTATTATTTTTTTTTTTTAACGGCCCATAAAATTTGTACATCGGCGGCCCATTCGTTTTGCTTAATTGGCGGCGCTGGGTTTGTGCCGGTGTAATGCATTGGTCAAAAAAAGTCAGTGTTAGTTTTTTTTTCCTGACAGACCGGCCCATGAAACACGTAGATCAGCGGCCCATTGGCTCTTTTCTTGATTGACACTGGGCTGGCCCAATCACAACTTTAAACGAGTGAGCGAGCGTGCAGCAGTGTCAGTGTGTATCTGTCAAAATAGTCAGCGAGATGGAGAAGAAACGGAATGTGCAGAGAAATAGCGTGAAAAAATAGAACCAGGCCCTTAAAGCAGACACTGTAAACTGTGTCAAAATATATGTTTTCTGACCTTCATCAGCTCCAGCGGCAGATGATGATAGTGAAGAAGATCAGGAGAGAGATGAGAAAGTGTAGAGCCTGCGGTAAGCAGAACTACTTTCAAAACACTTAGGCCATGTCATGAGTGTAGGAACCCATAACCCAGTTACAGATTATTTCCACATCTGCATAGTTGACGATTACCGCAATTCACTAGAAATTTAATTAGAGGCGTTTGTAAACCATATTTTCCGCCAAAATAAAAGCTTGATGCAGTTTGCGTCAAAATAAAAGAGCATGTGCTTATCTCTTTCAAGTATAGAAATTGGTACAACACTAATTATGAAAGTTTCCTTTATTTTTTAGTGCATTTGTTTTACAAAATATGGCTATTACTGTCATTGGATTAATATTATAACTATTATTATGTAGTAGGTGTAATGTAAATAGACACTGTAAATAAAAGAGGTTTGAATTTTTCTTTGTTTAATTTGCACACTGAATATGGGTTGGAGCTTTTAATTTTGAACTCTCAAAGTGCACCAGATTGATGAATTTAACATTAAAATGCACAAAATTTTCTCACGGGGGGGCATGCCCCCGAACACCCCTAGAAGGACCGAGGTCCCACCACCACAGTTTTAACAAAAAAACTTTAAGAAACACTTGTATTGCTATGCCAATGCAGCTTATAGCTTGTTTCAGGATTCATCACTGTATAGTATAGTTCAACTGTATTAATAAATGTCAAATTTTTACTTATTTCATCTGTTAACTCTCACTTGTTCCTATACTCACTCATTACCTGGCATTAGTGGTTTTAATGAATAGGAGTTGGTATGCATATAATTAAGGGCGTGCAAAGATGGGTGGTGTTTATGATCATATAGTGGGCCGTTCTGGGCCAAAATGCCCGGGCCGATTTTTTGTCCCAGTCCAGCCCTGAGTGGAAGACTGTCAGGGTTATGTTTAGTCTTAGGGCCATTTACACAACACCGTTTTCAACTAAAAATGGAAAACTTTTTATGCGTTTTGGCCGGTTACTACAGCGGCAAATTGGGGGCCTGCAAATGCAAACTTTTGAAAAATGATACCGTTATTGTCTCTGTGTAAACTACAAAAACTCAAATTTGTGAAAATTATGACATCATGCACATGCGTGTTACGTATCCAATCTATAGGCGTGTAGTTTTTCTTCACAAAGTGACCTCACCAACTACTGGCCTGGCATGAATAATACAGCATTTTTATTCGTTTTCACGGATGCGTGTAAAAAGGGATAATTTTTCATCTGTACACGAAAAACGCAAAGGAAAAAAACTTTTTTAGTACATCACTGTTGTGTAAAAATACCCTTAGTTTTATTGTGGTTTTGTTTTGTTTTCACTGTTCCCGTTTTGACTGTGTTCCTGGTAATTATTAGTTTTCATGGTTTCTGATTAAATACACACCTGTTTCTGTTCTAGTTAATTACCTCTTTCAGTATATTAAAGCCCATAGTTCCCTTTGTTCTGTATTCAGTCTTGTTTATGTTTGATGTGGTTGATTCTTCTACGATTATTACTCCTGGGATCTGGTATATGTATTATAATAAAGTGTTTGTTTATACTCATTCATTGTACGATTACTACAGCCACACCAGTACAACATGACAGAAGACTTAACTGACAACTGAAAAAAAAACTAAATATGGACTTATCAGCCGTTCACCTGCTTTGTTTAGAGCAGAAGCAGCATAAACTCGAAGACCACCCCAAGGACTTACTAGATTTGGTGTGCCTCACCCAGTACCCGGATTGCTCGCTTTGCGTCTCCTACTACACCAGACTCAGCAAGCGATCCAAGGCACGCCTGCTCAGTGATGAATAACGGATCTCCGTTCACCATCTGCCCGCTTAGGAGAACATCACCAGATAGCCGCCTCCTGCCCACACTCCTGCCGCTGAGGGTGAGCTGCAGATGGCCTTGGGGAAATGTTATGAGGGTTTGGTGGAGAGTTATCCCTGTGGCCTCCCATCCCCGCTGGTCCCGCCCAGCTCCAAGTGCATCCTTCTTAAAGCAAATTGTATTCTAAGAGATTCTGTGTACAGGTCTTTGGTCCAATAAGTAATACCTCAGTCTTATTTAAATTTAATAAAATAAAATTACAGGTCACCCAATATTTTATATCCTTAACACACTCTGTCAACTTGGATAATTTAGAGATTTCATCTGGTTGTGATGCAATATATAACCGATTATCATCAGCATAGCAGTGGAAACTAATTTCATGTTTTCTTATAATATTACCAAGTGGCAGCATATTGAAAATAGCAGATGCCCTAACACAAATCCTTGGCACCTCATAATTTACTGATGCTGCTCCTTTTCTTTTTAAAGCATGCAATGGTGCAGCTTTCTCAGAAAACTTAGTAATAAACCTTTGGTACCATCCAGCAAGACCTAGGAACTGTTGTACCTCCTTCAAGCATTTAGGGACAGGAAATGTTTACATCTTGATGCCGAACCACTAGCTGAGATGCCGAATGCGACTGAGCTAAAATCAACCAATCGTTGATGTAGTTCAGAATGCGGATGCCCTGAAGTCATAACCAGGCCAGTTCTGCATCCACTCAATTGGTGAAAGTGCAGGGTGATAAAGCTAGACTGAATGGAATAACCTGATTAGCACGCTTAGCCACTCGAAAGTGAACCTCAGGAACTTCCTGCGCTGCGGAAGGATGGATATGTGGAAGTATGCGTCCTTGAGATATAATGTGACAAACCAGCCCTCGGTTCTGATCTGTGACACGGTTTGTCTCAGGGTTAACATTTTGAACTTGAGCTGCATGACTGACTGGATCAGATGAAGCAGATCCAAAATTTACATTATTAAACACTAAGTCATCCAGGTTGCAATTTGTTTTACAGTACTTTCAATGACATACAGTTAGGGATGCAGCGATCAACCGATTTCATGATTAACCGCAATTTAAAATGTCGCGATTAATTAATCGCAAAGGCTCCGCGACACTGCGTGTTACTGTTGTACGGAACGGAACTGTTGCAACTGTTGCACAAAAAAAAAAAAAAAAAAAAAAAAATTTTATTCTAGCTTCCTTCATTATTTTTTATCAACACTTGAATATGGGTAAGTTTCATAAAATAAAATAAAAAAACATTTTGAACAAAAAGCTGAGAAAATCACGTTTTTGTCAAATACTATGTCTGGATGGGATTCAGAATGATGATCAAAACACAGATGCAGTAGATCCCTCAGAGCTTCACAGTCCTGTCAACATTTCATTCAGTAACATTAGGCGGCTTTGATTTATATGCTGTTTAATGTTGATGATTGCGTTATTTAACGTGAATCTGCTTACATATGAGATCGCTCATTTCTGCTTCTTCTTTGCCTGTATTTTGATCTGGAGATTCTGTACCCTTTCAGAAGATGTGTAATAGCGCCCCCTACACTATAACAGTGAAAACACAGAACCATGTCAGGCCACATACAAAATTCCAAAAGTTCCAACAAGAAGCTACTTCTTCACAAACAAAATCCCAGCCATGTACAAGGAGGTACTAGCGAGTGTCGAGGAGCAGCTGACAGAGGGTGTGTGGTTTGGTGCAACCACAGACCTGTGGACCAGCACTGGTGGTGGAGGAGAACCCTTTATGCGCTTTACAGTCCACTACATCTCTACTGATTGGAAGCTTAAGTCTCACTCTCTTGAGACTCTTTATTTTCCAGAAGACCACGTGGCAGAGCATATCACAGCAATGATGGAAAATATGCTCCTGGACTGGAAGATAAAGAAAGAGAGCCTGTCTGGAATTACAACAGACAATGTCAGTAACACGAGGAAAGCATTGCATCATTTCCCTGTGTTTAGTTTGCTTGCTTTGGTAATAATTTAAATTTGGCCATTTCCAAAGTCCTCAAGATGCCAAGGGTGGAATCCGCTACCAGAGCATGCCGACATTTGGTGCAAGGGTTTTCTCGAAGCTGGAAACGGAAACATAAGCTTAAAAAAAAAGCAGACAGAATTGAACATCCCTGATGTTCTGGCCTCAAAGAAACAAGTGACACTTTCCTCCCTGAAGCCATTTTTGGAGCACATTAACAATGGGATACTTCAAGATCAAGAAGAAGACTGCACCCTCACTAAACAAATGAAGCATGTAATACAAGAAGACCTGTTGATGCAGCTGAGATATACAGAGGAAATGAAAAATGTACTGAATATGTCCAGTTTTGTGGATCCGCGGTTCAAAGGAAGCTTTGCTGAGAATCTGGATGGCACAGTGAAGGCATGCAGTGCTGAAGCAATGGCACTTGCATCCCATTGACTCAGAGGTAAAACTGTACTTGTCCCTTCCTGCAATCAGTGCTGATGCTGACACACTGGCTTGGTGGAAGGCACATGTGGAAGAAATGGCTGGCTTTCAAAGGTGGCTAAAAAGTACATCTGCATCCCTGCAACAAGTGTACCCTCGGAAAGGGTGTTCAGTACAAGTGGCCATATTCTGTCTCCTCAGTGGTCAAGACTGAGCACTGAGAATGTGAACATGATCACATTTCTGCACTATGATATGAACTGAAAAGACTGGAAATAAGTGCAATTTGTAAAAAGGCCCTGATGTAGGTGTGTCCTGCAGGCTTTGACTCCATGTTTTGTTCCAAAAGGTTTCAAAAGGCAGCTATACTGTTTAATTCTCTGTGACTGTCTTTGACTGTATATGGCTATGTTCAGAATTAAATAAGACTCTTTTTATAGTTTACACTGCATACCATTTTGTTAAAAAATAAAATAAAAAAATAAACCATTCAAAAATTAAACTCTTGGAAAAAGTCTACTATAATAAAATGAAGTGATTAGATTTAAATGTGGTTTAATATATATATATATATATATATATATATATATATATATATATATATATATATATATATATATATAATATATGTCCCTTCAGCCTTGTTTGTTGTGGCCGCTGAGCCTGGCAGTTGGCACCTGGAGGTGAGAGTAGTAAAACTCTCAATATGTCCCTTCAGCCTTGTTTGTTGTGGCCGCTGAGCCTGGCAGTTGGCACCTGGAGGCGAGAGTAGTAAAAAAGCTACCAGTCCCTCTACTCTTGGGAAGGGATTGGCCTGGGCTAGACCAACTTCTTGGCTCCACTCCGGTGGCCTCGACCAGAAGATCGACGACAAAACCTTGACTCAGCCCCCTCCCCACAGTCTTTGCAAAGGAAAGTGATAGAGAAGGTGAGTCCTGGAATTCCACTAACATTTTCGATGAGTTATTCCAACAGGCACTTAAGCACTGCTGGGACAAAGTTTGGGAAGTTGAAGGGACCCCTCGCAGCCCATTGAGAATGGGCTCTTGTACAATGTTGCAGAGTGGTGAGGGGAGCGGAACTGCTGGTTGTCGGAGACCGCCATGGCCCTGTCCAACTGGCACCCTATGGAAGGACACTTTGCAGGCCCAAAATACTGCTCAATGGAACAGGGACCGCCTCCACTGGGCAGGGCTTGAATGATTCTGCCAGCACTGTGAAACCTGCCAAAGAACCGCACTTCAGCGTCCCACACCTAGTCTGCTTATTCTGTTGCTTATCATAGATGCACCCTTTGAGCGTATTGGCATGAACCTGGTAGCACCGCTGCCTAAATCTGCCCAGGTTCACAAATGTATACTAGTCATCCTTATCTCAAATAAAAATCCCCATCCCCTTAAAGAAAAATCGCTAAGGAGCTGTTCCTCCTTGTGAGCCATGTAGGCATCCCAAAGGGAGTCTTGACATACCAAGGAACCCATTCAAGTCCTGGCTGATGGCAGACCTCTATGAACTGCTGTACTTCGCTATATACTTCGGTGTATCAACACCAAACTGATGGCCTCATAAAATGCTTAAATCAGACCCTGAAGATGTTGCAGAGAGTGGTCACTGAAGATGGGCATGATTGGGACCTCATGTTGCTGTATTTGTCCTGTTTGGTTTCTGTGAAGTTCCCTGGGCCTTGTGATGTATTTTATTTTCCTTCTCTTTTAGGCCGAACATTCTAAACCCTTGAACAAAATGTACTCTAAAAAATGTTTGTTTCAATGGAAAATTCTGAGATGCTGACCAGACAATATAAAAAATATACTGCCTAGAAGTCTTATGACAATTACTTACTTAAGTCTGAGTAATCAACTGAACTTCTAACCTTTTCCATTGTTTTACTATTATTTGCTAAGTTTGCTTCTACCTAGTAACAGAAGAGTTTGTATATGAAGAACCAATCAAATTGTAGGGAAATTATGTAATGTATCATGTCACTTTTTCCATGCTCGTATTCTATACAAATTGTTGTATTCTTTTTGCTGGTGGGATTCACTCTGAAATTTGTCTGAGATCCTCTGGCCGTGATTAAAGCATATTCAAAGGCATTGTGTGGAGTTTGTTTAGTTATTGCTGCGCAGCAAGTTAGGGTTAGGGGACTTAGCTGACGTTGATGAGGAGACACGCTAGAGTATAAATATTATTAAACGGGGACGTCGACTGTAGACAAGACCCAGGTAGACTTAAGTCAGTCAGCCTCCACAAGATTTACTCCATTCTAACTCCTATTTGGACAACTAGTGTTGCTTTTGTCAACGAAAATTATGACTAAATATCGTCGTCTACGAACCTTTATCGTAAATGCTGGTCACGTGACGATAACTATAATTAAATGTATAATGCAATATTGTTGACGAATAAAAACGAGATGTGGTTTACAAAATAAAAACTATGCTAAAATGTCTCTTCATTTTCGTTGACCAAAACGAGACGAGATGAAATGTTATGACGTTATTTCATTATTATTATTATTTTGCAGTATTTCTGTTTCCCGTGTCTCACTTCAGGGGCTGCATCAGGTCGCACTGCGCAGACGAGGCGACGTCACTTCCTCAAGCCCCACTCACGGCATTATTTAGAAGATGCAGCTGCGGTGAGTTAGTGTAAACAACAACAAACAAAGTTAAGTCTGACGCCCGTTTCACACATACTCCGTGTGCGGTGCAGGAGCAGCACGCTCTATAGTGCTTTCACATATGCTGCGTTTGCAGTGCGTAACTGATCCACGGTTGTACCACAAACACATACTCACTATTTTTATTTCAAATCCAGAAGTTATCAGCTACTTTTATTTTAAAAAAAAGTTTTGTCAGCATTGCGATTCTCTTTGTACACATATACACTCTTTAATAGACGTATTCACGTTTAAACACAATTTAAACAACGTATTGTTCAATGCATTACTTCTATATAGATTTATAAAGTTGCTCAAGCAAGTGGTAAAATATTTAACCATGTACTTATATTAAAATCGCAAACATTTTAAATTAAAACTTAAAATTGACAAAAACAGCCAACTCTCATGCCTTTTCTTTGCATTTAAATTTTAATACAATAAATCTTGCATGCCACAAAGAACTTGTTTTTCCACATCCACGAATGAGACGAGTGTTACTTTTCTGTTTTCTATTTTTGCTATTTTTTCATAGTGGTACACTATATTGACTGGGTTAAATGGAATTGCATTACTAAAAAAGAGACTAAAATACAATTTTCATTGACTAAAACTAGACTAAAACAGTCATGGATAATTCTGACTAAAATAAGACTAAAATGTTCAGACTTTTAGTCGACTGAAACTTGACTAGACTAAAAAGAGTATTAACATGACTAAAACTAATAAAAACTAAAATGACAGCTTGACACAAAGACTAGACTAAAATTAAAATTAAAACAGGCCGCCAAAAACAACACTATGGACAACAACCCCAGGGCCTCCTTGATGTGGCCTGTGAGGCCTTAGAGCAACAACAATCCCCCCATCGAACAGTCATTGAACAAGTTAAGCAGATTAGACAGCGTATTGAGAAAACAATGCCTCTAGTCAGGGAACATATGCAAGAAGCCCAACGAGCCCAGCAGCAGACATACAACTGTAAGGCCCAGCCCTGTGAATTCCATTCGGGGGACCAGGTATTGGGACTTATTTCCGGTGTTAACTCAAAATTTTTGGCAACCTGGCAGGGCCCATTCATAGTGGTGGAACGTGTGGGACCAGTTATCTACAAAGGGGACTGTGCAATTGATCTGCTACCTAGTGCTATCTTGCCCAAAGGAAAAATATATCATTTATCGACCCCGGAGACAAAGGCCATGGATGAGTACATCGAGGAAGCGCTCAAGGAAGGATTATTTCGGCCATCAACTTCCCCTGCCACTTCAAGTTTCTTATTTGTGGTCAAGAAGGACAGAGACTTGAGGCCATGCATCGACTACCGTGCCCTAAATCAGGGTTCACCAATCTCGGTCCTGGAGGGCCGCTGTCCCTGCAGAGTTTAGCTCCAACCAGCTCCAACACACCTGTTTGAAAGTTTCTAGTATGCCTAGTGAGACCTTGATTAGCTGGTTCAGGTGTGTTTAATTGGGGTTGGAGCTAAACTCTGCAGGACAGCGGCCCTCCAGGACCGAGATTGGTGAACCCTGCCCTAAATGAGCAGACCATTAAATACCGATATCCACTTCCCCTGGTCCCGGCTGCCCTAGAACAGCTGAGGGGCGCTTGCATCTTCAGAAAGTGGGACCTCCGTAGCGCCTACAACCTCATCCAAATACGGTAGGGTGATGAATGGAAGACCACCTTCATAACACCATCGGGGCACTACAAATATCGGGTAATGGAATGACTCCCGGAACCTGGCCAACCATCGCCATAACGTTACACAAGTCCTCCAACGACTCAGGGTATACCAGCTGTACCTGAAGCTTGAGAAGTGTGAGTTCCACCAGTCGTCCATCCATTTTCTAGGCTACATCGTCGATGGCCAAGGCATCAAAATGGACCAGGGAAAGGTTCAAGCACTCAGAAGTTGGCCACAACCTTCATCAGTCAAGGAGTTGCTTCTACCGAAAGATTATCTCAAACTTCAGCCAGATTGCTTCATCACTGACATCCAAATGGAGCCTGCTCAGCCAGGAGGTCCTGAGGGATGCCTCATCGTGCCATCAGCCCTCCGCGTTACCCTCATGGAATCAGTTCACTCGTCGCTGCGATCTGGGCATTCAGGTAGCCAGCAAATCCTCTTGCTCGTCCGTTACTGCTACTGGTGGCCCAGTATGAACCAGGATGTTCTTGGTACGTCAAGGGCTGTACTGGTTGTGCCATCTCGGAGTACCAGAGACATCTCCCAGCAGGCAAGCTCCATCCCTTACCTACTGTTACAAACCCTTTTAATCTAGAGAGAATAAGGCGTGCAACATTAAAATACTGAACATGTATTGGAAAACATCTCACACACAAACCAATCTAGTTTAAGTAAAGTGATAATTTATTACAATGAGAAACGAGATGAAAAGGACACCTCAAAATAATTATTTACATAAATGTACAACTTATACAAACCAAAGAAAAGGTTCACAAAAGAAAGAGGTAAAGAGAAAAGAACTAGACCGTGCCAAATCAAAGAAAAAAGTAAAACCAAAACCAATCTTACTAGATAAACAAAACAATGTATAGTCTGACTAAATTAACATTCATCAAAGACAAAAACAAAAGATCGTCAGCGTCAAAGACGCCCTAAATAAACTACTCTTGCTAACAAAAACGAAAAATACAAAGAGTGGCACGTGTCGCTAAACTAGTGTTCTATACACAATTGATAACTAGTGTAGCACATGTATATCACATGATATCTCAGCTGTTCTTTTCTCTTCTCCGTTTAATAACAGGTCAAACAACCAGAACAGAAAAACGGCGAAATACTCACAGAGAAAAGACAGCCCAAATGAGCCTCCATTACCAAGTTCTCAAAGAACACGTTTCTCAAAACACTAAAATGGTACAGGGCAAACATGCATCACAAAAATTCACAAGTGAAAGTAAGTGTGCACTAGTGTGCAAATCGTCTCCTGCTTCCCACACAGGTGCGCTCTTAATAGGCACATGGCGCGCCTTCATTGGTGAAGCCACGTTGTATCATCACCAAGCATTTCGATGATTGACAGATGGATGAACCAATCAGGTAGCCGCATCATCCTGCTAAGAGTGAAAGTAAAGAGAGAAAGGGAAGGAAAAAAAACAACTCCAAACAAATAATAACATAGGACGTAACACCTACACCTCACAGACCCTGGTCCCACCTGGGAGTGGACTTTATTACCAATTTACCACCATCCGACACCTTCAATTGCATTCTAGTAGCAGTCGATCGCTTTTCGAAAGCCTGCTGACTAATTTTCCTCAAGATCCTGGGCACCGCGTGATGACATTCTGGATTCAGCACTACTGATGGAATTCCACGTAGCCCATCCAGAACGACCAGCACCCAGGGGTAGAGGCCATCATTGTCACTGCCCATCCTGGTCAACAGGAGCTGCCTGATGGGGGTATAAGGGTCAGACAGGTCAGTTTAGCTCAAAGGGAATTATAGGAGCCATGTAATGGGGAAAGTCATGTGAGCAAATGACAATGGGAGTGTCATTAATTAAGTGGGGTTAAAACACCTGCGGGATGTGTGTAGGCATGGAAGAATGGGGGTGAGTGCTGGAGCACATATTTTGTTGACCGTGCAAACCTGTACAAAATAAAACAACATTCAAGCTTTCAAGGAAATGTGTCACAAATGTTATTCCTCCACTCAGCTCCTTAGCGGTCTTTGGATAGTCTACATGTGCCGCTACAGGAATTATTAATTACTTTATAGGAAATTCGAAATAATCACTTATTACGGCCAAGCAAATGACTCGTCCAGCGTTCATTTGAACGGGCTGTAACTATCAGCTCTACAGCGGATATAAATATCCAAACTAGTGAAAACACTATTTATTAGCAAGGTAACCTAGATCAGCTGTTTAAGACATTAAATTCGTAAGCACATAACACAAGTAACACTTCACTTTAAAATACAAACAAGACTTTGATTATTCTAACACATAAAACTAATATCTAACACAAACACACACATTCATACGAGTTGCAGAAAGAAAAAGAGAGTGAGGAAAGAATGAGTTTTAAGAGTGAGATGATGAAATCCCAAGTTTCTATATGCACTTATAGGACATGACCTGAATGAACCATCAATCATTAAATTAACCCTTCTATCGTTTCTTAGGCAGGTTATTAAATTTATATCAATGCACCAGTTCAGCTAAGAGTCTGGAGGCTACTTGCTTGTCTGTAAAAGGGGGTTTCCCGAGTTCGTTGATCGTCTCCTCATGTCTGGATAGATAAGGGTGGCCAATCACATGGTGTGCTAGCGGATGTATGGAAAGTCTTTGAAGCTGGAAGCGGATTTTGCAGTCGAATCGTGGACCGAAACTAAGAGAAAGAGAACTGAGACGAGAGTAGTTAGATGGCTTGAATGAAGCGGTTTAACCCATGTTCTTCTGATCTTGATTTGGGTTCTTTCGTCTGCTCGTCTACATGGTTACTCGTCTGTCTGGTTACTGGAAACTCTCCGGGTCCTAAGGTTTTAAACTCAAATGTTTGTCCAGCCTCCTGGATGAGTTCTGACCAATTAGGCTCTGTCTTTATTTGAGAGGTGGCATTTTCTTCACCTATCATCGTAAATCATGGGTTATCTGTGATCTCTTTACTCTCCAGCTCTAGCAGAGAGTACAGAGGCCACAGTTTAGACATGATTCCTATTACAAGAATACAAAACATTTTACACAGATGCCATCTTTTGAATTAAGAACATACAATTGTACTGATAGGAAACAAGACACACTTTCATTCAAACATTTAATAGTTATAACAATTACATGACTTAAATGTGATCTAAGCATAATAGACACACATATAGGTTGTAGACACAATGTATAATTATGTAGTTGAACAATGTTTGATTATAAGTCCGTCAAGAATTGTTTTGGGATGATTTTATGTATTTTTATATGTAAAGCCTCAGTCTCTGTGGTTTTACGAGATTGCACCATTGGCACTAGGTCCTGCAGCTCCAACCACATGTTCATATTGTCACCTGAATTCTAACCGGTTCCACCTATCTCATCAAGAACTCAGTTAAATACCCACTCATCTGCACACTGCATTTTCCGTTCTTGTCAATCACGACCTAGTGTTGGCAACTTCCAGACTACCAATCTTCAGCGACTACTTACCTAGCTTTTACTAGTTATTCTTCATCCTTGTAAGCACCTGCTACTGCGAAGAAGGTTTTAGATAAGGGTGACTGTCATTTCATTGCTTCAAAAGACTACTCACCTGCTGACTTTCCTGTGTTTGTTCATCTACCTGCTAAATAAACTCCAGTGCTGTTGATCTCTGTGTCTCTTTGTGATGAAATGATAAGATGGATTCAATTGCAAGTAAAATTGAGTTTTTTGGAAAATGCAGGAACAGAGATGATGATGATGAGATGAAACAATGTCCAGGGAAGCAAACACGTAGTACAGCCCAGTCCAAACGTGAAGATCCTGTGAGATGAGTGAAGATGTCAAAGATCCGGAAGTTGATGGCAGTAATAATCCAAGAGATACTGATGAAGTGAAGGCGGACGTGCAGGACAAACGAACAGGCAGCAACAGTAACTGGTCAGGCGGGAACAGACAGGAACATCCAAACAACGATCTGACAAAAGACAAGGTGAAAACAGAGAGACTAAATAGGCAGCGCTGATCATCTGCAGCTGGCGTGCTGATCAATCATGATTGGGGTGCTAATCAGCCCAGTGGTCAGCGGCTCCACCCACACACACACACAAACAAGAGAGAGACGGCGAATTCATGAACCGTGACACTCTTCCTCTATTATTGTAAGTAAGTAAGTAAGTAAGTAAGTGAGTAAAATTTATTTATACAGCGCCTTTCACAGACTAGGTCACAAAGCGCTTTACAATAGACAATAAAACATAATAAAAACAATACAGATACAAAACAGATACAATTTTCAATATATAAAAGAACAGAGATTACCCAAAAGCTAACCTGAACAAATGAGTCTTCACTTGTCCCCTAAAACTGTCCACATTCTCAGCAAACCTAATACTGGTTGGCAAAGCATTCCATAGTCTGGGTGCCATAGCGGTGAAGGCACTATCCCCACCTGTCTTTAAACGAGTGCGTGGCGTAGATAGCAGATTTTGGTTATTTGACCTGAGAGACCGGAGAGGGGTATGAAGATGAATTATGTCAGCAAGATAAGCAGGGGCCTGACCATGTAAAGCCCTATAGGTTATGGTTAAAAATTTTAATTGGATCCTGTAAATTACAGGAAGCCAGTGAAGAGAACAGAGTATCGGGGTGATATGGGTATGCCTATTTGATCTAGTGAGTAACCTAGCAGCAGAATTTTGAATAGATTGCAGTCGATGAAGAACAGATTTGTTAAGTGAGGAGAAAAGTGAGTTACAGTAATCAATACGAGAGGAAATGAAAGCATGAATGAGCATCTCCAGTTCTGAGTGAGAAACCACAGACCTCAATTTACTAATATTACGTAAGTGGAAAAAACAGGATTTGGTCAGGGATTTGACGTGGGTCTCGAAAGATAGAGATTTATCAAATGTCACCCCAAGGTTCCTTAAACTAGGCCCGAACCGCAGATGACAAAGGTCCAAGGTTCTGCATGATCAGAGGGATAGCGCTGTCTGGGGCTACAATTAAAACCTCCGTCTTATCCGGGTTCAGCTGCAAAAAACTTTCAGCCATCCACCTGTTTATGGCATCTATACAATCTAAGAGCCTTGAAAGTTTGGATGACTCATTTTGCCGGAATGTAAAATGAAGCTGAATGTCTTCTGCGTACAAGTGATAAGAAATGTTAAAATCATGAATAATCTGACCCAAAAGCAACAAGTATAAAATAAACAATATTGGACCCAACACTGAACCCTGTGGGACACCACAAAACAGGGGTGATGATGCAGAGTGGGAATCACCAATATAGACATCAAAACTTCTATCTGAGAGATATGAGGTAAACCAATCTAGGGCCACTCCCGATATGCATTCACGTAATCTCCTAATCATGATATGGTGGTCCACAGTATCAAAGGCAGAACTAAGGTCTAGAAGTACCAACACTGAACATAGACCTGCGTCCGAAGCCATTTGAAGGTCATTATAGACTCTCACCAAGGCGGTCTTAGTAGAGTGTCTCTTCCTAAAACCTGATTGAAATTTGTCATATAACTCCAAATTCTCTAAAACAGCTGTAAGTTGATTAGCTACAACTTTTTCGAGGATTTTGGACAAAAATGTCAACTTTGAAATTGGCCGATAGTTCTTCAAAACTGTTGGGTCCAAATTAGGCTTTTTTATTATAGGTTGAATAGTGGCATGTTTAAAATAGGATGGGACACAGCCTGTGGCCAGTGAGGAATTGACAATAGCTACTATACCAGGGCCAATGGCAGGGAGGGCTTTTGAGAATAATGAGGATGGTATTATATCCTGTGGGCAAGAGGACATATTCATTTTATTAGTCAAATTTAGCAGATCAAGAAGGCTTATTGGTTTAAAAGACTCAATGGTAATAGGCCTAAGTGGACGAATACAGTCTACAAGAAAGTGTGGTCCACGCAGAATATTTAATCTAATAGACTGCACCTTATCAACAAAAAATGACAGCAGCCTATCACAATCGTTTTGAGAACATATTGTTGTCACAGTGGCAGGAGGAGATACAATATTATGTATGGTATCAAATAAAACCTTCGGATTTCGCTTAGACGAAGAGATTAGATTAGAAAAATAAGCAGCCCTAGATTTTGCAACTAAATTATTAAAATCCTGCATAAGTTCCTTAAGATACAGACGATGCACTTCAAGCCTGGTGGATTTCCACAGGCGTTCAGTAGTACGACACCTCCTCCTTAGACAACGCACATCGTCCGTCATCCAAGGCGAGGTGCTACAGATGGGCTTAGTTTTTATCTTTAAAGGAGCCACCTCGTCCAACACAGAAGAGCAGAAATTGTTAAAAGATTGCATTAAGAGCTCAACATCATTGCTACAACCCATAAAATTAAGATCACAGTCAAACCGAGAGATAAATTGCTCAACAGTTGATTGAGTAATGATGCGCGATTGTGTCAGACGTTTCTGACAAGGGGGGTCAGGGATGGCAAAAAGATTAAAAAAGATACACTTATGGTCACTAATCGACATATCCTCACAACATATTGCATTGACATCCAAACCTAGTGTAAAAACAAGGTCTAATGTATGACCACCAGTATGTGTGGGTTCATGAACATGCTGCTTTAGATTATGTGAATCCGTAATACTTAGAAAATCTTTTGCGGCATGATTATCAGCAACATCAGTGTGCAGGTTAAAATCCCCAACCATTAATAACTTTTCAAAATTAATAACAGATGACATAAAGTCCGTAAACTCTGTTAAAAACTGCCCAGCAGGACCAGGAGGACGATAAATGAGGATGCAAAAGAACGGCTTTATCCGACCGACTCTAGTGATTTGTACTTCAAAAGAGGAAAAAGTTTCCACGCTCACCAGCTGACAGCGGTAGCTATTTCTCCATACTATGGCAAGTCCTCCACCGCGGCCAGACAGACGCGGGGATCCAATAAACGAGCATCCAACAGGACACAGCTCATTTAAATGAATAAATTCCGAGTTACGTTGCCAAGTTTCTGTCAGTAATAGAAAGTCCAGGTTTTGCCTTACGAACAGATCATTCAGAATGTGCGCCTTGTTCGCCACAGAACGGGCATTTAACAAGCACATGTTCACAGAAGAAATACCTGAGTCTTCAGAGGTTGAGGAAGATGTGCACTTGATAATCCTAAGCGTAGGCAGGCCACGACGAACCCGGCCAAGGCAGGGGGGAGATGGATCCCTATTCAGCAATCCACCGGACGCATCCGGAATCACCACCCGCAGGTAAGATGCTCTGACGGGGATCCAGGGCCAGGTAATGCCCAGTTGGTAGAAAAATGTAGGATTACAATCCACAGGCAGACAGTCCGTCCGGTTACCAATAAGGGAGTATTTCCATAGTCTGCGATTTTTGACCTGGAAACCCGCTCTGGTCCCTCGCCTCCTCCGTTTACCACACTTCTTGGGCAGGTGCGCAGGCTTTCTTCTCCAGTCGCGGTGCAGCGAGAGATCGTGACCTGGTAAGCACAGGCGAATACAGGGTGGAATTGGAGGTGGATCACCGATACCCATAAAACCGGACATTTCAGCTCTAATAAGCAACAGCAATTGCCGATCATAAACCAGGGCCGCTGATACATTTGTGGACAACAATAGTGGCATTACATTTAATAAATAATACATGCATATCTTACCTTCCCTTTCAAGGGAACTCGAGCTGCGTCAAACGCTGTGGGAACGCCCCTGCGTGAGTGCGTCATGAAGCACGTATGGAATCAGTCCAATGGCGAGACGGAACGTCATAGGCGGGTGACGTCATCGACCAGGAAACTATAAAGCACCCCAAAAAACACAAATGCGACAGCTTCTGTGCCTTCAGCAAGCGCTCTGTGTGTGAATATTGTCCAAGTGTTTTTTGTCTGTCATTTAGTGTTTCACTAAGCAGGAGTTTTCACTAAAAAAACACATATATATATATATATATATATATATATATATATATATATATATATATATATATATATATATATATATATATATATTATGATGGCGAGCGAACAGCAATTTAGAAAGTGTGTTCCCCCTTGTCCTCGTTTCCTTACTGGTGGGGATACACACGATCTATGTGTTGTTTGTTTGGGAGTTCAGCATGCCCAGTCAGCTCTCGAGGGGGCTGACTGTGAGCATTGCGAGCGTTTACCTCTCAGAACGCTCCGCTCCCGCCGATCACTTTTCGAGGAAAGTGGTTCGGTTCGCGCTCCCCACGGCTCGGGTCCCGCATCTGCCGAGGCAGATCGGCAGCGCTTGACGTGGGGATCGCAGATGGATCTGTCAGCGGGGTTTGAGACGGGCTCAGCCCTATCTCAGCCTTTACCTGCCAGTTCCAGTGTCTCAGTTCAGGGGTTGGAAGCACGCGCTGCGGTTTCTTCCCCCCAGGCTGAGGCACCAATATTGCAACTATCCAGTTCTGAGGAGCTGGATGTTGTCAGTATTGAGACAGGGGATACTGAGGACTCGTCACCTCATTCCCCTGAGCATGAGGAGCTTATGGAGGTTCTCACTCGTGCTGTGTCTAAATTAAGCATTGAGTGGCCAGCTGTTAGGCAGGAGTCTGTTGTAAAGAGCAAATTAGATGAAAGATTTCTGCCCTCCCGTGTTCAACCTCCACGTCGGTGCCTACCGTTTTTTCCCGACCTTCACACCGAGGTGTCGAAGTTGTGTAAGAAACCGGTTTCGTACCGTATTTTTAGCCCTCAAACTTCCACCTATTCTAATATTGCGGGGGCTAAATTATATGGTTATGGGGCGATGCCTAAGGCTGAAGAAGCGCTAGCGAGTCATCTTTCTGCTGAAGCAGCATCCTCTTTGAAGGCACCGACTTTGCCCTCCAAGCCTCTCAGAAATACATCGGCTCTGGTGGGCAAAGCTTATTCGGCGGCAGGTCAGGCCACATCATGCCTGCACACTATGTCAATACTACAGGCGTATCAGGCAGATTTATTAAAAGATGTGAGCGAAAGTGAGGAGGTTAGTACCGATGTGATTCGCGAATTACGTCAGGCTGCTGATTTATCTTTGCGTGCCACCAAGGAGTCGGCCAAACTAATGGGCCGCTCTATGGCAGCCTTGGTGGCCGCAGAGAGACATCTATGGTTGAGTCTTTCCGGTATGAAAGAGAAAGAAAAATCTTTTCTTTTGGATGCTCCACTATCTCCTTCTGGGTTGTTCGGTGATGCGGTAAATTCGGTCATTGATAAGTTCCAAGAGGAGAAAAAGCAAGCAGCAGCTTTTCAAAAGTACCTCCCACTTAAGATTTATGTCTCAGGGACTGCTGGGCGGGGGCAGTCCCTGCCGTCGACAAGCTCCTCCCATAGGGCGCAACAGAAACAGAGTGTCGCGTCTCAAGCTCCCCCGGTCAAACAGTGGGAACAGACGCGGCACTCTCAGACGAAGTCTTCTGGCGGTAAAACCGATCTGAGGACGGTTATTATGGCCAAGAAGGCTTCGTCTAAAAAGAAGTCCTGACGCCACTGGCGTCGAGGGTAGTCCCCACCATGAGGGAAAGGAGTTCACTGCATCAGACGGTGCGCCGTTACAGGGCGCTGCGTTTGCTGCTCAAAATATTCCAGAGGCCAGCCTCGAGAGGCTGGTACCCTTAGTAGATTTTCTGGCGGAGTGGAAAAGCCTTCCAAGAGTATCTCAGTGGGTCCTGCAATCGATAGAGAAGGGATATGCTATCCAGTTCAGATCTCGTCCACCCCGATTCAGCAGGGTTCTGCCCACTGTGGTGGGCCCCGAGCAGGCTCTGGTAATGGAACAGGAGGTGAAAACGCTCTTGCAAAAGGAGGCTATAGAACGGGTTCCTCCTTCCAGCAAGGAGTCAGGGTATTACAGCCGATATTTCATCGTTCCAAAGAAGGATGGGGGGTTGCGCCCAATTTTAGATCTGCGCCTGTTAAATCGTTCTGTAGCGAAGCTCAAGTTCAAAATGCTCACTCTCAAGCAGATCGTGTCACAAATCAGATCCGAGGACTGGTTTGTCACGATAGATCTAAAGGACGCGTATTTCCATATCTCCATCCTTCCACAACACAGGAAGTTCCTGAGGTTCGCTTTCGGGGGCGAAGCGTACCAATACCGTGTTTTTCCGTTCGGTCTAGCTTTATCTCCCCGCACATTCACGAAGTGCATGGACGCAGCGCTGGTCCCGCTGCGACTCCAGGGCATTCGTATTCTGAACTATATCGACGATTGGTTGATTTTAGCTCACTCGGAGCAGCAAGCGGTTCAGCATCGAGATGTCGTCCTCGCTCACATCAAGAGATTGGGGTTGAGGCTGAATGCCAAGAAAAGTGTGTTATCTCCATCACAGAGGACCTCTTTTCTGGGGGTGCTATGGGATTCGGTGATGATGCAAGCACGCCTGTCTCCCGCTCGCATCGCTTCGATTCTCTCAGCTGTGAAACAAGTGAAGCTAGGCCAGTCGCTCACTGTAAAGCAGTTTCAGAGACTGCTGGGTCTGATGGCAGCAGCGTCCAACGTTATACCTTGTGGCCTGTTGTACATGAGACCTTTACAGTGGTGGCTCAAGACCAAGGGGTTTTCCCCGAGGGGGAACCCGCTCCGCACGATCAAAGTCACGCGGCGCTGCCTCCGTGCTCTGGTCATGTGGAGAGAACCTTGGTTTCTGTCCCAAGGACCTGTGTTGGGAGCTCTTTGTCGTCGTGTAACGCTAACGACAGATGCTTCCCTCACAGGTTGGGGGGCGATCATGAGTGGTCGTCCAGCCCAGGGTCTGTGGCAGGACCATCATCTTTCGTGGCACATAAATTGTCTAGAAATGTTGGCGGTGTTTCAGGCTCTGAAACACTTCCTCCCAGACCTGAGAGGCCATCATGTTCTTGTTCGGTCCGACAACACATCGGTGGTCTCCTACATAAATCATCAGGGGGGTCTGCGTTTGCGCCCGTTATACAAGCTGGCTCGCCAGATCCTTCTATGGTCCCAGGGGAAGCTTCTTTCATTAACCCTCTGAGGTCTGAGCTGTTTTCTGGGCCCTGGAGGTGTTCTGACATGCTCTGACATTTCTGGTTATTTCTGTTACTTGTGACATTTTCATGGCTAAAGTCTAATTACACTGTATTCAGCACAAACTCTGCTACGATAATATATCAGCAGCATGTATGTAAAAGTTTGTAGTTTTGAGATAATGGCATTTATGCGTGGTTTGTGAAAATACAAAAAAAAATTCTCACTGAAATAAGGCCATGAAACCCATACTGATTATTTCTTCACAAGACTTTTGAAAATTGTATCACGTAGCCTAGAATATTTGCTCTAAAACTATGTGAAAATCACCCTGACTGCTCATTCAGATAAGACAATATATTGATTTAAAATTTTTACGACGTGTTTTGTGTGAAAAAGCTTTATGCGGAGGTCATTAATATGTATTGTTTTCACACCTGAGAAAGACAAAGACCCTCCCCTAACGGCCCTATTAGGAGCTATCAGGCCCTGTCATTCTGAGCAACCTTGCACAATACTGTAAATGAGGAGATTTAAAAAAGAATGGCTTTTAAATTGTTTGGATTTGTTTGGATTTATTTACAACACAACATGGTCCAAAGATACACACAACAAATGCCAAAAAAGCACTTATTCAAAACAATGATCCAAAGACAGAGACCTTTGTGCCATTCCTAAAAACATTGTACATACCTTTCATTTCCAAGGTGCTTGATTTTCACTTTACCATGTTCATGTTCACTGAAGTCCTCAGTGGCATCTGGGCCCTGAAAAAAAAAAGTGAAAATACTGATATCAAGAGAAAGGCCTGCACGATTTTGGGAATAAATTTTAGATTTTTCTGGTTAAAATTGCTTTTTAAAATTCACAGAATACACACACACACACACACACAAATGTTTCCAACAATATATAATATAATGAACACCAGGTTTGTTGTGCCTTGTAGGCATAAGCTATGCGCAGTGCTGGATAAAATAACAATAACCTGTAGCAGTATAAATCTTCCAAAAGATTTCAGTAACAACTAAGCTAGAGAAAAATATATTGATTATCATGTTACTTCAAATGTTTCCATTCGTTATGATGATATGAAATGAGATAATAGTAAAAACATGAAGCTGTTTGCTTTTCAAACGCGATCGCGCTGCAAAATATGATACATTCAAACGCGATCGCGCTGCAAAATATGATACATTCAAGCGCGATCGCGCTTGAATATAAAACATTATGGTTATCATATACATATCTACGTTTGAGCAGATATCCACAAACACAGTAACAGTAAACACGCGTCTAAATATTATAATATTCACCATATATCTAGCAACAGTTCAACTGCAATGTGAAATTTATGCCACAATAGCAAACTAATATGTAAGCATTTCTTACCTTACATCTTTCTTGTCTTCAAATCGCGTTCTTCTTCTTCTGATGTAAATCCAATGTAAGCTCAGGCGCATCTAAAAGCAGAGACTTGTAAAGTGTTTTGGTGTTTTGTTTTTGAGGTAGGCCTAATGAGCGCGATCGCGTTCCATGTGGAGATTTGCATGTGAATATCTTTTGCACGAGTGGGCGTGGTAAATTAAAAAAATAATGAGCAAGCGTTTGAGAAGCTGGACATCTTGTTGGTTTTATACAAATTACTTAAACAGAGAATATTTGTTTTCAGTTTGAATCCGATCATTTAAAAGTACACACTTAAATGTTTATAAAGGTATATGGCTCATAAATGTGTGACAAGTATTCGCTGAGTTTTGTTTCAGTTTATAGACGTGCTCAAGAAAAAAAAGTTCACCGCGACGGAGAGGCAGAACGCACACCCTGTTTATTTTCTTTATTTTACAAAAGCACAATGTTTTGATTTGCTTGTAAGTGGACACATACAAAAGTAGAAATATCACAGATTCTTTTTTTATATTTCTTTTTTCTGTATGACCATAAATGACGGAGTAATTTAAGTTTATAGTGCTACAATGTGGAGAAAATCCAGCAAAACGATTGTTTGTCGACCTCAGAGGGTTAAGGGCGATTTAAATCCCAGGGTATTTGAATCAGGGGGCATCCTGTCGAGGCAGGGGCCGAGGCCCGGGGAATGGAGACTCCACCCCGAGGTGGTGGAGCTCCTTTGGAAGCATTTCGGTCGTGCCGAGGTAGACCTGTTTGGTTCCAGAGAGACATCACACTGTCCTCTGTGGTTCTCTCTAAGCCATCCAGCCCCGCTGGGGTTGGACGCTATGGTACAGGCGTGGCCGAGGTCGCGTCTGTACGCTTTTCCCCCGATTGCTCTGCTCCCAGGAGTTCTGGAGAGGGTTCGCCGGGACGGGGTCAGCCTATTGTTAGTAGCCCCGTTTTGGCCGGCCCGAGTGTGGTTTGCGGACCTAGTGTCTCTCCTCGACGGCTCTCCTCTGGAGATTCCGATCAGGAGAGACCTTCTCTCGCAGGCGAGTGGGTCGATCCTTCACCCCCGCCCAGAACTGTGGAATCTGTGGGCCTGGCCTCTGAGGGGGTCCAGCTCATAGGTGCAGGTCTCTCAACCGAGGTTGTTGAGACCATTCTCCACTCCAGAGCTCCATCCACGAGGAGGTTATATGCCTTGAAGTGGAAATTATTCACTTCTTGGTGTGGAGAACACCAGCTGGACCCAGTTAACTGCCCGGTGGGTGCAGTGCTGGAGTTTCTGCAGGAGCGTTTCTCCACAGGGCTATCCCCCTCCACGCTAAAGGTGTATGTGGCGGCACTAGCTGCTTACCATGTCCCTTTCAGTGGAGTCTCTTTGGGGAGACACCCGTTGATAACACGTTTCCTTCGTGGTACTTTGAGGCTGAGGCCGCCAGTTCGCACGAGGGTGCCATCCTGGGATTTGGCCATCGTATTGGAAGGTCTCTCCCTGGCTCCTTTCGAGCCCATTGAAGAGGTTTCTGAGAAGTTCATCACTCTTAAAACTATTTTTCTTCTCGCTATTTCATCTCTTAAGAGGATTGGAGACATTCAAGCACTTTCGGTTGCTCCCTCGTGCCTGGAATTTTCGCCTGGGATGGTGAAAGCTTTTCTTCATCCTAGGCCTGGCTATGTTCCTAAGGTTCCTACCAATGTTCCTAGACCTATAGTTCTACAGGCCTTCTGTCCTCCTCCATTTACGTCGTCTGACCAGGAGAAACTTAATTTACTCTGCCCAGTTAGGGCCCTAGATGCGTATGTCCACAGAGCTGCCCTGTGGAGGAAATCGGAACAACTGTTCGTTTGTTTTGGATCACCCAAGAGGGGGTGTCCAGCATCTAAACAGAGGATGAACAAGTGGGTGGTTGAGGCCATCTCACTTGCTTACGAGTCGGCTGGTCAGCCTTCACCTTTGGCTGTGCGAGCTCATTCTACTAGGAGTATGGCTGCTTCTAAAGCTCTCTTGTCAGGAGTTTCTCTTCATGATGTTTGTGATGTGGCAGGCTGGTCCTCACCGCATACCTTTGTCAGGTTCTATGACCTGGACTTTAGCTCCAACCCTGGGGCGCAGGTGCTTTCGTCTGCTTGTGCGCTCTGACTTCACACGACGGACACTTGCTCTTATGGCGACGTGGGTATTAGCGTTCCCACAGCGTTTGACGCAGCTCGAGTTCCCTTGAAAGGGAACGTCTCGGTTACGTATGTAACCCTAGTTCCCTGAATAGGGAACGAGACGCTGCGTCGTTCTGCCATACTCCCGGCATGCCCGTGATCTACTTGCTTCAGGCCTATCAGAAGCTGTCGCATTTGTGTTTTTTGGGGTGCTTTATAGTTTCCTGGTCGATGACGTCACCCGCCTATGACGTTCCGTCTCGCCATTGGACTGATTCCATACGTGCTTCATGACGCACTCACGCAGGGGCGTTCCCACAGCGTTTGACGCAGCGTCTCGTTCCCTATTCAGGGAACTAGGGTTACATACGTAACCGAGACGATTTCCTTCAAATTCTATCCTTCAAATACAGTGGTATTTTTCATAATATTGGGAAGACCTCAAAAAGGGTTATCATTAGGCTACTGTCTATCTGTGCACAACACCAACAGCACCTGATGCAGCAGAGGTTGTACAGTATAATGTATCATTGGACCGGCCAATGGACTGTTCGATCACATATTTACGCCTAGTTTATTTTTTTTATGAATCCTGATATTTCTATGCCCATTTTGTGTGTAAGCAATGTGGAATTAGACAAAGCCAAAGACTGCAATTTCCTAAACCGTCTACTTCATGGTAAAATTTCTCCTTCGAGGAAGCCTTTAATTGGGTGTGGAAGTTGCTAATATCACCTGTACTTCTAGCACTTCATTCCACATGAGAACATGTGTTGATAGAGGTATAACATCTGAGCTGCACTGCATCCAAATGAAGGGCTAATCCAAATTCCAATTCTATTGCACCAAATGAAGGGCTTTTGTGTGGCTTGTTTTTCAGTGCAGGAGACAAAGTCAGGTGATTGCAAAGCAGAGACTTTAAAGTACCCCAGATACCTGAGTTGGATCAATCAAAGTAATTTGTGAGCGGAGAGGTGTGATAATGTTTGAAGAAACCATTATGAGTGAAAGATTAAAGAACATCCCTATTCATCACCACATCTTGTTTCTGATGCACTTGGACTAAACACTCTCTGGAGACAGACCACTGATAGGGAACTATTACCTTATACATGGGAAAATGAGGAGAATGGATAGGATTTATTGAATGGATGAAATTTAATGATAATAACCAAGAGATGAATGTCAGCACATAAATAAGGTAAAGATTTAACGCCTGACACCAGCTTCAGAGAGGTTCCATTCTAAACTGAAATTGGATCTTTTATAGTACACCTCAAGAATCCAATTTAGTGGTTATGCACCTTAACGGTATAGATGGCTTTGTTAAGTATCACAGGATAGACTCACCCTCAGTAGAGATGTATCCCCTTCATTTAAAATTGTATAGCAAGCACACAATGACTCATACTGTTGGCTGGTGTTTTGTGTATCAGGTTTGGCAGGTGGCTTATGTTTGATAAGCTTTTACTATTCGAATACAAATGGGCAGATTTAGGGGCCAGGGAAGTTGATTTTGGACTGTGACTGTGAATTGCTTGATGCATTTGGCCCGTGATTTATGGTTCATGTTTAAAGAGACCTTGCGTCACAAATTAGATTTCTGTTATGTGCATGAATTTGAAAGCAAAAGTGAAAATCCATCGTCTTATTTTCAGAAGCTTGTTCTGTTATTCAAAACCATACATTTCCATCATTTGGTCTCAGATTTTCAGTCAGGTCCAGAATGTTAAACATACATTGTTGGTAAATCAACCAGACATGGGTCAAATTATTTAGCAAGTCTTAAAGGAAAGGTTCACCTAAAATGAAAACTTTACCTAAAATGAAAACTGTCATAATTTACTCACCCTCATGTCTTTTCGCAACGAAAACTCGAGCTAGCATGAACAAAACCTAATAATCTATTTGATCCTGCATGATTTGAGAATGTTCCAAAAAGCATCTGATTTTCAGTCATCAGACCATCTTCAATTTGAGCAAGAAAATAGGACCTTAACATGACGATAAGTTCTTAACATGCTCAATGTGACTAATTTGCTTTTATATAATTAGTAATCTAGAAATATATTTTATTAAATATGTCTGCTTCATTTAACGCCATAACTTTACATTTTATCCAGAAACTTTTATTACACAAATTAAATGGGATTCTAAAGCTCAGTGTGGTTTTTAGATTTCCACTTTTACCAAGTCAACATTTACTTTAGAGGCTTCAATATAACAGGATAGTTCATCCAAAATGTAATATTCTTTCTTCTGTTGAACACATATGAATATATTTTAAAGAATGTTGGTAACCAGACAGTTGACGGCACCCATTGACTTCTGTTGTGTTTTTATTTATTTTTTTCAACTATGAAAGTCAATGGGCCCTATTTTAACTATCTGAAATGCAAGTATCAAGCGCGAAACGCAAGTAACTTTGTGGGCGGATCTCACAAATCTAAAATGGGTTGGTCTGAAGTAGCTTCATTATTCATAGGTGTGGTTTGGGCGTAACGTGAAATAAACCAATCAGAGCGACATCTCACATTCCCTTTAAGAGCAGTTGTTCTATGGCGGATTGCTATTATAACGGCGGATTTACAAGGCGCAGCCAGGAGCGGTTCACAGCCGAGGAGACCAACGTTCTCGTCAGGGCCGTAAAAGACAGAGAAGTGACATTGTATGGGGATGGGAGAAACCCACCCAAATTAGCTTTGGTTAAACAGGCGTATAATAATTTGGGTAAATGTGTAAGCTAGATTTATGCCTATTTTTTCACATCTTCATGCACACAACAATGATTTCCCTCGTGTGTTAATATTGTTCCCTTTCGTGGTCACTCCGAGTTACGTCGGATGACGACGATTGGGGTTTCGCCTAGAAGCCTATCACCTTCGAGTATATAAAACGAGCCAATGGCAATGAAATGCCATGGGTCTGCGGAATTTGCATAGCGTATCTCCGCCCACCGCAGGGGGTATATAAGGAAGTACGCTGCAATATTGCAGATATGTTTTCGCTTCGGAGCCGAGAACTTCTCCACTCCTGCAAGCCATTCTGAGTTAGTCTTCTCAATCCCTTCGAGACGAGCGAACTCTCCGGTGTTGGTGTGACGGCGATTTCAGCGAGTGCTCACTACCCTGCTGATCTGTTCAGTGATCTGACAGATAGTGTGATTTCTCCCTGTTCGCTTCAGCATCCGCAGAGTTTTCCTCTCACAAAAAGAGCATTGCACGTGGCACGTCTTTTTAAAGATGCCTCGCCCGTGCACTTCTGGTTGCGGTCGCGACATATTTTTCTCTGATGGGCACGATCTCTGCTTAGCGTGTTTGGGTGTTGATCACGCTAGAGCAGCGTTTGTGGATGACTCATGTTCTCACTGCGGGAACATGACCATCTCCATGCTGCGGTCGAGACTCAATGAGCTCGTTAGAGTGAGAGTCCCCTCATCCACACCCCGATCTACGGTCTCCCCGCGAGGCTGTACTTCGGCTGGTGGCCAGGGTGACCTGAGGGTAACTGTGTGGGACATACCGCCGACACGTCCACGGTCCACACACCCCTCTTCAGCAGCAGGACCCGCGAGTGTCCAAACTGAGGCCGCTGGTCCCTCTACGGAGGCCCCGCGGGTTTCGTTTGGCGCTCCAGAGGAAGATACGATGTCGATCGCTGCATCACAAGGTGGGCGTGAGTCCTCGGGAAGTGAGGATTCGGCTGTGTTGCCGCCCTCGGGCGCGCCAGCATTGTCCGAGTCTGATCCCGAGCTGACTGCCATGCTTTCCCGGGCAGCCGCGGCCATTGGGCTCGAGTGGTCCCCGCCACCCGATCCAGTGCGCTCGCGGCTGGATGATTGGTTTTTGGGAGCGGCCGCTGACACTCGTCGCCGCCCAACCCCAATACCATTCTTCCCGGAAGTGCATGAGGAAGTCACGCGGTCCTGGAAGGCTCCCATGTCTTCCCGTGATCGTTCGTCGGCTTTCTCCGCCTTTCCTCCCCTCGATAAGGCTGATGCTTGTGGGTACACTGGGATTCCCACGGTTGAACGTTCTGTCGCGATGCAGCTGTGTCCGACAAGCGCTTCATCACGCGGTGATCCTAAGCACCCGTCCAAAGCCTGTAGATTCTCGTCCACCATGGTGGCGAAGTCTTACAGAGCGGCGGGACAGGCAGCTGCCTCTTTGC
Organism: Abramis brama; assembly: GCF_963993115.1. Classification (NCBI taxonomy): domain Eukaryota; kingdom Metazoa; phylum Chordata; class Actinopteri; order Cypriniformes; family Leuciscidae; genus Abramis; species Abramis brama. Next base: position 22,887,909 of record NC_139974.1, read on the forward strand.
ATGCCATGGCCATCTTACAGGTCTATCAGGCCAAGGTGCTCCGTGACATGCACGAGGGTAGGACAGACCCAGGGCTCTTCGATGAGCTGCGCGCCGCCACCGACCTCGCTCTCCGGGCGACGAAGGTGACCGCGCGCTCCCTGGGTCTGGTGATGTCCACAGCTGTGGTCCAGGAGCGACATCTATGGCTGAACCTGGCTGATATGCGTGAGCCCGAGCGGACTCGTCTGCTCGACGCTCCCATATCCCAGGCCGGCCTTTTCGGCGGTGCGGTCGAGGATTTTGCCCAACAGTTCTCGACCGCCCAGAAGCAGACTGAGGCGATTAAGCACATTCTGCCCCGACGCTCTGCTGCTCAGCCGTTGGTACAGAATCCTCAGCCTGCTCGCCGCCGAGGGCGCCCTCCCGCGGCTCCCGCCCCTCCCGCACGGCCCCAGCAGCAGCCTTCATCTGGGCCGCGTCGTGGAGGAAGCCGTAGGAAGGCGCCACAGCCCTCTCCAGCCCCGCAGCCCGCTAAACGCCAGGCTAAGCGGCGCTCCTGAGACGGGCCGCTCAGGATTGGCATTCCCTTCTGTTCAGGAGCTGGTAGCAGGGCCACTCCTTCCCCCGGTGGAGGGCCGGGGGAGAATCTTTTGTTCTCCACTCCCCGCTGCTCGTCCAATGACGGGCAGCACCCTAATGTGGTTAAAGACAGAATCGAATTCCCCAATCCTGAGCCCACAGAGCCCCAGGGCCGCAGTGCGCGCCACCCTCGGGTCCCGCCACTGCCGCCCTCCTCTGTTCCAGAGGTGCGGGATGACAGCACGCGCCGCCCACGGGCCACGCTCCTCTCATCCCCCTCTGTCGCCAGACCCCTGCCAGAGCACGCCCCCGTGGGACGCGCGCCCTCCCCTGGCCTCCTCTGGCAGGACGCGGTTAATGACCGTGCCCCCGCACAGGGCCGCTATGCCGTCCTCGCCGGTGCCGGTCATTCCGCCTCGCTGCCCCACCGACGGTACGTCTGTGGTTCGTATGACCCCGCTGGTGCACTTTCTGGAGGCCTGGCTAGAGCTTCCCAGTCTGTCCCGCTGGGTCGCGAGAACCATCAGATTCGGCTACGCGATTCAGTTCGCGAGATCTCCTCCCCGCTTCAGGGGAGTCCGCTTCACTATGGTCGGTGGCAATGCCCCTGTCATGAGAGCGGAGGTCGACACCCTACTGGCGAAGGGTGCGATCGAGATTGTCCCTCCAGCCGAGATGAAGTCCGGCTTCTACAGCCCTTACTTCATTGTACCCAAGAAGTCCGGTGGGTTACGGCCAATCCTCGACCTGCGCGTCTTGAACCGCTCCCTTCACAGGCTGCCGTTCAAGATGCTAACGGCCAAGCACATCCTCCAGTGTGTGCGGCCGCAGGATTGGTTTGCAGCGATCGACCTGAAGGACGCCTACTTCCATGTCTCCATTTTACCTCGACACAGACCGTTTCTACGGTTTGCTTTCGAGGGGCAGGCATACCAGTACGCGGTTCTCCCTTTCGGGCTAGCCCTGTCTCCTCGCGTCTTTACGAAGGTCGTCGAGGCAGCCCTTGTTCCCCTCCGGGAACACGGGGTTCGCATCCTGAACTATCTCGACGACTGGCTGATCCTAGCTCACTCTCGAGATCAGGTTTGCGAACACAGGGACCTAGTGCTCCGGCACCTAGTTCGTCTGGGCCTTCGGGTCAACTGGGAGAAGAGCAAACTCTGCCCCGTGCAGAGGATCTCTTTTCTCGGTATGGAGATCGACTCGGTCGCCATGTGCGCGCAGCTTACGAGCGAGCGCGCGCAGTCACTGCTGACTTGTCTTCGCCAATTCGAGGGCAAGAGTGCGGTTCCACTGAAATTATTTCAGAGGCTCCTGGGGCATATGGCATCCGCAGCCGCAGTAACGCCGCTGGGATTGCTTCATATGAGACCGCTTCAGCTTTGGCTTCGCGATCGAGTCCCGAGGTGGGCATGGCAACACGGCACGCTCCAAGTCCCAGTGACTTCAGCCTGCCGTCAGACCTTCACCCCGTGGACGAACCTCAAGTTTCTACGGGCCGGAGTGCCCCTAGAACGAGTTTCCCGGCATGTTGTTGTATCAACAGATGCCTCCACCACGGGCTGGGGCGCCATGTGCAATGGTCATGCTGCCGCGGGCTCCTGGACAGGACCCCAGCGCCTCTGGCATGTCAATTGCCTCGAGTTGCTGGCTGTACGTCTCGCCCTGCACCGCTTCCATGCGCTGCTCAGGGGTCAGCACGTACTAGTCCGATCAGACAATACCGCGACAGTAGCGTACATCAACCATCAGGGTGGTCTACGCTCCCGCCGTATGTCGCAACTCGCTCGCCACCTCCTCATATGGAGTCAGAAGCATCTGAGGTCGCTTCGAGCCATTTATATCCCGGGACACCTGAACCAGGCGGCCGACGAGCTGTCTCGAGTTCGGCCTCTCGCTGGAGAATGGCGACTCCATCCCCAGACGGTCCAGCTGATTTGGGATCAGTTTGGCGACGCACAGGTAGACCTGTTTGCCTCCCACGACTCGTCCCACTGCGACCTGTATTATTCCCTGACCGAGGGCACGCTCGGCACGGATGCACTGGCGCACAGCTGGCCGCGGGGCCTACGCAAGTACGCGTTTCCCCCAGTGAGCCTCCTTGCGCAGACCTTGCGCAAGATCAGGGAGGACGAGGAGCAGGTCATTTTGGTTGCCCCGTATTGGCACAACCGGACCTGGTTCTCCGAACTGGTACTCCTCGCGACAGCACCTCCCTGGCCAATTCCTCTGAGGAAGGACCTTCTTTCTCAGGGACGGGGCACCCTTTGGCACCCTCGTCCCGATCTTTGGAACCTCCACGTGTGGCTCCTGGACGGGACGAGGCAGGTTTGAGTACCCTACCACCAGCGGTGGTGGCTACCATCACTTCCGCTAGAGCATCGTCCACGAGACATGCCTATGCGTTGAAGTGGAACCTCTTCGTCAACTGGTGTTCTTCTAAACATCAAGAACCCACGAAATGCCCCATCAGTGTCGTGCTTTCCTTCCTGCAAGAAGGGTTGGAGCGAAGGCTGTCTCCCTCCACCCTGAAAGTGTATGTTGCCGCCATTGCCGCACATCACGACGCAGTCGATGGTAAGTCTCTGGGAAAGCACGACCTGATCGTCAGGTTCCTGAGGGGAGCGAGAAGACTGAATCCTCCTCGTCCTCCCCTCGTACCCTCTTGGGACCTCTCAGTGGTTCTAACTGCCCTGCAGAGTGCTCCATTTGAGCCTTTGCAATCAGTAGAGCTTAAGTTCCTGTCCATGAAGACAGCGCTCCTGGTTGCATTGGCCTCCATCAAGAGGGTAGGGGACCTGCAGGCATTTTCGGTTGACGAAGCGTGCCTGGAATTCGGGCCGGCTAACTCTCACGTGATCCTGAGACCCCGGCTTGGATACGTGCCCAAGGTTCCTACCACACCCTTTCGAGACCAGGTAGTGAACCTGCAAGCGCTGCCCTTGGAGGAGGCAGACCCAGCCTTGGCACTGCTCTGTCCAGTACGCGCCCTTCGTGCTTACGTAGACAGGACGCAGTGTTTCAGGACCTCAGACCAGCTCTTTGTCTGTTATGGTGGGAAGCTGAAGGGAAAGGCTCTCTCAAAGCAAAGGTTATCTCACTGGATAGTGGATACCATTGCTTTGGCATACCAGCAGCAAGGTCGTCAATGCCCCCTTGGTGTGAGAGCCCACTCCACTCGTAGTGTGGCTTCCTCTTGGGCTCTAGCGCATGGCGCCTCGCTAACAGACATCTGTAGAGCTGCAGGCTGGGCGACACCAAACACATTCGCGAGATTCTATAATCTCCGAGTAGAGCCAGTTTCTTCTCATATACTCGCTTCAACCAGCCGGTACTAGATTCTGCTCAGGTGTCTTCGCTTGCTCGCCATTCCTCTCCACGGACGGGATACGTGCGATTATCTTCTCAGGTGAGTCTGATAAGTTCTGAGTTTCCTCCAGCACTGGTTACGTCAACGCCTGAGTTATGCCTATCTGCCATAACGCAGCTTTTGCGCTTGACTAGGTGCCTCCATGTGCATGGTCCCTCCTCTAGCGACCCCCACATGTGTATTCCACTGTAAGTCTCTTTGAGCGTGTGTCTTTCCCTTGGCAAGCCACCTTGCCACCCCTGGGGTTGAAATATTCCACCTGCGGCTGGACACCTCAGTGATACTCCATATGCATCCCTCTGGGTCATATGTGTCTCCCAAGTCCCCCCCTTACGGTTGGGCATAATTGCATATTTCCTCCGGGATATGCTTCCCAGTGTACCTTGGTATTCCTGTGCTAAGTAAGACTCCTTCGTTCGTGCTAGTCTCACATCAGGGAGCTCAGACTTACGCAGGGCACTGGATGACAGCCGAGGTGGCGTGATTAGACTGGAACCCCAATCGTCGTCATCCGACGTAACTCGGAGTGACCACGAAAGGGAACGTCTCGGTTACGGATGTAACCCTCGTTCCCTGAGTAGGGAACGGAGACGTTACGTCTTCCTGCCACTTCCGCTGTATCGCTGAAAAACACCTGGGGCCAGTCTCGACTCCTCAGCGAAGACATATCTGCAATATTGCAGCGTACTTCCTTATATACCCCCTGCGGTGGGCGGAGATACGCTATGCAAATTCCGCAGACCCATGGCATTTCATTGCCATTGGCTCGTTTTATATACTCGAAGGTGATAGGCTTCTAGGCGAAACCCCAATCGTCGTCATCCGACGTAACGTCTCCGTTCCCTACTCAGGGAACGAGGGTTACATCCGTAACCGAGACGTTCCTTGTAATAATGTATGGTTTTCTAAAAATGAGAACTGTTGCGTCAGTGTGTAGGCTAGATGAGATAAGCAAACTGCATGTGCGTTGTGCACACGCTACATTGATTATGGCCAAGCATGCGCCCTTAAAATAGCATATGAATAACATGCACAACGCGCCACTGACTTTAGACTAGGTTTTTCCTGGTCAGTGGCAGAATTGTTTTCTAAACCTGCAAAATAGCACCAGGGAACGTTTGCGCCGGAACATGTCTCCTCTTTGCGCTGAACCGCCCCCGGGAGTGTAATTTCCTAATTTACCGACGTGCATCTGTGGAGGGAAAAGTCTGCTGTGCACCGGGTGCAAAATAGGAATGATACATGCGTCGGTGTACAAAGTCAATTGCGCTGGGTGCAAGATAGGGCCCAATGGGTGTTTGATGTTGACTTTGTCAACTGTCTGGTTACCAACATTCTTTAAAATATCTTCTTTTGTGTTCAACAGAAGAAAGAAACTCATACAGGTTTGGAGCAACTTGAGGGTAAGTAATGACAACATTTTCATTTTTGGGTGAATTATCCCTTTAAGATGACAAATTAAAATATAAACGACAAAGATAGAAGACAAAAATAAGATCTGAAGAAAATAAAATATAAAAGGATGTATCATCTGATATTATTGTTTTTTATTACTATTTTAATTTCAGCACTGCAATCTTTCTGGATTTTTTTTTCTTTTTTTTTCTTTTTTTTTAAACAAAGATGTATTATAATTTATTCATATCAAACATAACAAATGAACTGATGAGTTGAGCTGGAATGAGTGGATATTTGGCCAGATGTACTCTATAATGAAGCAGGTAATTGAGGTCGTGGGTGGTTTTTTCACAGTTACTCTTTTGAGAAAAAAAAAAAAAGAAAGAAAGAAAGGAAAAAAAAACATTTTAATGTGCTGTTTTGTCTCTTGATACCACATAACAATCCAACCCTTTCTCTGACCTTTTGTTAGCCTTCTAACATTGAATCTATATACAAACACAACTGTGACAAACACACAATTACTTCAACACACCTGTGGTTAACATTGTTTAGTGCATTCAGTTTCCTTGGTTTTGTTTTTGTAGCTAAAAGAAAAACAGAAAAAGAATCAAAATTATGATAAATTGCAATTTTACAACTATAATTATGTTCTGATGTAAATATGACAGTGGATCAAACTGCTCTCACTGGTAATCATCCCAAAAGCATAAAAAATAATAAAGCCTATTTTGAACATAATTTTTTTATGTTCTATCAATCTAATTTTCATAATGATAAATAAAAAAAGAAAACATACAAATTATAATATACTGTATATTATTTTAACTGGCATTTATACATTGTGGTAGTTTTTTCTAATAAATGTGTAAAAAGTTACAGAAATGAGAATGGCATTTCTTCAGTTAATTATAGGCTAACTAGTGAAATGTGTTTAATTTGTCATGAAAATAAAATCTGAATGCCAATCATTATAATGCCAAACATTACAATAGTCCTAAAACAGGCCTTCTTTGTTTTTGAATTATATAATTTCTTATTGTTTTATCTTAGATGAAATGTGACATGCACATGGCTTTGTTAGATTCACTTAAAATCTGGTTACACGGTCCAGTCAGTTTCACATATCATGGACACAGCTGATCTTTGAGGATTAGAACTAATTGACTGCAACATGTGCTGCTGTTTCCTGTTGCTTGTCCCCATTCAGATACATAATACAGTTATGAGTTCATGATGTGGTTTGGGTGCATTATACTTGTTCTTACCTATCCCTTCACTGCACAAAACTCATAAAAACAAAAAAAGAGACAGAAATATTACACACACCACTCATTCATTTAATAAAACCCCAGAGAGAGATGATCTATGAGGTTACCTGCACAGCAGTTTTACATTACATGTCATCCTCATGTTTGCCATAGAAAGTTTTTCAGAAGCCCTCTCTCTTTTATTCCATCTTAAGCTCTTTGAGATGAAGGGGCTGGAAGATGCAGGCTGGCGAACAGAATGTCAGTAGCTACTGACCCCTCAGTAGCCGATTTAAGGCTGATCCCGATACAAATATTTGGTGATTTAAAAATCCGATATTCCGATATATCAGCCGATATATATATATTTTTTAAAATCCAGAAATGCGTAACAAAACATAAACAGATTCCCCTAACATTAGTTATTTGTAGTTATTTATGAGTCCTTAGCCTCACTAAAATATTATGATAATGCAGTTTAAAAATAAACTTGTTTGTTTTATTGTCACAACAGAACAGAGGAACATCAAAATATATTAAAGTTCTGAAAAATACAATGTATAAAATACAAACTTAAGATATGAATCTTCTAATGTTTTTTTTAGGGGTTCAAGCATGAAATGCTGAAACCCTATTGTAATTGTAAGGATTCGTAAAACGCATCGTGCAGGACAAACCGTAAGGCCTAGAGACTTGAAACCTGGCCAGATGGTAGGCCTCAACGTGGGGACAACCTATCAGAGTATGACCCCGACTGGCCCATAGGTGGCGCTACAGCAACCAAAAGTTCAAAATCGCTCATAACTCTTAGACCGTTTGTCCCAGGATCAAGTGTCTTATATCGTTGGAATCCTTGGCTCGAGGCGGACAAAATGGCTATCTCCGATTTGGATGTAGGCAGGGAAACATTTCTGCTATGTCGAATTTTGTCCAAAACCTACTTTTGCGAACTAGTCCCTGGTTTTTCGCCCGATCGGAACCAAACCAGTCTAGGACAATTCTCTGGACTCTCTAGATCAATAATTATCAAAAAAAAGTTGAACTTTGGCATTTGGGTGGCTGTAACAGGGTCATTTAGAAAAGGGGCGTGGCAAAATACACTCAAAAGCCTATAAATCCCAAAGGAAAACTCAGAACTTCACCAAAATTGATGAGCATATGTGTCAGAACACGGTGAGGAAGCATGCAGAGTTTCATGGAGATCGGACCATAGGTGGCGCTATAACTGGCAAAAAGCCTTCATTCTTATTAGGGGTTCAAGCATGAAATGCTGAAACCCTATTGTAATTGTAAGGATTCGTAAAACGCATCGTGCAGGACAAACCGTAAGGCCTAGAGACTTGAAACCTGGCCAGATGGTAGGCCTCAATTTGGGGACAACCTATCAGAGTATGACCCCGATTGGCCCATAGGTGGCGCTACAGCAACCAAAAGTTCAAAATCGCTCATAACTCTTAGGCCGTTTGTCCCAGGGTCAAGTGTCTTATATCGTTGGAATCCTTGGCTCGAGGCGGACAAAATGCCTATCTCCGATTTGCTCGTCCTTCGGGCGCCAATTTCAAGTAAATTGCATTTTTTTAAAAACCTATTTTTGCAAACTTCTCCTATGTTTTTGGCCCGATCAGAACCAAACCACTGCAAGAGTATTCTCTGGAGTCTGACAATCAATAATCATCCAAAAAATTCAAAATTTCAATTAACGGTCGATAAGGGGAACCAAAATATTTGATGGCACCAGGGCCACTTTTACTAAAACGGTTATAAATTGTGAACGTAAAGAGATTTTTTTTGCTAAACTTGGGATACATCTTCCTGAGCTCAACCTGAGATCACTTGAAAAAAAATCGCAACAATTGGCCACTTGGTGGCACTATAAAACGGTTATAACTTGTGAACGGAAAGAGATATTTTCGCAAAACTTGGGACACATGTTCATGAGCTCATTCTGAGGTCACGTGAAAAAAAATCATGACAATTGGCCACTTGGTGGCACTATAAAATGGTTATAACTTGTGAGCGGAAAGAGATATTTTATAGAGAGATATATTATAGTTGACATGAAAAAAACCGTGACAATTGGCCACTTGGTGGCGCTATAACAGTGAAAAAAATCATGAAAATAGCTATAAGCGCACCCAACTGTTAGTCTACTGAAAATTGGCACGCAGTGTCTTTTTCCAGGGTGCCATGATAGTCTATGAGAACATTGGTGTATCTCAAAAAACTCAGTATACGTCATTGGCACAATGCCTTGAAGGAGCCTTAGAAGTTTCAAGCCAGTGTTTTTTCACAGGAGTGACCTCCTAAGACTCCTGAATCCTTGCAGAGTCCAACAATACCAAACATGCCAGGTTTCGCCTTATGGTTTTTGTAAGTGTCATTTAGAGCTTTAAAAAATTGTGTTTTTCTTCAAAGCCGTTAGTCCGATCGAGACAACAACAAAAAAACACAGGAAATTTGAAAACATAGGTAAATAGCTAAACAATAACGCCAAAATGTTAAAATTATTATAGGAACTGACAAAAAAATGAATTAAATCCAATCAATTTCACCCATGGATCATTTTGATGCTCTCACATGTTTGAAACAAACAATGATGGATTGTCATGAAATTTGTTTTGAATTGGGACTGGCGAATCCCCGTCCATACTGTCAATGACCATTCGCAAAGACCCGCCCACTTTAGTTACTGTCTGACAAGCGACGCCACTCTCACACCACACCAAGTTCTCACGCAGTGAAAAATACATTGCGGATCAGAGAGGAGACTGTGCGCTGACAGACAAGTACTTTTGATATGAAACAAATGGCGCTTTTCCACTACAGCCAGCTCGGCTCGGCTCGGCTCGACTTGACTCAGCTTTGTTTGGTTTTCCACTGTGTAAAAGTTGTACCTGTACCTGCTTCCAGGTACTTTTTTTCGTACCACCTCCGGCGAGGTTCTAAGTGAGCTGGGGCAAGCTGAGGCGATACTAAAATATGACGTGAAAACACGGCAGACTGCTGATTGGTCAGAGAGAATCGTCACTATTCACTGCGTCATCATTGCACGCGCCAGACGGAGTATCCTGAATAAAAAACAGCAAAAACAAAAACATCCAGAAACAGCATACACTCGATTTCCTTCATTGTCCATTGTGTGTGGCAGCGGATGTATCTCGCGTAGAAGATTAAGTCACGGCAGTTTCCTGCAGCGTCGCTATGACGACCAGGTACTATTGTGGAGGTACTATCTGCAATGGAAAACGGAGCGAAAAGCGAGCCGAGTCGAGTCGAGTCAAGTTGAGTTGAGCTGGTACTGGTAATGGAAAAGCGCCAAAAGTCTCACCTTTCAAATGTAGTCATTTTTTAGAGACATTTAAACAATAAATACCGTTTTGTGACTCTTTAATGTGTCTGACAGATCGCTGTAGACTCAAGGCTCAGTTAAAGCTGCTCGTGAACCGATCATCTCTTCCTTCTAGTTAATTTATAGCATTAAAATAAACATGAATGAACATAAAAGGAATGTTGTTTTAAAGTGCTAAGACGTCAGTACACTTTGTTTTTCAAATTTAAATCCTCCAAAGTTAATCTACTAACTCTCCTGACTGCTTTGTGGGACAAAATGGCGGATTATGATTAGTCAGATCACCTGTCAATCAAACTCCCTGCGAAGGGTCAATTGAGAATGCCCGTGTGCACAATCCTGATCTAATCGACAACTTTGCAGTTGCACATAGGAAAGCCCGGAAAATCCCGCTATAATGTAAGAGAGCATCTTTTTTATGTATTTGGACCTAGGCCTAACAATGTGTTATGGTGCGCTGTCACCAGTGTTTTTTTTTTTGTTTTTTTTTGGTGAGCGTAGGCTCCTCCTGATTTTGTTAGTCATCTCATCTCTTATATGCTGTGTATGATCATATCCTGCCCTATTGATGGTAGCCTACTCGCGGACATTGCGTCATCAATGTCATCAATTGCGTCATCAAGGGGCCCGCCTTGATAATCCTACTTAAGTGCCCGGTGTTGGCTCGTTACGCCACTGAATATAATTGTCTAAACTCCTTATCAGAATTACATATTTACAACAAATTTGCCACATATATATAGGCACACTTTGAGTACTACTAATAAAAGTGGTGGAGATCAGGCAAGACTGTAAGAAGACTCAGGCAAAAAGGTGCTATAACTGTAAAAACGCTTTAAAACCATATATTTCCTATGGCAAACTGCATGTATTGGCTGTAAATTGACTTTTTCATCTATGATGGCAGTTGTTAAATGCTTGCTAAATAAAACGTAATGTCTTTTGATGCTTGTTTGCTTAAAGGCCTTAAAGGCCTTAACTGCTTGAACCCCGATAAATGCTGCTTGCAGCTTTAATGTTGTTGTTGTTTTTGTGTGTGTGTGTAATAGTTAGTCCCTATTGCCTTATAAGCTACCTTATAATTACAATGTCAACTTGCTTATCCCTTTACCTGCACTCTTTTAATTCTATCCATCAAGGTACAACAATCCATTTTCAATCATCATTCGCTGCCTGCCTTCTAAAATCTACTACTTAGTGATGCACTAAATCCATTATGTGACTCGTTAAAGTTGCGGCTAAACGAAGTCAGCAATGCACACTTGCGTCACTTGGATTTCACACGTGTAAAAGAAAAGCTAACTTTTATGTCAAGTCAAGTCATCTTCATTTATATAGCGCTTTTAACAATGTAGATTGTTTCAAAGCATCTTTACAGAGATAAACGTATAATTTAAGGTAAGATTGTTTTGGCTTTATAGCGGTTCTTAAAGTTATTTTCCAGCTAAAGTTAGTTTTGATTGATTCGCTTCCGTCGCAACGATCATTTGTTATTAAATTATATATAATTTTTTATATATAATTATTATAATTTTTGACACAGAATTTTATTTTATTTTATCAATTCGGGGTACGCAAATTGAGTTTTCCCGACGACGCTTTATCTGTAGAGTGGTAAAGGGATCCTCCATAGGGAGAAGACTAGTTGGCACAACACTGCGTTGACATCGGGTTCAGGCGAAGGTCCTTCATCAGATCTGGATACGGCCTGGATGCGGCAGGCTGCGGGAAAACCTCGGGATAAACAAAGACACTAAAATTAGCGTAGATGCCATTCTTCTTATGATGTAACGAGTACATCAGGATTCATGGGAAGTGTTCCCGGTTCTAGCTGACCTAATCTATGCAGCCTAACATTGAATTATAGAAGTCTATAATGTTCTATGTGAATGCTAGGTCAAAGAGATGTGTCTATAATCTAGCTTTGAACTGACAGAGTGTGTCTGCTTCCCCGGACAATGGTAGGAAGACTGTTCCAAAGTTTTGGTGCTAAATAGGAAAAGGATCTACCGCCAGCAGTCGATTTTGATATTCTAGGTATTATCAACTGGCCGGAATTTTGAGATAGCAATAGACGTGAAGGACTATAATGCGTTAAGAGCTCACTCAAGTACTGTGGAGCTAAACCATTTAGTGCTTTGTAAGTAATCAGCAATATTTTAAAATTGATGCGATGTTTAATAGGGAGCCAATGCAGTTTTGACAGAACTGGGCTAATATGGTCATACTTCCTGGTTCTGGTAAGAACTCGAGCTGCTGCGTTTTGAACTAGCTGTAGTTTGTTTATTAAGCGTGCAGGTCAACCACCCAGTAGAGCATTACAATAATCTAGCCTTGAGGTCATGAACGCATGGACTAATTGTTCCGCATTTGTCAATGAGAGCATATGGCGTGATTTAGATATATTTTTAAGATGGAAAAATGCAGTTTTACAGATACTAGACACGTGACTTTCAAATGAAAGATTGGTATCAAAGAGCACACCCAAACAAAACGTCCCAAACCCAGACAAAGATTAATTAATGATATTAAGAAGAGGATCTATGACCCCTGGAAGCATCTCTTTCAGTAGCTTAGTCGGTATAGGGTCTAACATACATGTTGTAGATTTAGATGATTTAACGAGTTTAGTAAATTCTTCCTCTCCTATAGCAACGAATTAATCAAATTTTTCCTCAGGGAGACTTAAATGCGATACTGTAGTAGACGGTTGCATAGTTATAATTTTGTCCCTGATATTATCAATCTTATAAGTGAAGAAGTTCATAAAGTCATTAATGCTGTGTTGCTTGGAAACTTTGGTGCTTGAAGCTTTCTTTTTCGTTAGTTTAGCCACTGTTTCAAATAAATACCTAGGATTATGTTTATTTTCTTCTAATAGGGTTGTAAAATAAGCAGATCTAGCAGCTTTTAAAGCCTCTCTGTACGTAATCGAGCTCTCTTTCCATGAAATCCGAAATACCTCTAGTTTTGTTTTTTTCCAGTTGCGCTCCATTTTTCTGGCTGCTCTCTTAAGGTGTGCTTGTTGTACCACGGCGTTGGACTATTTTCTTTAATCTTCTTTAAGCGCAACGGAGCAACTGTGTCTAAAGTGCTGGAAAAGAGAGAGTTAAAAGTTTCTGTTGCAATATCTAGTTCTTCTAAGCTATCTGGGATGCTGAGATGATGAAACTGATCAGGAAGATTATTAATAAAGCAATCTTTAGTGGCAGAAGTGATAGGTCTAACATATTTGAAACACGGAGTCGGCTTTGCAGCCTTGGCTAAATGTAATTTACACGAGACTAGATAATGATCTGAGATGTCATCGCTCTGCTGCAGAATTTCAACGGCATCAACATCTATTCCATGTGATAATATTAGATATTAGAGTATTATTACGACAATGAGTACTGTAGGTCCTGACACGTGTTGTCTAACTCCATTTGAGTTTACAATGTCTTTAAATGCCAAACCCAATGCATCTTTTTCATTATCGATGTGTATATTAAAATCACCAACAATTAGTATTTTATCTGCAGTCAATATTAATTCTGATAGAAAGTCAGCAAATTCTTTGATAAAATCTTTATGGTGCCCTGGTGGCCTGTTTACAGTAGCCAACACAAATCTCAAACGTGATTTATCATTTATACTATATATTTTTACATTAAGCACAACACTTCAAAAGAAGTATATTTAAAACTTGATTTCTTAGTGGTTTTGAAAATATTTCTATAAATTACAGCAACACCCTCCCCCTTTGCGTTTCAGACGAGGCTCATGTTTATAACAGTAATCTTGTGGGGTGGACTCATTTAAAGTAATGTAATCGTTTTGTTTTAGCCAGGTTTCTGTCAAACACAGCACATCTAGATTATAGTCTGTAATCATATCATTAACAATGAGTGCTTTTGAAGTACGCGATCGAATATTCAGCAACCCAAGCTTTAGCATTTGCTCATCTGTATTATAGCTGTTTTTTTATTTGTTGAACATCAATTAAATTTTTAACCTTAGATGGGTTTAAACGTTTTTTGGATTTCCAAATTCGGGGAACAGACACAGTCTCTATATGATGATAGCTAGGTGAAAGAGGCTCTATGTGATGGGATTTATCTGACCTTGGTGACGTGAGACAGCTAGCAGACGGTCGGTTTAGCCAGTCTGTCTGCTTCCAGGCTATGTTTGATACGTTTTTTCTATGTCTAATGTTCACTCCTCGCGCGCCTAACTTACGTTTTACAATGCAGGGACTGGAACTACCCAGCAAGCAATAGCCATCATTTCACCGTCTCGGTTATATATAGACCCATGTGCAACCCACTTTTAGCCAAAATAACACTGAATCTGGTTACATGTCATTTTTTGCTAAATAACTTGCGAGATGTATGATATTCTATCATGTAGGCACAGTCAACTGTGATTACAAGGTGTTTGGTCTCATTTCTTTGACATGTTCTATGTGTAGGCTGTGCGTAGCCACGATTTAGCTCATAGTCAGACCGGCTATTTGTAGCCCACTTATAGTCAAAACTGATTAATTGTAGTTTTTTTGGCCAGGCAGCGCATGAGATGGTTGATATCCCATTATGTTCGATGTCACACATAACATTCATACACAATCTACGATATTATTTTTGAATGTCTTTCATTTTAAAATAAATAAAAATGCAATTACATTTCTCAACCGCTAGATGGCAACAGCCCTACTGAGACATGACTACTGGCAACGCAAGACTTGATAATTACACTGTAAAAAATAAATAGTTGAGAAAACATAAAAATATAAGGCAACTTGATGCAGTAAGACTTTTGAGTTGTCTCAATTATTTTTTAGTTCTTCTCAGTATTGATTGTCGTATTTTGCGAATAAATATATTCTTGTCACAGCAACTGAAACAACTATTACTGTTGTTGAGATAATTCATTTTTTTCTGTTTCCTGGATGTAAAAAGTTGAATTGGTAAAATAAAGTGTCAGCACACTATCCTTTTTTATAGTGATTTTACATCTATTTACAAATGACAAACATGGACTTATTCCTTTATCAGTTTATTGCAGTTGTAAACACATGCACATTGTAACAATTGCATTAAGAATGTAGTGAAATGTTATAGAAATCTTAAAGGGATAGTCACCCAGAAATTAAAAAAAATTCTGTCAACATTTACTCACCCTCATGTTGTTCCAAACCTGTGCGTGTTTCTTTACTCTGCTGAACACAAATGACCATGTTTTAAAGAATGTTGGTAACCAGACAGTTGACAGCACCCATTGACTTACATAGTAGGAAAAAAAATACGGATGGAAGTCAAAGGCTACTGTCAACTATCTAGTTACCAACATTATTTAAAATATCTTAATTTGCGTTCAGCAGACGAAAGAAACTCATACAGGTTTGGAACAACATGAGGGTGAGTAAATGACAGATTTTTTTCATTTAATTTCATTTTACTATCCCTTTAATGAACAATTTAAACTAAAATGTAGACATGGAAATACTTGTCCAAATTTGCTTAAAATGCCTTTAGAAAAAATCATAGGCAAACAAGTCAGTCAATGCCAGATCCATAAACATTACATCGCAGCATACATTTTTTTTTATTTTTTAGACTTAACAGTTTAAATATTTGAAGGATTACCAATAAGAGAGTGCAGTGTGTTTCATTGTAAAAGAGCTTGACATTCTGTTTTATCTAGAATTAAGAACGGCAAAAAAAAAAAAAAAAAAAAAGTATCCACAACACTGCAAGGCACAGTTTCTAAATATGCACATCTTTGGAGTAAAACTGTCCATTTTAAACATTGTATAAAACTTGTTTGTAACCAATAGAATGCTTGGAAACTTAATCAACAGGCACAAATTATGCCTCACCAACATCCATTTGTTTAAGGTGCTTCCACATTCAAGATTTGGTATTGTTTGTCTTTGTTGGAGACAAGATATGCCACCAGTGTTAAATTTTCTATTAAAGCAGTTTTTCAGAGAAAGCACACGTTGGGTGCATCCAGACCCAAGCTCCATGAACAAATTTTGAATGGCATCAAAAGTGTACTTGAGGTTTTTCGGATAGGAGAAGTTTAGAGCATAGAGAAGGCCAAACAGGTATGCCAGAGCAGTAGAGGGATCCGGGACATCTTCTAGAACAACAACCTCCTCCAATACAACAGCAATGTTCTGGATCATTGGTGATGTTGTTTGGGTGTTGTCTTCCATCACATAGAGAATGCCAACAGAGACCCCTTTTGTCCCATCTTCAGTTTCCTGTGACACAAACACAATAAAAATATATTTTACTTTAAAATTCAAGTTGTTAGTTTCATAAAAAAAAAAGAAAAAAGCAAGTGGTATTTTAATGTTTTAAGAGTATGAACACGCTATTTCCAAATCTGGAACTAGGGGTGTCCAATCCTGCTCTATGGGTCACTGTGCTGCTGAGTTTAGCTTTAACTCCAATTAAACATATCTGAACCAGATAATCAAGATTACTAGAAACTTCCAGGTAGGTTGGAGCTACACTCTGCAGGATATTGGCCCTACAGGAGCAGGTTTGGACATCCCTGCTTTAAATGTTTAGTTTACCCAAAAATGAAAATTCCATCATCATTTGCTCACCCTCATGTCGATCCAAACCCATAAGACTTATGTTCATCTTCAAAACAGAAATGAAGATATTTTAAATGAAATCAGAGCTTCTTTTCCTCCATTGACAGCCTACGCCACTACCACTTTCAAGCCCCAGAAAGGTAGTAAAGACATCATTAAAGTAACCCATGTGACTCCAGTGCTTTAACCTCAATTTGAAAAGCGATGCGAGTGCTCTATGTGTAAAAAACAAAAATGACATCTGTGGCAAGGGGGACGTGGTTCAGCGGAGTCTGCAATTGGAGAACAAGTCAGGAGATGAGCGGTGAGTAAGTGGGTCAAGTACAAAATGAGTAACACCGGTTTCTGATTGCAGTAATTGGCGTGGAAAGACAGTATAAAAGTACACTGTTTTATCGGAGATGAGAGAGAGAGATCACGGCGAACTCATGTGTGTGTCTGTCTATCAGCTGGACCTGGAAAATACATAAATCTGTGATCTCGCTGTAACGATAGAGATGAGGAAGCAATTGCAAGTAAAAGCTCTTTATTGAGTGAGAGAAGCAACAATGACAAAGTCCAGGAACAACAGGTTAGTGGCACAGGGACCCCGATGGTCAGATGAATCCAGTGCGTGGGAGTGCAGCAGTGCGGTGAGAGGAATCCAACGGTGACAATAATCCAGAATAAATCCACAGGAACACGAACAGGAACAAAGAAGGCACAAGACTCAAAACGCAGACTGGGACACAACCGGGTAACCACAAACAACGATCTGACAAAGGAAATGAGAAAGTGGTGAGTATATATAGAGTGATGAGATGAGCTGCAGCTGGTGACGGGAGTGATGAACTTGATTACTGATGAGCGCTGATGAGTCGGCACGCCCACACAGTCAATACACATACACACACATAACAACAGAACACGAGACAAGAAAGAGACAACGGATTTATGAACCGTGACAGTACCCCCCTCCCTAGGAACGCCTCCTGGCGTTCCCAGGCTCCCTTACCTGCCGATTGTAATCATCGATAAGGGAGTGATCCAGGATGTCTATAGCAGGTACCCAACTTCTCTCCTCCGGACCGTAACCTTCCCAGTCCACCAAGTACTGAAATCCGCGTCCCCTTCGCCTTGAGTCCAGAACACGATTGACCGAATAAGTAGGTTCCCCATCTACGAGTCGCGGCGGGGGGGGAACCGGGGCTGGCGGATTAATGCGAGCAAAAAAAAACGGGCTTAATTTTGGACACATGAAAGACGGGATGAATCCTCCTGTACACTGGGGGAAGATTAAGGCGGACTGTCACCGGACTAATGATCTTAGTGACAGAGAACGGGCCAATGAATTTGGGTGCAAGTTTATTAGAGACGGAGCGGAGAGGAATGTCCTTAGTAGAAAGCCACACTTTGGAACCGACGACATATACGGGAGGCCTACGCCGGTGGCGATCGGCTTTGGCCTTGGTGCGCGCCCCCACTTGGAGTAAAGTCTCACGGGCTCTAGTCCAAGTGCGGTGACACCTCTGGACGAAGGCGTGGGCGGAGGGGACCGCGACTTCGGATTCCAGACTAGGGAAAATAGGTGGCTGGTACCCTACACTACACTCAAACGGTGATAGGCCCGTGGATGACACTGGCAACGTGTTGTGGGCGTACTCCACCATAGATAGTTGCTGACTCCAAGAGGAAGGATTCTTGGACACTAAACATCGCAGCGTTCTCTCCAAATCCTGGTTGGCTCGCTCAGTCTGACCATTGCTCTGGGGATGGAACCCAGAGGACAGACTGACAGTCGCCCCTAGGAGTTTACAAAATTCTCGCCAAAATTTGGACACAAATTGGGGTCCTCTGTCAGAAACCACGTCTGTCGGGAGGCCATGTAGCCGAAAGACGTGATTAACGACAATCAACGCTGTCTCCTTGGCTGAGGGTAATTTGGGCAAGGGAATGAAATGGGCCGCCTTCGAGAACCGGTCCACCACGGTTAAAACTACCGTGTGACCCTGGGAGGGTGGGAGGGCGGTGATAAAATCTAGAGCGATATGGGACCAGGGTCTCGAAGGCACCGGCAGCGGTTGAAGTAACCCATCTGGAGGTCGATTGGAAGTCTTACCCGTAGCACAGACTGAGCAAGCCAAGACAAAACTGTGAACGTCACGAGCCATACCAGGCCACCAGAATCGTTGCTTGACTAAAAATTGAGTACGATTAACTCCTGGATGGCAAGCCACATTGGAACAGTGACCCCACTGAATAACGCTGGACCGTAAACCCTCAGGCACAAATAAGCGATTCGGTGGACAACGAGTCGGAGGCGTTACCCCTTCTAAGGCCTTCTTGACCTTCGATTCGATCTCCCATGTGAGTGAAGAGATAAATAGATCCTCTGGTAAAATGCACTCGGGAGTGGACGGGCGTTCGGAACGGTCAAAAATACGAGATAAAGAATCGGGTTTGATGTTTTTGGAACCCGGGCGGTACGAGAGAGTAAAATCAAAACGACCGAAAAAAAGAGCCCACCGAGCCTGCCTGGAGTTCAATCTTTTAGCAGTCCGAATGTATTCCAAGTTCTTGTGATCGGTCCAGACGATAAAAGGTACCCCCGACCCTTCTAACCAGTGGCGCCACTCCTCCAATGCTAACTTGACTGCCAACAACTCTCTGTTACCAATGTCATAATTGCGCTCGGCAGGGGATAAACGATGCGACAAAAAAGCGCAAGGATGCATCTTGTCGTCTGAAGGAGAACGCTGGGATAACACTGCACCTACCCCCACCTCTGACGCATCGACCTCCACCACGAACTGACGTGAAGGATCAGGGGTTATCAGAATAGGGGCTGAAACAAAGCAACCCTTCAGTTTGGCAAACGCAGCCGAGGCTGCGTCTGACCACCTGAACGTCGTTCTGGGGGAGGTCAAGGCGGTCAGAGGTGCGGCTAGTTGGCTGAAATTGCGAATGAAACGCCGGTAAAAATTGGCGAACCCCAGAAACCTCAGTAGGGCCTTACGGGAATCTGGACTTGGCCAATCCACCACAGCCTTAACCTTCTCAGGATCCATGCGCATTCCCTCATCCGAAATGATGTAACCTAGAAAAGGAACAGACTGTGCATGAAAAGCGCATTTCTCCGCCTTGACAAAAAGCCCATTCTCTAGCAACCTCTGAAGCACTTGTCGGACGTGTTGCACGTGATCCTGGAGAGACGATGAAAAAATCAATATGTCATCCAGGTAGACATAAATGAACTGATCGACCATGTCTCGTAACACGTCATTAACAAGTGCCTGGAAGACCGCTGGGGAGTTGGAAAGGCCGAAAGGCATAACCAAGTATTCAAAGTGCCCCCTGGGGGTGTTAAAAGCGGTCTTCCACTCATCCCCCTCCCTGATGCGGACCAAATGATAAGCATTCCGTAAATCCAATTTCGTGAAGATAGATGCTCCCTGCAACCTCTCGAAGGCTGAAGACATCAACGGCAAAGGATAAGTATTCTTTACCGTGATGTTGTTCAACCCCCGGTAATCAATACAAGGTCGCAGCGACCCATCCTTCTTCCCCACAAAAAAGAATCCCGCCCCCGCTGGAGAAGAGGAAGGGCGTTCCTCTTCTCCCCGTTGCTAGAGAATCAGAAATGTATTTCTCCATGGCCTCTCTCTCTGGAACAGAGAGTGAATATAACTTGCCCTTAGGCGGAGACGTACCTGGTAATAACTCTATAGCACAGTCATAGGGACGATGCGGAGGAAGAGAAGCAGCCCGAGACTTACTGAACACCTCCTTCAGGTCCAGGTACTCCGCGGGCACGGTAGATAAATCCACTGCCTCCTCCTGAAACACAGGGACAGAAACAGACGGACAGGCAGACACTAGACAAGACTTATGACAAAAACTGCTCCACGCCGACACAGACTGTGATTGCCAGTCCACTTTGGGGTTGTGACGGGTGAGCCATGGGTGACCAAGGACGATGGGTGCAAGGGGAGTGTCCAGAATGTAAAAGGAGATGGTTTCGTTATGATTGCCTGAAGTGATGAGGGTGATGTCTTCAGTGGCCAGTGAAATGGTGGGGAGTTCTTGACCGTTGAGTGCGTGTACTGCAATCTGATGCGTGAGGGGTCTGAGGGGAACTTGAAACTTGCGTGCAAAAGTGTGGTCCATAAAATTACCCTCAGCCCCTGAGTCCAGAAGTGCTCGACAGTCGTGGAGGTGAGTTGACCATTGGAGCCTTACCGGAAGGAGAGTAGATGTGGATGAGGTCTTCTCGGCAGAGATCCCACCCGACAGTAGCCTCATACTTACTGCCGGGCTGGGCCTTTTAACGGACAGCTGTAAGCAAAATGTCCCGCTCCTCCACAGTACATACAAAGGCCCAGGGATCTCCGCCTCTCCTTCTCCTCCCGGGAAAGCCGGGCTCGACCCACCTGCATGGGCTCGTGATCGTTGACGGGGCTGACCGCGTCCCTGCCTCTGGAGCGTTGTCCCTCGATCCCTCCAGGAAAACGATTAGTTTGAAGACGCCGGTCAGCTCGAGAAAGACGTGCATCCACTCTTATAGCCAGAGCTATGAGATCACTCAACTTGGTCGGAAGGTCCATGGCGTAAATCTCTCTTTGGACGCGGTCAGCCAGCCCATGCAGGAACATGTCCCACTGCGCCTCCTCGTTCCATTGGCTCTCTGCTGCTAGAGTACGGAACTCGATCGAAAAGTCAGATACGGATCCTTCTCCTTGTTGTAAATCCGCCAATACTCTAGCAGCCTCTCGTCTGGACACGGCGCGGTCGAAGACTTGTCTCATCTCTTCGGAGAGCCTCTGGAACGAGGAGCAGCATTCTTCCTGATTCTCCCACACCGCCGTTCCCCAAAGCGCCGCTCTCCCAGTCAGAAGCGCCAATACAAACGCGACCTTGGTTCGCTCGTCGTGAAATGTCTTGGGCTGCAAAGAGAAGTGCATTGAGCATCTGGTTAGAAAAGATCGGCAGTAATTAGGTTCACCTGAATAAACCTCAGGAACGGGCAGGCGGGGCTCTGACTGGGATGGGTCCGCTGGTGGTGGTGGGGGAATCGGCGGTGCGGGTGGCGCAGTGGGAACTTGGGGCTGTTGTAACTGCTGGGTGAGCCCGGACACCTGCGCCACCAGAGCCTGAACAGCACGAGCTGTCTCGTTGAGATTTCTCTCCTGAGTGTCCATTCTCTTCATGCATTGATTCATAAATGCCTCTATCGGATTTGAAGAACCACTCGCTGCTTCCATGCTCAGGGTCAGATCGTTCTGTAACGATAGAGATGAGGAAGCAATTGCAAGTAAAAGCTCTTTATTGAGTGAGAGAAGCAACAATGACAAAGTCCAGGAACAACAGGTTAGTGGCACAGGGACCCCGATGGTCAGATGAATCCAGTGCGTGGGAGTGCAGCAGTGCGGTGAGAGGAATCCAACGGTGACAATAATCCAGAATAAATCCACAGGAACACGAACAGGAACAAGGAAGGCACAAGACTCAAAACGCAGACTGGGACACAACCGGGTAACCACAAACAACGATCTGACAAAGGAAATGAGAAAGTGGTGAGTATATATAGAGTGATGAGATGAGCTGCAGCTGGTGACGGGAGTGATGGACTTGATTACTGATGAGCGCTGATGAGTCGGCACGCCCACACAGTCAATACACATACACACACATAACAACAGAACACGAGACAAGAAAGAGACAACGGATTTATGAACCGTGACACTCGCTCTCGTCTCTGATAACCAGTGTGCTTTTAAACCACATACCATTTTATACCTTGCCACAGACGTCTTTATCCACAAAATATAAATCTCCAATGCACGTTCATAAGATAACCATGTCGCGTGTGTTATGTTGACGTGAGAGCAGACGTTCTCATCTGGAAGCACTGCAGATGCAAGCTTCGTTTATTAAATTCTACATTGATGTTACTTTAGGTCTTGGTTTGTTTTCTAAAATTGGTGCTTCCAGGATGGGTGAGAACACTGCTCTTGCGTCAACAACACGCATACGTCATGGTGCTCTCATGAACGCGGTTTGCCAGATATATATTTTTTGTAAATAAATACATTTTTATTTATTTATTTTTCACATAAAGCATTAGCGTAACTTCACAAAATTGACGTTAAACCACTGTAGTCACATGGACTACTATGTTTTTACTACCTTTCTGGGCCTTGAAAGTGGTAGTTGCGTAGCTGTCAATAGAGGGACAGACATCTCTCAGATTTTATTACAAATATCTTCATTTGTGTTTTGAAGATCAACAAAAGTCTTGCATGTTTGGAATGACTTGACAGTGAGTAATTCATGACAGAACTTGCATTTATGGGTGAACTAACCCTTTTAGCCTTTTAAAGTCTTTGATACATACTTTACACTTCTTGAATAGCTTGGTTGGGTTCTCACGAAGAAACACAGGAAGGCCTTCCAAAGCAGCAGTCCTCCTGTGATTCAGTATGTCTGTCGTCTTGATAAACATACAAAAGAAACAACCGAATAGCCAAAGTATGAAAACTGTATTTATCATCAGCCAAAGTAATATAGATCAAACCATCAAAACACTGAAATTGAACTTACCCTGTCATCAGGTCTTTCTAGGAGTGAATCCATGTCCTGTCCGAAAGCTCCTTTTCTGGCTCTGTAAAGTTTCAGGAGCTTAGGTATGTACATGTCAATGACTGTCATGAAGACTCCCAGAAAGTCTTTGTTTGTGATTCGGAAAAATTCCTCACAAATCTGTTCATAAACAATTTAATTGTATTAACGAAACTGTTTAAAAACAAAGAGTACACATTATTTACTGTGATCTGAACACCTATTAAGAAAGCAAATAATAAAAGATGGTATAATTACCTGTTCTTGATAAAAGAGTGCAGGCCACCTTTCCTGAACATCTACAATCATTGGTTGCTCTTGGACCACTTCTTTTCTCCTGAGGGAAAATGTTAGTTCCATTTTTTCACTTATGGCTGCTATGTTCCTTCTTGACTTTTTTGTTTCTTCCACCAATGAAAGTCTTTGCTCTTCAAGTGAAGTGTCAGTGTGGTTGCAAGGATGTTCTGGGATATGATTGACTTCTCCACGCTTTGCCTTCTTCAGGGTGAAAGGATTTCCATCATCTTTTCACTTTCTGTTCACACTGACGTCATTGCAGCCTGCCACTCGTAACTTTGCCCGATAATTGTTTAGTTTGTTCTTTATGCTGATCAACCATCCCTCATAACCCTTTCCTTTGCCAGGCTCCTTAAGGCAAGGGTACTTGGAAATCAGTGCAGATGCAATGGATTCAATTTCCTGATTGTCAGGATATGCCTTTATGTAAAAAACAGCCTGCACAATTTTGTCAAGAACCTCAATTTTTATGTCTCTAGTCACATCAATACCTATTTTTGTTTTTTCATACATCTCATTCCCTCGTCGTCAGAGATGGCAAAAGTACTCACTTCTCGTACTCAAGTAGAAGTACAGATACCTGTGTTAAAGAATACTCTGGTAAAAGTAGAAGTACTGATTTAACTTCTTTACTCAAGTAAAAGTAACAAAGTACAGGAATGGAAATTTACTTAAAGTATAAAAGTAAAAGTAGCCTTGCAGATGATAACCATTTTTTTTATGCAAAGCTACCTGGACCACACAAATGTTAGAGTGCAAGCTGAGAAACTTAAGTGGATATGGAAAAAAGGTTCTTTATATGCCATTGCCTAACGTTACATTTTAAATGGATGTCTGCCAATAGGCCTAAAACATCACATAGCCTATATGATTATTGTGACAGAGACTCATCCAGGTTAATGAGATTCTGACTGAGTAGCAAGATATGAATTCAATTGTGAATTCAATTGTGATTCTGTGAGAATTCACAGACCCAGTTTCTCTTTTTTAATCTTCCTCTTAACATTTAAAGGAATCTACATGTAGGCTATGTAATGATTTTTCCGCGAATGAATGCCGCCGAATCTGTCGAGTCGTCTTGTAGTGATGGGTCAAGTGTGCAATGTAGCCTATATTCCCATTCATTTGACCGTTCGCAAAGACCGGTTTGCGAACAGTCCCAAACCCTTCCGTTCCCTTTAGTTAACGTTACTGTTGCTATGTCCGACAAGCGACGCAGCTCTTACGCCACACCATGTTCTCACACACTTAAACACACATCGCGGAGCAGAGAGGACACTGACAAGGGGCTGAGAGACAGGACAGACCAGGCTATTTTTTATATGAAACAAAGACTCACCTTTCAAATTTGGTCATTTTTTAAAGAAATGTAAACAATAAATACCGTTTTGTGTCTCTTTAATGTGTCGTGACAGATCGCTGTGTAGAGCCTCAGTTAAAGCTGCTCGTGAACCGATCATCTCTTCCTTCTAGTTAATTTATAGCATCAAATAAACATGAATGAACATAAGACGGAATGATGTTTTTACGCGAAAAGATGTCGGTACACTTCGTTTTTCAAGTTTAAATCCTCCAATGTTAATCTACTAACTCAGTGGTTCTCAACTCCAGTCCTCGGGACCCGCTGCTCTGCACATTTTGTCTCCCTTATTTAACACACCTGAATCAGATCATCAGCTCGTTAGGAGAGACTCCATGAACTGAACTGAGTGTGTCAGATAAGAGAGACATACAAAATGTGCAGAGCAGCGGGTCCCGAGGACTGGAGTTGAGAACCACTGTACTAACTCTCCTGACTGCTTTGTCGGACAAAATGGCGGATTATGATTGGTCACATCGCCTGTCAAGCATACTCCCTGTGAAGGGTTGACGACGCAAAAATAATAACGACTCCACTGAAATTATCTGAAACTAAAGTAACAAGCCAATTTTTTTAAAATGTAAGGAGTAGAAAGTACCGATATTCATGTTAAATTGTAAGGGAGTAAAAGTAAAAAGTCGGCACAAAAATAAATAGTAAAGTAAAAATATCTGAAAAATCTACTTGAGTACAGTAACAAAGTATTTGTACTTCGTTACTTCCCATCTCTGCTCGTCGTAGCTTTAGCTCAACATCAAAGGAGAGAGTTGGTATGGGGAATGGCAAAGGCCATTCTGAGGCAGTGCGTAAATACCTTTGTACAGAGACTGTGGGGCTGTGGGAGGATGCTTCAGAGGAGTCGAGACAAGCC
This sequence comes from Abramis brama, assembly GCF_963993115.1. Lineage (NCBI taxonomy): Eukaryota > Metazoa > Chordata > Actinopteri > Cypriniformes > Leuciscidae > Abramis > Abramis brama. The sequence goes on from NC_139974.1 coordinate 22,913,551, forward strand.
GTATCAAGAGATGAGATGGATGATAGGCTGTTGGTTTCATGAAGTGAAGACCTGGACCACTGAATATGCAAGACTGCTCTTTCACTGGGCAATTCTGAGATCTCAGACAGGTTGCAAAGCGCATTCCCAAAATCAGGGTCCTCAAATTGAAGAAAAAACGGTCCTTGTAGCTGCAACTTCTCTTGAAGAATACTGATCAGAGAGTCCACTGATTCAGGCACTTCAGGAAGCTGAACTCGCCGGGCTTCAGTGGAGGAAATGATGACTCGCAGTAGTAAAACCTGTAAATCAAGAATAATCCAGTTTCAATTGTTTGTTTATTTTTAAATTTTTAAATTAAATAAAGTTGCCACATACCATTATAGGCACATTCAGTGCTGCAGATATGTCCTCAGGGTCACGAACACTTTCTCTCCAAAACTGTATGGAATCAAAGGGTGATACCCACATGGAAAGAACCTATATGAGGATATATGCGCATATATGAAACCTATATGCAGTTTATATGCACATATATGCTTCATATATACAGCATATATGCACATATATGATAATATATATGCTGCATATATGCGTATATATGCCACATATAGGCAAAATTGAGGTGCATATATGTGCATATACAGGCCATATAGGTCTCCTGTATTGCTTCTTTATATCCACATATAAGCCCTATATGTACATACAAGATATGTCTCCTATATAGCTCATGGCAGGATGGTCATTTTGTAGCTCATATCTCACTTTGGCAACTGTCATACATGGGTATCACAACCACATCTATCAATTCGAAGCTCACGGAGCTGAGATAAATTGTTTTTTTTTTTTCTGTTCAGTTTTTTGTCTTATTTTTGTTCTTGTACTATTTGATTGTTCTTAAGTAAATATAATAATGTAAATTTCTACATTTTGTGGTTTTATGTTGCCTACACTGTAAAAAAAAAGTGTAATTTTACAGGTAATGGTCTGTATTTTTTTTTTTATACAATTTTACCGTTTTGTCATTATACAATGCCATTATACAATACAACGCCACTATTAAATTTACAGGTAATTGCTTGTATTTTGGTTTTACATCAATTTTACGTTTTTTAAAAGGAACTTTTCTGTATTTTTTACAAAGTAATATTTTACAGATTTTTTTCTGTGAAATTAGAAAACAAAGAAAAGAAGGTATAACTGCAGAAATCTGCATCTATTCAATATGTTGTCCTTACAGATTATTAAGCATGTGGGGGTTAAAGTGAGTTCTTTTTTAAGGTTAAATAATAGTATTTGTACATACAGTAGCCTACCCTACATAGGCTACAGTAGACCTGTATTGAATTCTATTTTTATTGCATAGGCTATAGTCTTTTAATCTTGTCTTGCAAATAGATGCTCATTTTGATCATTTCATTGTCTTATTCTCCCATAATTTCATGTATATTTTATTAATATGTTTCCAAATCTCCGTTGTTGCACATTCAGGGCTTTGTGTGTGTGTGTGTGTGTGTGTGTGTGTGTGTGTGTGTGTGTGTGCGCGCGCGCGCGCGATGACGCAGATTCAAATTCGCCGCCATTACGTTTCCGCTGTTTAGTCCCGCCCACAACAGTTAGCTGATCAGTCGACTTTGGATCTGTATCAAGGGCAAGCGAAGCGGGAGATTTGAATTCAGTCTACTCTCGTGAAGTGGATTGTGAGATTAACAGGGGTTCAGAGCAGCCGTGAGCAGGAGCCCTGTTGTCAGTCAGTCCGTTTGGATCACTGATCTATATAATGTCATTGGTTTGGATTCTTCGGAAATAACACCCTTTTCAGTGAGCCTGGTTCGTCACAGCGGACATCATGCCAACCGATCACCGGCTGAGGTAAGAGTCTACATGTGAACGATATTTTATATTACATTTGTGTTAAAGCTGCCGTCGGCAACATTTTTTTGATCATATTCAGTGAAATTGACACTATAATCCGACAGAACAACATAAATAAAGTGGTTTTAGAAAAAAACCCGAGTTTCTAACTCCACCTGGAGCGTGTTATTTGTTTTGCAAAAATCCACCGCTCCCGGATCATCGGGTCCAATCAGCGCAGGGGGGTGTGAGATCTGACTGTCAATCACAGGTCGTGCACACGCCACAGATCCCCCCTCCCTCGCGCACATTACAATATCACATGCACACGCCACGCCTGAAGTTCGCCTGAAGATTGCATGACGCGTGATGGCGGAGAGAAAATCTACTAACAAGCTTCCAATTCCTCGGTTATTGCTATCTATGGATAGATTAGCCAGGGCAGCCTACCTCCGAGTCCATGGTGTTGATCGATGCTGAAGAGACGGACACGTTCACAGAAAATCAGGTACACACGACACGCACAGTGACGCACTGACGAGCACAACCTCGATGGGAGGGTGCTCGCTGATAGTGGGGGAGGGGCATGAGAGTTGTAAACATTCAAAATTTTGGCTAAGTCGACCCAATCTGCCAGACTTGCCGACTGCAGCTTTAAGTTTACGTTACAGTTTTCAAGCTAACGTTAGCATTTTAAATGATGTTCAGTTACCTGTCGAGAGCTGGAGGCAAAACACTGAAAATGTAGCATGCATCTTTACATTTTCCATCTGTTTTAAGAAAGATCAGTTGAACCCACACCTCAAAAGACCTAAAACAAGCTTTCGTAGACTTGTTATACATAAAGTCCGTTTAATTGTGTACACAATCTTTGTTAATACGCGATAGTATCTGTCAGTAAATCAATCTCTTAAATGGCGGGACATTTTGAAACACTGTCTGGAAGCTGAAAACTCTTCTCTTAAAAAATAGTAACTACGTTTTTGGCGGATTTTTATTACCATTTTTAATAACCACAGTTATACTACAAATAGGCCTAACGTTACAAGGTTTTTTTTTTTTTTTGGTTAAACCATAGTTCATTTTCATAAGGGTTAACGTGGCTATCAAGACCGTTAAGAAAACGAATTCAGTAAATACTGTACTTGTTGATGATACAGGAAAACACATGAGGCTAGAATATGAACACCACATGATAAATTGCATATTCTGGCTGCATGCTTGCCAACACGTAGCTATAGAATGCATATACAGTGAGGAAAATAAGTATTTGAACACCCTGCTATTTTGCAAGTTCTCCCACTTAGAAATCATGGAGGGGTCTGAAATTGTCATCGTAGGTGCATGTCCACTGTGAGAGACATAATCTAAAAAAAAAAATCCAGAAATCACAATGTATGATTTTTTAACTATTTATTTGTATGATACAGCTGCAAATAAGTATTTGAACACCTGCGAAAATCAATGTTAATATTTGATACAGTAGCCTTTGTTTGCAATTACAGAGGTCAAACGTTTCCTGTAGTTTTTCACCAGGTTTGCACACACTGCAGGAGGGATTTTGGCCCACTCCTCCACACAGATCTTCTCTAGATCAGTCAGGTTTCTGGGCTGTCGCTGAGAAACACGGAGTTTGAGCTCCCTCCAAAGATTCTCTATTGGGTTTAGGTCTGGAGACTGGCTAGGCCACGCCAGAACCTTGATATGTTTCTTACAGAGCCACTCCTTGGTTATCCTGGCTGTGTGCTTCGGGTCATTGTCATGTTGGAAGACCCAGCCTCGACCCATCTTCAATGCTCTAACTGAGGGAAGGAGGTTGTTCCCCAAAATCTTGCAATACATGGCCCCGGTCATCCTCTCCTTAATACAGTGCAGTCGCCCTGTCCCATGTGCAGAAAAACACCCCCAAAGCATGATGCTACCACCCCCATGCTTCACAGTAGGGATGGTGTTCTTGGGATGGTACTCATCATTCTTCTTCCTCCAAACACGTTTAGTGGAATTATGACCAAAAAGTTCTATTTTGGTCTCATCTGACCACATGACTTTCTCCCATGACTCCTCTGGATCATCCAAATGGTCATTGGCAAACTTAAGACGGGCCTTGACATGTGCTGGTTTAAGCAGGGGAACCTTCCGTGCCATGCATGATTTCAAACCTTGACGTCTTAGTGTATTACCAACAGTAACCTTGGAAACGGTGGTCCCAGCTCTTTTCAGGTCATTGACCAGCTCCTCCCGTGTAGTTCTAGGCTGATTTCTCACCTTTCTTAGGATCATTGAGACCCCACGAGGTGAGATCTTGCATGGAGCCCCAGTCCGAGGGAGATTGACAGTCATGTTTAGCTTCTTCCATTTTCTAATGATTGCTCCAACAGTGGACCTTTTTTCACCAAGCTGCTTGGCAATTTCCCCGTAGCCCTTTCCAGCCTTGTGGAGGTGTACAATTTTGTCTCTAGTGTCTTTGGACAGCTCTTTGGTCTTGGCCATGTTAGTAGTTGGATTCTTACTGATTGTATGGGGTGGACAGGTGTCTTTATGCAGCTAACGACCTCAAACAGGTGCATCTAATTTAGGATAATAAATGGAGTGGAGGTGGACATTTTAAAGGCAAACTAACAGGTCTTTGAGGGTCAGAATTCTAGCTGATAGACAGGTGTTCAAATACTTATTTGCAGCTGTATCATACAAATAAATAGTTAAAAAATCATATATTGTGATTTCTGGATTTTTTTTTTTTAGATTATGTCTCTCACAGTGGACATGCACCTACGATGACAATTTCAGACCCCTCCATGATTTCCAAGTGGGAGAACTTGCAAAATAGCAGGGTGTTCAAATACTTATTTTCCTCACTGTATATATATATATATATATATATATATATATATATATATATTATGTTTTGTCAAAAATAAAGTCATCAACTAAGATGTTATTATAGTGTTTGTTCCAGTGTAGGCTATATTCAAACTAATGAATCCTTAACTTTGAAATACGTATGATAAAATGTATACTTTAGTTTTTACAAAGAAAGATTACACTGGAAATATTGTTAAAATTTTAATTGTTGTTGTAATTGTATAACCTTTTTTATAAAATAGCAAAAATATATATATACAAGGATAGATGTAAACAAAATCTTAAAAGGTCAATATAAGCCTTCTCTTTAAATTATTTTTATTGTGTTTTATTAGTGACACATTTGGGTAGAGAATATATTCAAAAACTTTCTGAAAATACAGTATGAGAACAATTAACTGCACAATTACTAGAAATGTTTACCTTGGATATTCTACAATTTGCAAGCACAATTTGTGGAAAAAAAAACAACAACTATAAAACAACAACAATATATATATATTTTGTCCTTGCATTCTTTCTTGTGGCTCAGTGACACACCTGAATGAAAGGCTCGGTGTCTTCTCAGGTGTGAACCACTCATTATTCATGATGGTGTTTGGATCATTCACGCCCCTACGCATATTGCCTTTCCAAACAAAAAGTGTCTTACAAAATTTAAATCAATGTATTGTTTTATGTGAATGATTAGGCAGGATGATTTTCACATCATTTTGAAGAAAAAACTCTAGGCGACAAAATGCATTATTCAGAAGTCTTGTGGAAACATATTTAGTATGTGTTTTGTGGCCTTATTTCAGAAACTTTCATTTTTAGTTTTTTCAATAACCATACATAAACATTATTCTCTCAAAAATACAAACATGTACATACATGTTGCTCACATATTATGGTAGCCCTAGATGGTAGGTAAATAGAGTGTAATTACACCTTTGCCATTAATATGTTTATAAGCAACTGAAAAAAGCACAAATGTCAGGGCATGTCAAAACATCTCAAGGACCCCAAAAACACCTTAGGCCCCAGAGGGCTAAGAAACCTTCCGTTATTTAGTCTGCTATCTATGGTATCCCCACAAATAAGCTGAAGAAGGGGAGATGTAATGTATTGTGTTGCCGCTAGAGCGCTTTACCAGCTGCTACATTGGCTGGGCCAGTTCCTTTGTGTGGACACCAGCAACAAGTCGAGGTTCTGTGTTCTTCAGTACAGCAGTTATTGTGCAGTCACACTCGCTGTCTTTATTGTCTCCAGCATCTTACATCAGGTACATCTTTTACTCTTTATCTCTGAGCATTTTATGTTATTGTATTGATTATCTTTGTATTATGTCAGGCAAATGTATCATGCCAAATTGCCATAATCAAACCACACGGATTACCCTCAGAAGGCCTTCGTTTATCCCCCTGGAGCCGGATGGATTACTTTTGAGAAGGATGCATGCACATTTTGGGACTTGAACGATGTGGACCCCATAGCTTCACATTATAACCACTGAAAGATCTAAGACATTTTCTAAGATAACTGAAAATGTGTTCGTCTGAAAAAAGATTGACTTATGGATCTCGAACAGCTTGAGGGTGAGTAAATCATGGGTTAAATATCATTTTTGGGCGAACTATCCCTTTAACACCAAGTGGGGAGGCCATTTTAAGAAGACCTATATTGATATTGACATCTATTAAAATCTTATGCTATAGGAAGAGGAAACATAAGGAGTGGTTAACACCTAGAACTTGGGTGAAAATAGAGGAAAGGAAACAACTTAAAGTCAAGATGCTCAGCATTAAGTCACCAAGGATCCAAGAGCAAGTCCAGAAAGCCTACAAATCCAAAGATAAGGAGGGTGAAGAAGAGTGCCAGGAAGGTTAAAAAAGCCTTTGTAGAGGAGATATATTGCAAGGCTGAGTGTGCCACAAAGAGAGGTCAATTCAGTGCTGTATATAAGATCACTAAACGGCTGTGTGGTGGAAACAAGAACCAGTCTGCCCCAATTAAAGATAAGAACGACAACATCCTGTTGTCTGGATACATATCTGTACTGAAATATTTTAAATGTTTCAATACCGCTTTTCCACAGTATCTATACACTGATACAAGATACCATCTCAAACAAGTCTCACAAGTTCATGCACACTGCAGTACTACATAGTCACGCCTCCTTTCATTCACTAAGTGTCACTCGTCCCGAGCCCAGAGATCACACTACCAGCGATATGCATCAACAAAATTACATGATCCCATTCATTTTCATTGGTGAGCGTAAATTTAGGTAGGGCAGATTCTGGGTCTTAGCGCTAGTTTATGATAAACATTTTGTAAGCTTTGTATCCTTATCGCTGAACACATCAGTCACACTTTTGGCAGAATTTTAATGTCCTTGCGGTATTCAGCCTGTGGGTGGCACTCTACTTATGATTGGCATACCTTAGTAAACAAATGCATAGAATGTCATCATACGACCTATTCACACGGGATTAGTATTATCTGGGGACCTCGTGTGAATTTAAAATTACCCACCCACGTCTGAATTTCATGTGGCGCATTCGCACGGGATAAGCGAAGTCTGTGATTTTACTCGAATTTACTGACTTATCTCCCGGAACCCGTATATAACGCAGGCTTTGCGTAACATCCGCTTCCTTGTTTCTCAAAATGGCTGCTAGTGCTATAAAGAAAACCCGACATTGGACGCGGAAGGAGACACTCTATTTAATCGACGTTTGGGGTGAACCACGTTACCAAAGGCAATTTAAACAAATGGTGCACAACCACACCATTTGGGAGCTTATTCACAAAGACCTCGTCCTCTGGTGCCCGTCTATACAGGACTTTGGAGATTGGACCAAGTGTAAAGAAAGGTTGGACTACCTGCGAAGAAAGTACCGTGATAGCCTCAAAAACTACAAGAAGACCAGATCAAGCCCCATTAAATGTTCTTATTTTGATGAACTGGACGCTGTTCTCTGTAAGATTAATCAACATTTCCCTTCTAACGTTAGCTAACATATGGTACAGTAATTAGCCAGTTTAGCCGCTATATAACGTTTCTCCGTTTCAGCGGCTATAGTAAGTTACTGTAAAGTTAACATTATGCAAACATATGCTACAGTACAAGCCAGTTTAGCATAACGTACAGTAACGTTAACTGTATGCTAACTTTAGTAATGCCACACAATTTAGACAACCACTTGCCAATTGTTGATCCATAGCAAAGCACAGTAGCTTTACATTAGTTTTCTATTGTTTTTTTTTATGTTGTTTTTTTACAGGTTGCCGACCTATGAACAACCCCGGAGACATAAGGATGGATAACGGGGGGAGTTCAGATGAGGAATCTGACTGTGGTAAGCAGCCTACACTGGCCTGTACACTACATAATACTGTAACGCTATATTGTGTTGTTAATTTATATGTAGACATTGTATCTTCTCTATAGTTAAATAAAGAAATAAGTAGAAGCATATTATAAAACGGTTAGTTCCAATCCTTGATTCTAATTGGTCAATAGCTGTGCTTTATTCACGATAAAACACTGCTATCACCGCTTCACCCAACTGTTCTATGTATCACTACACAACACCCCTAGCAACCATTCTTAGTAACTTAAACGCATGTTTGATCTCATTGATATTGTTCATTGAAGCTATAGTAGAGTATTGTGAGAGATCGAGTTGCGAGTGTACCTGCATTTACAGTAGATATAGCATTTTCCTTCAGGTCAGTCATATTCATAATTTAAAAAAAATCCGTTTGAATGTCCGCTGCGATATCTTGTCCTTTTAACAGTTAAGGGTTTTTTCCGTGCCCATAGTCATCTGTCAGTTGCGTCTTCCTTCTCCGTGTTCACAAGTTTGATTCCTTTCAATGTAAAAGTCTTCTCTACTGACTGACTCACTCATAAAGACAGTCTTTGCCGCCATCTATTGGCGAAATAATGTATGTAACTTTTGTTGTTGTTTACGGTCAGGGACTATTTTTTCCAGCGGAAGGAAGGCTTTTAGTGATTTTACTTCATAAAAGTTGCATAGATACATGTTTTTCAGCTTTAATAGTTGTATTGTGTGGTAACCGTTTTATAAAAGCAATAAGGTACTCGAGACAAGTGCAAGTGCTCCGCTTCGCGTCGTGCCTAACAACGCCCTTCAGCCGTTACTTATTCTCGATACAGCACAGCCTCTCGTACCTTATTGCTTACATAAATCATTACTGAGTGAACCTGCTCTATTTTCTTTTGTATTCAGCAAGTTCATCTGAGAGCCCTAAGGATCACTACACCTCAAGGGAAAATGATGCAGAGGATGAGGCGTCCAGTCATGGCTCAGCCCCTAAAGCACCCCCACCCCCACCTCCACCTCCACCTCCTCCTCTTGCTGAACCCAAGCCACAAGGTGGGCTCTCATGTTGGTAATAGTTTTCAATAAGGTACACAAATGTAGGTAGTTACTTAGGAGCGAATGGATGATATGGTTAGCTGTACTATGATACTATCAATATCAATATTAGTATCAATAAAGTATCAATATTTTGTGAATGTACCTTTGGGCGATACTTGTTTTGGCTACATGCGTGTGTCGGAGGCAACAACACTACCACACACTAGGTTCAGTTCAGTGATGCACCTGCTACGAGCAGGAAATTGTATTTTAGCTCCCATAATAACTTTTATTGTTTTTTGAAACAAGGCTTGTCTGGTCTATGTTGTGGTGGACGGCAATAAACCTGCACTCACAAAATCCCACGGCAAGTCTCCCTCACCCTGCTTATAGTAGCCTACCACCATTACAGCATAATATACAGACTACACACCACAGCATCACTTTAATTGAGAATAAAAATAAAAGGAATTATGAGAGCTCATAATTTTCTTAACAGGTGCATCACTAAACTGAACTTTGGCACATTGCGTTGGGCACTGACATTGCCAGGCACACAGATGTAACCAAAACAAATATCCTAAATGTATATTCACAAACCATTAATTTATCTTTATATAGCTCTTACCAAATTAATTTAAATGAATCACTGTAGCATTGAATGTTCCCGGTATTTATAGGTTTTAACATCGGAATTTGCTGAAATAAATGTTTTGTCTTTGCAGCACATTGCCGAAGAAAGGGGCGAAAAACACAGATAATGGAGGCAAAGGACAAGGGTCTGGACCGTCTCCTGCAAAATGAGAACACCCATGACTACGACAGGGAGCATTTTAAATGGGAGAAAGAGATGGAGAGAAATAGAATGGAGCTGGAAAGGAAACATCTTGATTTTGAAATGAAGAAGATGGAAGCTGATGCAAAGAGAGCAGAAGAGAAGAGGGTGTTAATGCTCCAGATGTTTCAGTTCTTTAGGCCCCAGTCCCACCATTCACCTTTTTTCAGACCCTCATTATTACCCTTATACACCACCTCCCCAACACCCATCAGCTAAAAGCTTGTTATTTTATATCAAAACAGTGAAACAAAAGTTCAAACTTATGGCATCGCCCTAGTGTTGAACAGGGGGATGGCACTAAAGTTATTTTTGCATTGCGGGAATTATTTGGCTGTTCTCAGTCATATGTAGCCGTCATGGCAAGAGCACTTGTAACCAGTGTTTCTCATTGTGTAGCCGTCAAGGCAGAGAACTTGTGTATCACTTGTTTCTTGTTGTATAGCCGTCATGGCAAGAGCACTTGTAACCAGTGTTTCTTATTGTGTAGCCGTCAAGGCAGAGAACTTGTGTATCACTTGTTTCTCGTTGTATAGCCGTCATGGCAAGAGCACTTGTAACCAGTGTTTTTCATTGTATAGCCGTCAAGGCAGAGAACTTGTGTATCACTTGTTTCTCGCTGTATAGCCGTCATGGCAAGAGCACTTGTAACCAATGTTTCTCATTGTATAGCCGTCAAGGCAGAGAACTTGTGTATCACTTGTTTCTCGTTGTATAGCCGTCATGGCAAGAGCACTTGTAACCAGTGTTTCTCATTGTATAGCCGTCATGGCAAGAGCACTTGTAACCAGTGTTTCTTATTGTGTAGCCGTCAAGGCAGAGAACTTGTGTATCACTTGTTTCTCGTTGTATAGCCGTCATGGCAAGAGCACTTGTAATCAGTGTTTCTCGTTGTATAGCCGTCATGGCAAGAGTACTTGTAACCAGTGTTTCTCATTGTGTAGCCGTCAAGGCAGAGAACTTGTGTATCACTCGTTTCTCGTTGTATAGCCGTCATGGCAAGAGGACTTGTAACAAGTGTCTCGTATTTCTCGTTGTGTAGCCGTCATGGCAAGAAGACTCGTAATAAGGGTCTCCCTCAGTGTTCGCTAGGTCCCACGGCAGAGATGAGTCTCTTGGGGCTGGGGACTAATCGTCGGGGCGACGATTCATAATGGGGGTGTGGAATGTAGCAGGGTGAAGTGTACCCGTGTTGATCATTGGCCAGTGTCATGTGAAAACATTGAACCTATCAGCAGTCTGGTGTCATGGTATAAAATGGGGAGGTTTTTGTCACTTGGGATGCGTCGACACCTATACCGCCCCTTTACAGAGGCCGCCATTTATGAATGGGAGAGTAGCTGAAGTGCCGTCTCGGCTCTGTGCGGCCGTGCACAGGCTGCCCCGGGCTTTGAGTTCTTTGACGAGCAACCAGCGGCATGTTGAGGCCAGCGAACACGCATAGTGCTGCACTGAGAACGTTTCCGATTGAGTGACGAGAGCAAGGGTTTCACCTCTATATTGCGGGACGAGATGCGCGTCTGTTGACGTAACGCACTGCTGCCTTGCCTGGGCTTATTCCGGTCAACTTTTGTTATAGTAAACTTTGTGTGTGTTTACAACTTTGGGCGCAGAGAATTGCTCGCCGAGGAGTGAGAGCAACGTGAGAAGCGTGGCTGTTTTCTGGCCGGCTGTTCTTTGGTTTAATGTTTTTGGTTTGTGTTGTTTGTAATCATCAAAAGTCAAACCAATTGTAATCGTTGTTATTTTTCCTTTTGTTTTATTTTCGTGCCTGTTTTCGTGTGCACGGGATGTGATGTCATTTATTTTGTAGGTTTAAAATTTAATTTGAGTACAAGACCAGATTGATTTGAATATTGTCTTTGTGTATTCTTATTATATTTTTGTTTGTGAATTGACTGTTTCGTCTGGGACGGAGTGGGGGAGAAAGTGTACAGAGGAGGGGTTTAGCTGCTGTTTAACGGGGTTCACGTTGAGTGCCGTGCTTATTTGAGTGACCTCACCAGGTCTTAATACCCCACCAGGTGTGGGTATTAAGCGTGGTGTGTGGATTGAGGGTCACAGCAGTCCATCTCCCTCCCTTAAGATTTCTTGTGTATTTGTATTTTTTTGTGTTTTTTTATTTTCTTTATATGGAAGTTTTGTAAAGTGTTGTTTCTTTTCTTTCTTTTTTTGACATGTGAATATTGAGCCCTTGATGTTAACATATTGATGGTTTTAAATTTTGTATTTGAATAAAGCTGCTTCATCTTTTGTACTCCCTGGACTATGTCTCTCTGCTCACCCATTTTGCGATAACGAACCTGTGCGCCCCCTGTCCTGGGGCTGGTAGTTCCCGGTATATACCGGGTGGCGTAGTCGAACGTTAGTTTAATTGTTGGTGCTTTCTTACCATTCCCTCCGGTACCTGACGCCACTGGCTACATATAGTTATATATAAACTGACTACTTGCAAGTAATGTATTAAAATTACCTTCCTTTCTGTTTTGCAGGACTACTTAGTCCTTTTTTTAAAAAGCTCTACAATATCAAACTCAATAGCTCTTTTAAGAGCTGCTATTGAGTCGCAGCGAATCTTGCCATGATCAGCCCTTCCCAGGTAAAGTTCATAGAATATTTAAATCAGAATTTACTTATCAAATGCTCTCTCCTAAATCATATGGTAAATTGAATCTCACTTGTGGACTTTCTGCATGAGGGATGAATCTGGGCTTCCAGTCTGAATGAAAAAGATGACATGATAGTGTTTAGCGCCCCATTATTGTTATCTCCCCATTTTGTGTAAAAATAGAAAAATGATACTAAAGTACTTTGTAACATAGTTACTTGAGTAGTTTTTAAGCAAACTACTTATTTACTCTTACTTGAGTCATATTATTTTTCAGTACTTCTACTTGTACTCAAGTAAATTATTACTTAAGTAGCAATACTTTTACTTGAGTACAATTTTGTTTGTACTCTTTCCACCACTGCCTGTGGCTAACAATACTGTAGTTTATTTTTGGATGCTTTGTGTCCCCCTTGGGCTAATTTTGTAAGTACTTTTATAGAATCTTTGTGACACTGTGTTGATGAACAAATCATCAAATCATCTACATATTGTATCAAAGTGCTGTCTAGCATAAGGTCCTCCAAATCAGCCTTAAGAACTTGATTGAATATATGTGAAGAATGTTTAAATCCCTGTGGCATTTGAGTGTAAGTATATTGTTTATTAGCATATGAAAATGCAAATAAATAACCACTTTTTTCTTCCACATGTAAACTGAAGAAGGCATTACATAAATCAATTACTGTGAAATATTTAGCATCAGGAGGTACATTTGTTAACAGCGTATGTGGGTTTGGAACATCAGCTGGCCAATCTTCTGCTATTTCATTAATTGCTCATAAGTCATTGTCACATTCACCGTCTGTCTTCCTCATCTGTGTGTGCACTACACTTCCCATCATCCTCCTTGGCACACCTGCACACCTGCACTCTATCAGCCATCGTCATCATCACCTGCACTCCCTCGTTAACAAGCCCTATATATTCAGCACTCTCCCTTCTCTCCTCGTCTGGTCTCGTCAATACATGTCAATACAAGACACACAGACTCCCTTCCTACAAGACTTACCTGAAAACCTACCTGAGACGATCCTCATCAGCCTGTCTACCATCCATCTTCTGAGCCTTCATCTTCATCATCTGCAAAGAGAAAGAGAGACTTGATTATCATTCAGCTAAGCTTCCATTGTTTATCTAATTTCGGTTTACTCACCATTCATCTCTGGATCCGATCCATTCTGCTAAATAAACACATTAAACTTACCATCTCGTCTGTTCCCTGTGTGAATCGTGACAGTCATGTACAAGGCGCCATTTGGATTTGTTTGCTTTAATTACAGGTAAAATTGGAGTGTTACAGTAACTATTTGTTTCTATTAACACTCCTGATTTTACCAGACCTTCAATTGTATCTTTTATGCCTGCTTCTCTTTCAGGCCTTAAAGGGTACTGTGATTTACGAGGCAGGCGCACACCTGGCTTGAGTTGTATTGTTATTGGGCTAGCTGATTTAACTAATCCCACATCGGTGTCATGTTGAGACCATAACTCAGTTGGTACAATTATTTTTAGTTTGTAGGCAAACTGGAGCAGTCATAGGAATTAGCTGCATGATAACTGATAAGTCATAGGAATTAGCTACAAATTTGTCCCGAGAATTTATATTAAATATTTGGAGGTATTGCTACAGGTGGGGGTAGCTGCATAGTTGATAGTGGAGTATTCATAGGAGCCATTACTGTCATTTGTTCTGACTCTTCTCTTTTTTTACAGTAGCTTGAATCTTTTTCTTATTATTGCTTGTCAGATGTTCAAGCTGTAACTGAGTCAGTTTTCTATGTAGCTCTTTTTCTTGAATTTTTAATTTCTGTTCATTCTTTCTGCATTGTTCTACAGCATGAGTCACATGGTCACAAAACTCTTTGTGTGTTTTGGAATTTAAACCGACCACATCCTCCAGCTTGCTCTTTACTGTTTGTGGCATAGCATCTACCACAGCATTTCTGAACAATGTAGCCATTAATGGGTCTCCTTCTGGATTCCCTTCAGTCTCTTGCTTCCATCTATTTAATTGTCTCTGTATATATGCAATTGGGCTTTCTGTATCTCACAGTTGTTCCCCTATTAATGCCTTCGGGTCTATTCTGGTTGGATACTCATCACGCAGTGCCTGCCATACTGCTGGACGGAATTCATCAAAAACAGTCCCAGGAGGGAGATCCAGAGTCAGCAGCTCTGTCTAATTCAGAATCTTGGAGGATTTCTTCCATTTTTGATCCACCTACAACTTTTGCCAGAAGTGCTTTAATGTCCCCCACAGATAATAATTTGCCCATTGTTTTTTTCTTCAAACACTCTGATCCACTTTCTAGCTCCCTCATGAATGTTTGGGAGGCAAGTGACCAACCCTTCAAAGTCTTGTGAGGCCCAGGGCACATATTGACCTTTATTGTACCCTTAATTAGAATTTGGAGTTGTTTTGCCAGAGATCTAAGCCTTCCTTTTTCTCTTCCCTGTGTCCACCTTTCCTCGTTAGTATAGTGGACAGTATCTCCGCCTGTCACGCAGAAGACTGGGGTTCGAGTCCCATTTGAGGTGCCAATTTGTTGTGGTTTCAGTCTTTTTGGGAAATCACTTCTCAGAGATATTTGATGCTAGAAATATTAGACTTTATTTTACAACAAAGCCGAGCGGCTCCAGATCCCAGCTTCTCAATGCATCCTATAGATATTTTGAGAAATATCTTGTACCATGTGACAAACTAAAATAGAATGTATTCCGACCTTTCTTTAGGCCCCCAAAAGTCAAACCAAAGTCATACAGAGGAAATAATAGTGTACAAATATATAGCTAAATTACTTATTTTCTAAATGATAAAATCTTCAACATTAGAAGCAAATTTGGATACCTCGATCATAAGGTTGGATTTGAAAACTGGACACCTGTCAAATTTTATTTCCCCTTTTGTTATTTCCAGACACACAGTAATTCTGGCCCAAGTGTCAGAGACATTCAGTATTCAAAAGCATAAATCCATGTTATCCATGTAAGGAGAATACATATAGTTGTGTTTAATTAAAATCAAAGTTAAAAATAAAATTTCTTCCACACTAGTTAAGCAAAATCATTTTATGGTTCCTTTTTTGCAGACACCAGCTCCTCTTCTTGCTAGACTGTGAACTCCCATTGTATTGATAATGTTCCATTAAATGAGAGATGTGTGTAAAATAGGCTGTGGAAATGGTCAAGTTAGTGCTAATTGCTTTCACACAAAAAAAAAAACATTTCCACTGATGTAGCCAGTAGTCTGCACCTGCCCATATCAGAGATCTGGGTATTAGCTGTACAATGTGTCAGTCTCTAATCAGTGTCACAGAGTCAACAACATCGACAGCACCAGACCTCTACACTCCACCCACTCATTCCCAGTCACCAGAGTACTAATCACCGTCACCTGTTACCAATCTTCACTGATCATCACCCAGCACTATTTAACTCTTTTCACTGCAGTTCACCATTGTCTGATCTCGTCGTTCCTTCAGAGAACACTACCTGACTCCTTACCTTTGTGATATCTTCCTAGACGATTTACCCTCAGCCATCTGTTTCCTGCATCCATCTTCAGTCATCTGCTAATTCATCTGTCTTCAGTCATCGGCCTCTATCCCCATTTCGTAACCTGCATCAGATAATATCCGTTATCATCCAGATATCCATGCAGTAATCCATCCAGTACTCAATATTCTTCTGTTACTCACTGTCGGAGGCAGCGGAGCAGGGCAGCAGGTGGATCTGGATAAAGAGGAAGGACCCCAACTGGGCTGCAAAAAACAATAAGGAGGGGTAAGAGCAGAAGGGTGCTCACCTGGGACGCCAGGTGTTGCCGTTGAGCCCTCTGGAGGTGTCATGGGCCTATCAACGAAACACCGGTGAAGGAGGGTGCCCACCTGAAGACCCTGATGACTTTCTTACCCCTCTTCCCACTTAAAATTAGGAAGTGCTGATTGCTAGGGATATTAATATCAAGTCCTATGAGCTGAACTGATAATATGGAGAAATCCAATGACTGCTGTGAAAGTGCAGCTGACGACTAGGGAAAGACTATGTGACGGCGTGGAAAGACAGCTGACAGGAGGAAAAGACCCCAACGGGGCTGTCATGGACTAGCTATCCATGACGGCAGGCTCTGTCACCATGATAAGTGAATAGGAGTCACCCCTCATGGCTACAAAAAGTCCAAAGAGGAAAATACCCCTTGAGTCTACGAGAGCGGGGGCGGAAGATGACTCGTTAACTGACTACACGGTAACGGACCCTGGAAAGAACATGACAACGACAAAGCGAATAATCAGCACGGCACTAACATCATCAGCTGCAAGACAATAACTCCAAACTTGCAGCTGTGGCTGGTCCAAGGTAACATTTACCAGAGGCCTTAAAATACATCAAGGGCAGATGAAGTGCTTGAAGGAGGCAAGGTCAGGACCTCGCATTGACCATTATCTTTTGAGAGAAAGGTCAAATCAGGCAAGTGAAGTTCAGCGGCCGGAATCAACCCACAGTCCAATGAGCATCAGTACCCCAATGGCTGATAGTAATTCAAGCACCACATCTGAGAACCTGGGACAAAACCAGTCACGGCCTGTTATAGAGGAGAAGATCCAAGGCCACAGACCCCAAGTAAAGTGGCCAAAGTCCAGCAGCAAGAACGAGTGGGCAACGGTCGATGCAGACCTAGGCGCGATCCTGGAAGGAATCAGAGGAACAGCGGAGAAGAAACTGGAGAGAATGAGTGATCTGATCTACTTCCATGGGGCAGAAAGATTCGGAACAAAAGAGCAAAGGAAGGAAACACCAACCTCTCCCAAGTCTAGGAGGCAACAGGAAATTGAGCACCTTATCAAAGAGAGGAGGGATTTGAGGAAACGATGGAAGAAATCGTCACCGGAAGAGAGAGAAGGCATTGACCTCCTGCAAGCAGAGCTGAAGGGGCGCCTGGGAAGATTACGGAGAGCAGAAAACCTTCGAACTCAACGCAGGAAAAAGGAGAAGACAAGAACATCCTTCTACAAGGATCCCTTCAAATTTGTAAAAGGGCTTTTTACAAGGGAAAAGAGCAGATCTCTTAAGGTGCCAAAGAGGGAGCTGGAGCACCACCTGAAAGCGATACACTCAGACGAGCAAAGATTTGAACAAAGGGAGATTCCATCAGACATGCCGCCAACTCCCCAACCAGATCACCAGTTTGATAACAGCCCCCCAAAGTGGACTGAGATTGACAACATAGTAAGGAAGGCAAGGGCAGCCTCTCCACCAGGACCAAATGGAGTTCCTTACCGGTTGTATAAGAACACCCCAGGTGTCTTGCGGTTTCTGTGGAGACTAATGAAGGTGACATGGAAGAAACAAAATATCCCAAAAGCATGGCGAAGAGCAGGGGGAGTAGTAATTCCCAAGGAGAAGGATGCCTCAAACATCGACCAATTTCGACAAATCAATCTCCTGAATGTTGAAGGCAAGATCTTCTTTAGCATTGTTGCTCAAAGAATGAATACTTACCTTAAACAGAACAACTTGATTGACATCGATACAGAAAGCCGGGTACCAGGTTTCTCAGGATGCCTTGAACACACAAGCATGATTTGGCATCAAATACAATCTGCAAAAAGGGAAGAGACCTGCATGTATTATTCCTCGACCTGGCCAATGCTTTTGGATCCGTCCCCCATTTGGTCATATGGGCAGCCTTCAACTTCTTTCATGTGCCTGAAACCATCACAAATCTGGTCAGAAACTATTTCAAAGATTTGCAATTCTGCATAACAACTGCAGAATACACAACATCATGGCAATCATTGGAAGTGGGTATCATGGCAGGGTGCACCATATCCCCTCCAGCCTTCACCATGGCAATGGAAGTGATCATCAGGGCATCTAGATGGGTAGTCGGAGGGGAGCGTCGGCAGGATGGGCAGTGGCTACCTCCGATTCGCGCCTATATGGACGACATGACCACCTTGACCTCAACCATCGCCTGTACCAAACGCCTGTTAGCGAAGCTTCACTCCAACATTACATGGGCAAGGATGAAGTTGAAACCCAGTAAATCCAGGAGCATATCCATCATCAAAGGAAAGCTTACCGACCAGAGGTTCAACATCAATGAAACACCCATTCCATTGGTATCAGAGCAGCCTGTCAAGAGCCTAGGACGGTGGTACAATGCAAGTCTCAAAGACGCAGAGCAGTGTGACCAATTGAGGGAAGAAACCATCAAAGGCCTTGTCAGTATTGACAAGACTTCACTTCCGGGAAAGTTGAAACTGTGGTGTTTGCAGTTTGGGTTGCTCCCCCACCTAATGTGGCCTCTAACGGTGTACGAGTTTCCTCTTTCCAAAGTTGAGAAGCTGGAGAGGACAGTCAGTGCATACGTCAAGAAGTGGCTGGGACTCCCGCGCTGCCTCAGTAACATCGGGTTGTACGGAAACGGTGCACTGGAACTGCCTATCTCTAGCCTCACCGAAGAATATAAGTGCACCAAAGTGAGGCTGAGCATGACCCTGGCAGAGTCTCAAGATGCAGCCATACGAACAACTCCTTCCAGACTGGCAACTGGGAGGAAGTGGACCCCAGCTGAGGCTGTAGAGCAAGCACAATCCACTCTCAGACATGGAGACACAGTGGGACAGGTGCAGCAAGGAAGAGGCGGGTTTGGACTTGGGACTAGTCGACCTACATGGCACAAGGAAACATCTGCAGAGAAGAGAAAGTTGGTAGTTGCTGAGGTCCGGCACCAACAGGAAGCAGAGAGATGCGCAAAGGCAGTGGCACAAGCCAAGCAGGGACAGTGGACTTCCTGGGAAAACCTGGAGCACCATAAGCTCACTTGGAGAGATATGTGGGAGATGGAAGGAAGCCAAATAAGCTTCCTCATCAGGGCAACCTACGACGTTCTTCCTACACCTAATAATCTTAACCAGTGGTTTGGAGATGATCCAGCATGCCCTCTCTGCCAAACCCCAGCAACTCTCAGGCACATCCTCACCGGCTGCAAAACCAGTCTGTCCCAAGGCTGTTACACCTGGAGGCATAACCAAGTCCTACGCCAACTGGCAGCTATTCTGGAAGGAAGGTGATCCTCCATCAATGCCCTCCCTCACCCAACATCCGGACACTCATCCACTATCCCCTTCGTGAGAGCAGGGCAGTGCCCAGGAAAACCAGCCGCAAGAGTGGATAGCACCCTCTTGGACGCCGCACGGGACTGGAAAATGCAAGTGGACCTAGATCAGCAACTCAAGCTCTTAAGGATCTTGTTTTGTGGTCAACTTCACAGAAGTCCCTGTTCATCGTGGAACTAACTGTACCATGGGAGGCTGCAGTGGGAGAAGTGTATGAACGGAAAAAGCTGAAGTACACTGATATAGCTTTTGAGGCGAGACAACAGGGCTGGCGTGCACAGGTGCTTCCGGTGGAGGTTGGTTGCAGAGGATTTGTGGCCACATCCATAGTCAGGCTCCTGAAGGGGGTGGGAGTTCGGGGACAGGCCTTCAGGAAAGCCGTCAGATCACTGTCGGAGGCGGCGGAGCGGGGCAGCAGGTGGATCTGGATAAAGAGGAAGGACCCCAACTGGGCTGCAAAAAAACAATAAGGAGGGTAAGAGCAGAAGGGGGCTCACCTAGGATGCCAGGTGTTGCCGTTGAGCCCTCTGGAGGTGTCGTGGGCCTATCAACGAAACACCGGTGAAGGAGGGTGCCCACCTGAAGACCCTGATGATGTTCTTACCCCTCTTCCCACTTAAAAATAGGAAGTGCTGATTACTAGGGATTTTAATATCAAATCCTATGAGCTGAACTGTTACTTACCTGCTTTCACTGTTGTGATCTCATACTTCTGCAAATAAACCTGTTATTCACTTTACATGTGTGAATCCTTCTGTTTCGTGACAATCAGTGACCATGATTTACTTGTTCACATGATAATTAATTGGATTCAGTTATTACAGTGGTAATAAAAAGAGTATGCAAAAAATTATGCATGTGGGCTCCTCCATTACGGAGAGCAAAAGAAAAAAAAAGCCCACAGGAAGTTCAGAAGTGGATGTCAGGGGCTCGAGGTCAGGGCTTAGCCCAGACCCCTATTGGATGGATGCAGAGGTCTGGGCTATTGAATATAGTAGTTATCATATAAAATAACATAAATTAATTAAAAATGCACATTCCATTTTGTGGTGAAAGCTCTTGAAATGTTGTGGATAACACTAAATAACACATGGACAAATACTGCCCAGCATGTTCACAATGTCAAATTAAATTTGTGAAGAAAATAATTATGTATTTCATCCACAAAAGGGACAGTCTGGACCACAAAATGCATTTTGCTCACAAAGTGAGGACTGCAGATGTGGCCAGAGAAATAAACTGCAATGTCTGCAATGTAAGATAAGACTACAGGGAGACAGGAAGTACATTTGCTGGAAATAAAAACAGTTGAAAGAAACAGACCGCAAACAGCCTTTCAATCTTCCTGTCACAGTTTACATCCTCATTTACACACTCCACATTTTATTTAATTAAATTTCAAGAAAACTGTTCTTCCTATTCTATTGGTGAGGAAAAAAAGTGTCGTGTTGATCTGCCAGTAGTGTGCCATTCATGCCGAGAACTCTGCTCATGTTTTCTTTTTTTTTCAAAATATTTAAGATGGATAATATATAAATTGGGACGCAGGGTTGCATTCTGCTTCCAAGTCTTAAATGTCTTAAAATGTCTTAAAAAGTCTTCCAAGTCGACAATGATTGAACACCATCAGATGTGATTTGGATCAGTACACAATCACAGACCACACACAGTCTGTTTACTGACCGTCTGACTGCATATTATACACAAAAATAACTGATTGCTTAGAAGCTTTACCTTTTTTGACAGAACTATTTTACAGAAATTAATGACATAAATTTGTGCATTTGTACAAGGTTTCCAATATAAAAGATACAGTGAGAACTGATGGTTTCATGACACTTTAAATTAATGGCACACTATGTATTTTCTACCAAGCACATGTTTGAGAAAAATGGGAAGATATTTGCTTTTGAATAATCATGTTTTATTAGTAGTAGTATTATTACTACTATTCTGGCATTCTAAAGAAATAAAAGATGTGTGCATATAAGTTGCTGGTTCATCACTTGAGTAAACAGACCCCTGTCATTTCCACATACTCTCAGATCGCATTCTTGTGCTACTGCAGGCAATGTCCCAGCATGTCAGACCATCCTCTACAAATCCTCTCTGACTGAGGTGTATGGAATTACAGCGTCATGTCAAAGTGTATGAGAGATAAGTCATCCACAAGCAGAGGAAAAGAACCAATATCCTATCAGAACTGCAAGGGATTTAGGGACATTTATTTTTCTCAGTGCCATCTCTTCTGCAGACAACTGCATATCGTCGCTGTCCGATGAAAACCGCGTATGTCCATTTTGCCGATTTTGAGATTTTTCGACGGATGTCCAGGTTCATTTCCGTATACAGAATGCTTCACATATCTAAATGACCAATGAAAAATTGTGAAATCATGTCATCTGATTTCCACGTATATCCATTTGGTGTCAAAGCTGTCAATCACGCCGCGTATCTCCCGCTCTGTGGAGGCATCTCGCCGGTCTAAGCGTCTCTGGAAGCTCAGCATTGGATAGCCGAATAACTCTGTGAGGTAAAGTATCAGCAAACGTTTGTTTTTGACAACTGTTCAAGTTCATTATATATTCGCAATATATTCACAACTGTTATTTACCGGTAAATGGTCTAGACGAAGTAATTGTCACTGTTTATTGTGGAGATGTTAACGCACGGGTCTGTTAACTTATAAGCAATACTTTTAAGGTAGTCTAATATTTTTTCTGACTAATAAATTACTGACACAGTAAAGGGTAGATTTAAATAAAGAATAACGAATTTTAAATAAAGAAAAACATAATTTAAATAAAGAAAAAAAACTAAAAAAAAACCTAAAAAAAAAAAAAAGAAATTTAATAAATAAAAAAAGAAATTTAAATAAATAAAAATGACATTTAAATAAAGAAAAAACGAAAATTAAATAAAGAAAAACCCGAAATTTAAATAAAGAAAAACGAAATTTAAATAAAGAAAAACGAAATTAAGTTAAATTAAAAACGAGCTTAATTTTGATTGATAACGGCTAAAAAGGCTATAGCCATGTTGGGTCCGTGTACTTTTTCGTTCATTCATTATTCTATTTCGGAATGAAAGATGAAATGTAAAAAAAAAGGGTGCAGCTTGTTTGTTTTTTTTGTTTAAAAGAAAAAAACAGAAATGGCTGTATTTTTTTGTACATAGCAGCATACTTTGTTATGATTTTAGTATCATGATTAATAAATGCACGCACAATTATCCGTGAACTTGATTTGAAGCCTTTCAACTTGTTTGTGCAAAATTCAGAATTAAATGAATGTGCAGCAATTTGTACAAATAGAGTCTGTAGGTCTACTATACTGTTGAAAGTATGAAAAGTGAACAGCACGAGTAAGAGGATGCACAATTTGAGACGGGTCAGACATGATTTTGACCACTTCATTAAGTTTTGTTTTGTGAATTTTGAAAGTGAATTTCGTTATGTATAAATTGTATCTTAATTTTAATACATTTTTCATCAGCCAATTGCCTGTAGTGGATTTAATATATTAGAAGCAAATATATAGCAGACAATATAATCATGGAGGCGCCCGCGCGGTCACTTGCATTGCACGTTAAGCGCATCTCATCCTAACTTAACGAAACTCAGTGTATGCCTCACACAGACATGAGAATGACATCCAATACACAAAGCTTGAAAATTCTTTAAACGAAATAATTCAAAACGAAAAGAAAAAGGCTACTCTCTGATTATGTATGATTATATGATCATAGCCTAGCCTATTTTGTGAATTGTTCATTCCCGGTTGGCATTGGCACACATTTTGCTGCCCTTACAAAAGTGCCTAGTTCGCCTATATGGACGCGCCGGCCGGTCAGCAATGAGTGTATTTATTCATTGTCCCTTCATAGTTTGCAAGAGACATTTAAACTGAGACGTATTTAATAAACTGAGCATAGCCTATTCATCTGTCAATATGAAACGCGACTTGGCCATTAATTAATGATCGGAAGAACGCGTATCGACCACTGTTACTGTAAAATATGCACGTATGTCCATTTAAACTCGATTTTGGTCAAATGTGGACTATATCATTACACTGGCAAGAATATGGTTACATTTAAAGATGCCGTACCAAGTATGACAACGCTACGTTCAACTGCTTTTGAAATTACGGTGTTTTTTTCACTTCCTGAAAAGTAACCGTTTTGGACATAGCCTACGTGAGTTTCATCGGGCAGCGACGATATCCCAGCTAGAAATTTTTTGTTCTAAAAATGTTCTAAGAACATTAGCATGTATTGTTCTATAAATGTTTTCAGCGGCTAGTTTTAGTTTTGTTCCCAGAATGTTCTTTTAAAAGTTTGGAGAACATTCTTTAAAAACATTATTAAAATGTTTAGTAGTAACATTCTTTTAACATTATTCTCTAACGTTCTTAGAAAGTTTTCAGCGGCTAGTTTTAGTTTTGTTCCCAGAATGTTCTTTTAAAAGTTTGGAGAACATTCTTTAAAAACATTATTAAAATGTTTAGTAGTAACATTCTTTTAACATTATTCTCTAATTTTCTCAGAACGTTTTCAGCGGGTAGTTTTATTTGTGTTCCCAGAATGTTTTTTTAAATGTTTAGAGAACATTTTCTAAAAACATTATTAAAATGTTTAGTAGTAACATTTTTATAACATTATTCTCTGACGTTCTTATAATGTTTTTAGCGTGTAGTTTTATTTTTGTTCCCAGAATGTTCTTATAAATGTTCGGATAACATTTTTTTAAAAACATTATTAAAATGTTTAGTAATAACGTTCTTATAACATTATTCTCTAATGTTCATAGAACGTTTTCAGCGGGTAGTTTTATTTTTGTTCCCAGAATGTTTTTTTAAATGTTTAGAGAACATTTTCTAAAAACATTATTAAAATGTTTAGTAATAACATTCTTATAACATTATTCTCTAACGTTCTTATAATGTTGTAAGCGGATAGTTTTATTTTTGTTCCCAGAATGTTCTTTTAAATGTTCGGATAACATTATTTAAAAACATTATTAAAATGTTTAGGTGTACCATTCTTACAACATTATTCTCTAACGTTCTTAGAAAGTTTTCAGGGGGTGTTTTTATTTTTGTTCCCAGAATGTTCTTTTAAAAGTTCAGATAACATTTTTTTTTACAACATTATAAAAATGCTTAATAATAATATTGTTAGAACATTATTTCTCCTAAAAGGTAGGATAACATTCTCTAAGAACACTCTAAAAATGTTTTGTGATGATGACCTTCTATAAATGTTTAATCATAACATTTTTAGAACATTATCCCTTTAGTCTTATAAAGTTTTTAGCAGGAAGTTTTATTTTTATTCTTAGAACGTTCTTCTAAAAGTTAGGATAACATTCTCTAAAAATACTCTTAAAAATACTACTTAACATTCTTATAAATTTTTTAGTGGGAAGTTTTATTTTTGTTCCCAAAATGTTCTCTTAAACATAAAAAATGCTTAGCTATAACATTGT
Organism: Abramis brama; assembly: GCF_963993115.1. Lineage (NCBI taxonomy): Eukaryota > Metazoa > Chordata > Actinopteri > Cypriniformes > Leuciscidae > Abramis > Abramis brama. The sequence goes on from NC_139974.1 coordinate 22,938,674, forward strand.
TAAAACATACAATTTTATTAATCTCTAAAATAAAACAAAAATCTAACAGGTTTATGAATGGCATTCACATAAATTATTAGAAGTTCTGCGTACAGTAGATGCCCAACATTAAATGAAGAACTCAGTAAAGTCCAATGTGCAATCACACGTCTTGACTGCTGTTTGCTCAGAGCGCTCATCATCAGTCTTTGGTTGTCTTGGTTCTTGCAGAAAAAGAATAAAGTCATCTGCATTAATAGGTGTTCTACTGTTCTTCTCTTCTTCTTTTTCAGCTGCTATCCCAGTTAGCAGAATTGAGCTCCATTCTCTGTGTGCATGGTAGAGTTTTTCCTCATAGCCTATAAAAGAAGATCATGCAACAGTGTAAACAAAAATAATACAAATACATATTACATATTAAGATCACAAGCAATATTGACTTTGAAAACTTTCAAAATTAGCCAGCCTAATTATTAATCAGAAATTAATTAGATTAGTTTATTTAAAAGTATAAATATGATACCTTATGAGTATCTATTTTGTTTCTGTAATTTAAAACATATACTTAATCCATTATATACATGTTAAAGGGATACTCCACTTTTTTTGGAAATAGGCTCATTTTATAACTCCCCCAGAGTTAAACAGTTGAGTTTTACCGTTTTCTAATCCATTCAGCCGAGTTTCTGATATTTAGAAGAATGTCAGTAACCAGACAGTTTCTGGTCTCATTGACTTCCATAGTATATATTTTTTCCTACTATGGAAGTCAATGAGACCAGAAACTGTCTGGTTACTGATATTCTTCCAAATATCAGAAACTCGGCTGAATGGATTCGAAAACGGTAAAACTCAACTGTTTAACTCTGGGGGAGTTGTAAAATGAGCCTATTTCCAAAAAAAGTGGAGTATCCCTTTAATAACACAACTAGAGGCTAAATTATTTTAACAAACTACAAACTTGGCTTGAGAAGTGTGAACCTCGAACTCAGGTAGCCTTGAGCACAGCTGCAGCATGTCACAGCACTGCCCACGATGCTTTTGCTCTGATGTAACAGCTCATTTTCATCAGTTATATTGTCTATGGATTGTTACATTTCTTACAGATTTCTGCTTGTTTTAAATCAGATACAGATAAAGTAGTACTGCATTTGAGATAGAACAATTTCTAGTGTGATTTAATCATACCTGTGAATCGTCTCTTTGCTATTAGCTAAGCTGTAAGTTTTAGTTACTTCAAAAGCAGAAAGAAAAATATGCTATAACTTCTGTTTCTTATTGAGAAATCACAGGACAGTGTTGACACTAACTTTTTGTGCTCCAGTAGGTTTCTGTGTGCGCACAATCTGCATGTTAAATGTGAGCTACTGTCTGTGCATATGAAAGCTTGTTTCCGCCATGGAATACAATTTTTAAAAAAGGTAATTGCGAATCACAATTCAAACTTTTTTTTCTCAGAAGTGCGAGATATAAACTCGCAATTGGCCGTTTGAAAGTCAGAATCACAGGATAAATTAGTAAAACCTGAGAAAAAAAAAGCAATTCTGGCTTATTTTTTTTTTGCTGTCGTTTCTATATGAGAACATTAATGCACTTCATCAATACAGCTGCTCTGAGAGTCACTTCAGCAGCATTTTAGCTTCATTTGAGAAAAACTATCATCATATCATAAAACACAGAGAAACTCAAAGGTCTACACGGCAATCCGTCAAATAAAAGTTTGGTTTAACCTTTGAAGAACGTTTTGCTTAAATCATTACATTTTAAATAATTGGTTATAGCAATTTAATTAAACCATTCAAATGGAATCAAGAAAACAAAAAAAAATTTACTTTTGGGAGATGCGAGAGCGAAGTAGTCCAGTGATAATTAACAGGCAGCCATGGTTAATGCAATTTGCAAAGACCCGCCCCCTTTAGTTACTGTTGCTATGTTCAACAAGCCATGGCGCTCTCACGCCACACATCATATTGTCACGCAATGAAAAATACATTGCGGATCACAGAAAAAACGCTGAAACGTTTAAACGCAGAGACAAGACAGAGCAGGTTACTTTTGATATGAAAGTTGAAACAAAGTCTCAACGTTTAATTTGTGTAATTTTTTTAGAAAAAAATATTTTTGGTAAAATAAAAATGTAAAAAATACCTGTCAATCAAACTCCCTCGAAGGGTGAATTCTGAGGGGAGTAAAAAAGACAGCTCACAATTCTGATATTTTCTTGCAATTGTGTGTTCTTGCCTCACAATTCTGAGAGAAAAAAAAAAATGTAATTTTACTGATGGAAACAGACAGTAAAAAAGTGGACTTCAAAGATTTCTTATTCTGTAGCTCCCTGTGGGATTTTTTTGACAAGTCCATAAAAATGCATCCATCCATGATAAAAGTACTCCACACGGCTCTGGCAGGTTAATAAAGGCGAAAGGTGAAGCGAAGTGATGCGTTTGTGTAAGAAACATATCCATATTTTATATTTTAGGGCTGGGAATCGATTAAAAAAAGTAACTGATTATTTACACAATTTGCTGTAATTAAATGCAATTAATTGCATTTCCCCCAAGCTTGTAATCATCAATATTTAAACTTAGAATAACCTAATTAAACAACAAAAAGGAAAAAAAGGAACAGAAAATAGCCCTGTATTAAAATAATATTAAACATCAATATATCAATATATTATTATTTTCAATAATCAATCAACATAATAAATTTAACAATTTATTATTATAATTTTTTTTTTCTAATTATCAAAATAAAACATAGTCCTACAAAGCTATTATTACAAGAGCATGTGATCAGAGCAGGTAATTTTACCATTGTTGTCAGCATGACTATACCAGCTCAGTAGGGCTATTTCACAGAAGTCTACTACTGAGAAATTTCACGTTATTTGACTTTGCTTTTCCAGTGCGTGATCGGTACATGATTGGAGCGTTTGGGCCGTTAACGACAGAGCAGAACGCGCAGCGCAAACACGGAGCAGAACATTGAGCAAAGAGCTCAATGTTTGCTCAGTGTTGTGTGTGTGTGTCAGTGCGCCGACACACACACACGGAATGGAGAGCGCGGAGCGGAAAAGACCCGCTCATGAAAGCTGCGCGAGAATAAAACCTGATCGCCGAACACGGAGGGGCGGGACGGCATATTTTGCAGCCTTTTCCGCAACAGGAAGTCATTAAAATGAGGCAAAAAAAGTGCTGCGTTAATTGCATTTTTTTTATAACCTCGTTAAGCATCTCAAATTAATCGCGAAGATTAACGTGTTAATTCCCCCAGCCCTACCATATTTATAATTTTATCGACTTAAATAACTAGCTTCCAGCAGACAGCCATATGCAAGTCAAATTACGCCCAAAGAGTTAGTCAACGCATCGATACGCATATGCGCCTGCAAGGCTACGCATCACTACACTTCGGCCGCCATATGCGTCTATGAGTAGAAAAATGTGTCGTCCCAGTTTTTGATACGCGACGCACCGTTGTATGCAATACTATGCGTTGTTGGTGGGGGCAAAACTGCAAGTTGCTTGCGTCCGACGTGTTGACTATAAAAGGCTCTTGTCGGTGCATGACATAGGAGTAGCATAAGCTTTGACGGCTCTCGCGGTTCAAACAAACAGGGCTAGGCAATAAATTCAAGCTCCTCCCACATTTCTCTTTATATGATTCTCTTTAATGATCATTTTTCTAAAAATCTCTGTGGAAAGAAAGTCAGATATAAATCTGGGACAGATATAAATCTGGCACGAGGGAGAAAAAAATAGATAATTTTTATTTTGGAGTGCATTGTGCGTTTAAAATTGACTACGGTTTTATAAAATGCAGTGGATACTTACTAGTGATGGACTTGTTTCTCTGTTGGTGCCTGTTCTGCTCCGTAAACATTGGTCCAATGCTTGATCTTAAGAAAATGTAAAAAGTGTGTTAATGTGTGTTAACAGACTATTGATCTGGGTGACATAGGACCATTTTTTATGTTTTCCTTAAGTGTTAGGCTATATAAATCTGGAGAACCCTTACTAACATTAACCATGGTTTTGCTACACTAACTAAATGGTAATAAATTATTGTAATCAATCCACCATAAAAATATTGTTTCTACACTTTACTATAATAAAAACCATGGTTAATTTAGCAAAGGACCCTGGGAACATGTCCTAAAAAGAACAGCTCATCCAAAAAATAGACTCTCTATCGTTATTTACCGGTACTCCATGTTGTTCCAAAACTGTATGAATTTATTTTGTATAACCTTAATTAAGATATCTTGAGAAATGACTTCACTGTTTTTTTTTTTTTTTTTCATAAAATGGGTTCCAATGTTGTTTAATTCCCAACATTCTTGTGTTTCAGAGAAGTAAGTCATACAGGTTTGAAAATAATTTCATTTTGAAAGGACATTTATGTTATGTATAAAGACACAATGTTCTCAGTTCCCTCATTGTAAAGCTCCTATGCTGAGGTTTATTTTATTTTATTTTTTCAAAATGTTGCAAGTAAAATGTTCTAATTGTGTTAACTTGTCACATTAGAAGAACGTTTTATGAAGAACATTCAACATCTCATCTCTCAATGATATCCTCAAAACATTTCCCTAACGTGACAGAGAGAATGTTCTTCTTTTGTTATCATGAAACATTGGGACAATGTTATATTGAGATCATTGTACAACTTTAACTTTAGCAACATTCCCAAAATATGCTCAAAATGTTGCAAGTAGAATGTTCTTCTTTTGTTATCATGAAACATTGGGAACATTTGTTTCCATAAAATGGGTTCCAATGTTGTTTTATTCCCAACATTCTTGTGTTTCACAGAAGTCATACAGGTTTGAAAATAATTTCATTTTGAAAGGACATTTATGTTTGGGTCAGCTAGGCCCATAAAAACTCATATCAAGAAGACAGGTACAATTTTGACTGGAGGGTTTGGACCAGTGTGCCTTTGAGCAGAGTTTACATGTTCTGCCTCTATTTCACGTGTATTTTACTATGACAATACTCACCGCAACTGAAGATCATGTGGCTGGATAATTTATTCCCAAAATTCCTGGATAATGGGACACACACACATACAGCAATATTATTAGCTATTTGTATTTACTTACTAAAAGAGACATAAAAAGCTTGCAAATTTTTACTCACCAGCTCAAAAACATATTATGATGATGACTCATCATTTTGACGGTAACGTTAGGCCGATATCCCGCGATCATTCAAAAGCCTAGTTTTCATAGTGTGGGTCGAGTTCCTCTCTGTATAAAGACACAATGTTCTCAGTTCACTCATTGTAAAGCTCAGACTATGCTGAGGTTTATTTTTATTTATTTTTATCAAAAACTAACTTAGCTGACAATATTTAGCCTAACGTTACACATGCAGCCTGAAACATTGACATAATATCGATATTGCTCTAGTCGCATTTAAAATTAGCTTCTCAATTTAACACACTATATTTTGATGTAGCAGAATGTATTTTTATATAAAATAAAGTTATTTACCTTCCGCAGATTGCAATATGTCCGTTACACGTAGGCTACGTTGTTAAAATTCGTTGTCCATTTACATCCCGCAACTCGCTCAAAATAAAAATGTAACAGTACGATGCAAAATAATCCATGTTTTAAACAATGTAAAAGCCACAGAACCGAAGGAGGCTAGTACTGAAGATCCCGAGCAGCAGCAGCGCGCGCACACACACACACACACACACTCTCACTCTAACAGACGAATATTCAAACTTCAAACTTGACCAGTAAAAGGCGCGCATAGTTGCCATTGGCCAGATTCCTGGATGACAGTCTGAATAACCAATCATGCTCAAAACAACTCGAAGAGACAGCCAATAATGTGGTAACATTGCAATTACAGGAAAAGATTACATGTTTTAAAAGAAAGAATATGAAAAAAATGTGCACGGCTATTTATTTAGTTGTATTTGTAAGCTGGCTGTTATATTTAATCAATTGGTTAAATGGTGTCTTCATTGCAGTGCATGATAAAAAATAAATAAACTTACAATAACATATAAATAATAATAATAAATTACACAAATAATATATACCATGTATAACAACATATATTTACCACTGCTCTGCCAAACAGCAGTTTAAAAGAGCAAACATATTATATATTAAACAGAGCAAACATTGCATATGTATAGGCTATTCATATACAATTCTGTATACCTACCTACATGAAAAACTAATGGATTGGTATCATGGTAACATTAGAGATACATTCATGTGACCCATAATGATCCTTTTGCACTTTAACAAAATATTGACCTTTCCTTTAGAAACACTCTTATGCCTAATAATGTCAACTTGCTTTTCACCCTGTGTGGCACTGTTACACAACCTGTTGGTTTAGGGTTAATCCTCTGTCCAACACAACACTTTGCTAACATTGGCATAATTCTATACAAGTTGCAACATATACCCCGGGTTTCACAGGCAAGGTTTAAGCCTGTAGTCCCAGACTAAAATGCACGTTTGAGCTGTTTTACCTGAAAGCAACTTGCACTGACATATCTTAAAATATGTCGGTGCCATTATTTTGTCTCAAGATGCACACCAGTAATGTTTCTTTTTCTTTTTTCTAAGGCACATTTTTAAAAGCTAATTAAATGCACTAAGGCCTAATCCTGGCTTAATCTAAACTCTGTGAAACCGGGTCTGGGTTAGAAATTAAGGGTTAAGGTTAACCCTAACCCTAACCCTTGTCTACAGACTTTTATTTAACAGCATGGATACTCCAAGGTGTTGACTGCAGTGGTTAGGCCTTTAGCGTTGATACAGGACGAATAACTTCTTACTGTGACAGTCTGTAATGTATTTTAGCAAAGAGTGTTTGTATGGATTGTCCCTAATTAAGCTAGAGCTATTGGTGCATTCAAGTCATGTCATAAAGATCGTATTTACAAGTTGAACGCCAACACAATGATGAGAATATGAGTAGGAAGCTCAGGATTTTCTTTAACCCCGATCTTGAAGAGTTAGGGGTGTGTCAGTGGGAAACATTGTGGGATACCACTATACTTAGGTATTCAGCAGTGACAATGAAGTAAGCTAATGCCTGCACAAAATATGATAGCATTAATATGTAACAGTATAATATGTGATGATAAAGTTTACAGTGGCTTCATTAATTTAAAACATTAAACAAAATTGTAAAACCTCATGAATACAAACTTCCCAGGAGGACTTAAATGCACCATATGTTCCATCGTGAACCCTGTTGGCCTGCTGTCAGACCAGCAAGCTCAATTTAACAATAATTGTGTAGTTTGATTGCTAAATGTTACATTTAAAATGTTCTAGTTTTGTTAACACGTCACATTACAAGAATTTTTTTTAAAAACACTCATCATCTCAGGTCTCAGTGATATCCTCAAAACATTTTACGAACGTTGATTTGATAATGTTCCTCCTCTGTTATTATGGAACATTGTGCCAATGTTTTACTGAGAACATTATATAATCTGTTATCTCAACAACATCCTCAAAACATCCTTAAAATGTTGCAATTAAAATGTTCTAATTGTGTTAACACATAACATTACAAGAACGTTTTATAAAGAACATTCAACATCTCATCTCTCAATGATATCCTCAAAACATTTTCCTAATGTGACAGAGAGAATGTTCTTCTTTTGTTATGACAAAACATTGGGACAATGTTATATTGAGATCATTGTACAAACTTTAACTTTAACAACATTCCCAAAATATGCTCAAAATGTTGCAAGTAGAATGTTCTTCTTTTGTTATCATGAAACATTGGGACAATGTTATATTGAGATCATTGTACAAACTTTAACTTTAGCAACATTCCCAAAATATGCTCAAAATGTTGCAAGTAAAATGTTCTAATTGTGTTAACTCGTCACATTAGAAGAACATTTTATAAAGAACAATAAACATCTCATCTCTCAATGATATCCTCAAAACATTCTACAAATGTGACAGAGAGAACGTTCTTCTTTTGTTATGACAAAACATTAAGACAACGTTATTTTGAGATCATTGTACAAACTTTAACTTAAACAACATTCCCAAAATATGCTCAAAATGTTGCAAATAAAATGTTATAATTTTGTTAACTCGTCACATTAAAATAACGTTTTATAAAGAACAATAAACATCTCATCTCTCAATGGTATCCTCAAAACATTTTCCTAATGTGACAGAGAGAATTGTTCTTCTTTTGGTTTTATGAAACATTGGGACAATGTTATATTGAGATCATTGTACAAACTTGAACTTTAATAACATTCCCAAAATATCCTCAAAATGTTGCAAGTAGAATGCTCTTCTTTTGTTATCATGAAACATTGGGACAATGTTATTTTAAGATCATTGTCCAAACTTTAACTTTAACAACATTCCCAAAATATGCTCAAAATGTTGCAAATAAAATGTTCTAATTGTGTTAACTCGTCACATTAGAAGAACGTTTTATGAAGAACATTCAACATCTCATCTCTCAATGATATCCTCAAAACATTTTCCTAACGTGACAGAGAGAACGTTCTTCTTTTGTTTTTATGAAACATTGGGACAATGTTATATTGAGATCATTGTACAAACTCTAACTTTAGCAACATTCCCAAAATATGCTCAAAATGTTGCAAGTAGAATGTTCTTCTTTTGTTATCATGAAACATTGGGACAATGTTATATTGAGATCATTGTACAAACTTTAACTTTAACAACATTCCCAAAATATGCTCAAAATGTTGCAAGTAGAATGTTCTTCTTTTGTTATCATGAAACATTGGGACAATGTTATATTGAGATCATTGTACAAACTTTAACTTTAACAACATTTCCAAAATATGCTCAAAATGTTGCAGGTAAAATGTTCTAATTGTGTTAACTCGTCACATTAGAAGAACGTTTTATAAAGAACATTCAACATATCATCTCTCAATGATATCCTCAAAATATTCTACAAATGTGACAGAGAGAATGTTCCTCTTTTGTTTTTATGAAACATTGGGACAATGTTATATTGAGATCATTGTACAAACTTTGACTTTAACAACATTCCCAAAATATGCTCAAAATGTTGCAAGTAGAATGTTCTTCTTTTGTTATCATGAAACATTGGGACAATGTTATATTGAGATCATTGTACAAACTCTAACTTTAGCAACATTCCCAAAATATGCTCAAAATGTTGCAAGTAGAATGTTCTTCTTTTGTTATCATGAAACATTGGGACAATGTTATATTGAGATCATTGTACAAACTTTAACTTTAACAACATTTCCAAAATATGCTCAAAATGTTGCAGGTAAAATGTTCTAATTGTGTTAACTCGTCACATTAGAAGAACGTTTTATAAAGAACATTCAACATATCATCTCTCAATGATATCCTCAAAATATTCTACAAATGTGACAGAGAGAATGTTCTTCTTTTGTTTTTATGAAACATTGGGACAATGTTATATTGAGATCATTGTACAAACTTTAACTTTAACAACATTCCCAGAATATGCTCAAAATGTTGCAAGTGGAATGTTCTTCTTTTGTTATCATGAAACATTGGGACAATGTTATTTTGAGATCATTGTACAAACTTTAACTTTAGCAACATTCCCAAAATATGCTCAAAATGTTGCAAGTAAAATGTTCTAATTGTGTTAACTCGTCACATTAGAAGAACGTTTTATAAAGAACAATAAACATCTCATCTCTCAATGATATCCTCAAAACATTCTACAAATGTGACAGAGAGAACGTTCTTCTTTTGTTATGACAAAACATTAAGACAACGTTATTTTGAGATCATTGTACAAACTTTAACTTAAACAACATTCCCAAAATATGCTCAAAATGTTGCAAATAAAATGTTATAATTTTGTTAACTCGTCACATTAAAAGAACGTTTTATAAAGAACAATAAACATCTCATCTCTCAATGATATCCTCAAAACATTTTCCTAATGTGACAGAGAGAATGTTCCTCTTTTGTTTTTATGAAACATTGGGACAATGTTATTTTGAGATCATTGTACAAACTTTAACTTTAACAACATTCCCAAAATATGCTCAAAATGTTGCAGGTAAAATGTTCTAATTGTGTTAACTCGTCACATTAGAAGAACGTTTTATAAAGAACAATAAACATCTCATCTCTCAATGATATCCTCAAAACATTTTCCTAACGTGACAGAGAGAACATTCTTCTTTTGTTATGACAAAACATTAAGACAACGTTATTTTGAGATCATTGTACAAACTTTAACTTTAACAACATTCCCAAAATATGCTCAAAATGTTGCAAGTAAAATGTTCTAATTGTGTTAACTCGTCACATTAGAAGAACGTTTTATAAAGAACATTCAACATATCATCTCTCAATGATATCCTCAAAATATTCTACAAATGTGACAGAGAGAATGTTCTTCTTTTGTTTTTATGAAACATTGGGACAATGTTATATTGAGATCATTGTACAAACTTTAACTTTAACAACATTCCCAAAATATTCTCAAAATGTTGCAAATAAAATGTTATAATTTTGTTAACTCGTCACATTAAAATAACGTTTTATAAAGAACATTCAACATCTCATCTCTCAATGATATCCTCAAAACGTTTTCCTAACGTGACAGAGAGAACGTTCTTCTTTCGTTATAATGAAACATAGGGACAATGATATTTTGAGATCATAGTACAACTTGTTATTTCAGAAACATTCCCAAAACATCTTTTGAATGTTGCAGTTAAAATGTTATATCTTAGTTTTCATATAACGTTATAGGAACATTTTTTAAAATGAGAAAACATCCTTAAAATGTTCAGTAAACATTACATTCAAATGTTTTCTTTAGAACATTAACCAAACTTGTAGGGAATGTTAGCGAAAGTTCTGAGAACGTTCCCTGCTAGCTGGGATGGTCAATAGACAATAAATAATTTAATATTTTGCTGAATGAATGAGAGAGAGAGAGAGAGAGAGAGAGAGAGAGAGAGAGAGAGAGAGAAAAAAAACATTTTGTGGTTCAGTGAATTAAGAGGAAACGATTGTCTACATAATGTAGGGTGACCAGGTTTCTCATGGTGGAATATGGGACAGAATGGTTAAGTTCACTTGAGCCATAACCAAGTGTATTTACGTGAGATACTCCACATGATTGAATTCGGGATTGCACACTTCTGGTGTCATTCAGCGTGATACTACATTGAGATCTTTTTTCACAACTTACAGCGCATAATAACTTGATAAACTATTTTTGAAGATCCTTGATAAATGTAGCTGCACAGATGCTTCTTTGACATCTTTTCGTCTGACCTCCTCCATGGTCTCTAATATCCCACCTTCACTAACTGCAAGTTTATCGATAATGAATTGTGATTGGAATTGGATCGGACTGGAAATTTTGTTCTGCAAAATGTACAATGACGAGATTGGCTATACCTTTGATGAGGCTATTCTGGCATGACAGAGGACTGCTACTATGATCACCTAGCAAAGACAATTTAGGAAAGAAAAATATGGGACAAAACATGATTTTTTTTCATAAAAAGTCAGGACACTAAAAATAGAGGTGAAATATGGGACAGTCCCGGGAAAAATGGGATGTCTGATATATACAGTGTAACGTCAGCAGGTTGAAGAAGACGAAGGTCAAGTGAAGATACAAAATACTCAATATTTATTTCCATAGGCAAAAATCCAAACAAACTCGAAACAGTGTGCTAGTGCACAAACAATAACCGACCAAAGACAAGTGAAGACCAGGAACTTAAATACACACACAGATGAACACAGGCTGTGAATGTGACATAACTCCCCCCTCCCGCTAGGCGCGACCCGCGCCTTAGTTGGCAGAACCTGGGAGGGAGGGGGGGGGGGGGGGGGGGGCATCCTGGAGTCAGTGACCAGAGGGAGAACAGGGACAGGACAGACAGGAGACTCCAGGATGGTAATCGCTGAGCAGGCTGAGCAGGGGGCCATGGCGGTGCAGGCTGAGCAGGGGACCATGGCAGTGCAGGCTGAGTAGGGGACCATGGCGGAGGAGACCCTTCGGGTGGCCATGGTGGAGAAGACCCTTCGGGCGGCCATGGCGGAGAAGACCCTTCTGGTGGCCGTGGGCCCTTGGGTGGCCACGGTGAGGACCTATGGCCCCCCCCAAAAAAAATTTATTGGGGAGAGTGACGGCGTCAAGACAAGCCTCTGGGACAGGAACTGGGACCGGGACAGGCTCAGTCTCTGGCTGGGCAGACGGGATGAGAACAGTCTCCAGTTGGGCAGACGGGACGTGATACGCAGGCTCGGCAGGGCTGACATGATGCGCTGGCTCTGGGCTGGACGGGACCAGTGGTGAGGGCTCTGTGCTGGACGGGACCAGCGGTGAAGGCGTTGGGCTGGACGGCACCAGCGGCGAAAGCTCTGTGCTGGGCGGGACCAGCGGCGAAGGCTCTGTGCTGGGCGGGACCAGCGGCGAAGGCTCTGTGCTGGGCGGGACCAGCGGCGAAGGGGGCTTTGAGCTGGATGGGATCAGCGGCGAAGGGGGCTTTGAGCTGGACGGAACCAGCGGCGAAGAGGGCTTTGAGCTGGACGGGACCAGCGGTGAAGAGGACTTTGAGCTGGACGGAACCAGCGGCAAAGAGGGCTTTGAGCTGGTCTCAGGGGCGGCGGGCATGACGCATACTGCCTTGGGCTCGGCAGATCTGGCGTGAAGTGCGGGCTCGGCTGGACTGGCGTGAAGTGCGGGCTCGGCTGGACTGGCGTGAAGTGCGGACTCGGCTGGACTGGCGTGATGAGCTGGGTTGGGTGGCGTTCCAGACCGGGGCGCAACGCTCTCCAGACACCGGATTACCGTCTCTTTCCAGCATAGTCCAGTGGTGTCTGAGAGGTTGAGGGGACGATGGAAAGTGGCCCCGATCCAGAACAGGGTGCTGAGGGTTTCATCCTCCAGGGAACTGATGAGGGCGAGCTGAAAAAACTTTCTAGAGAAGTTAAGGAGATCGTGGCTCTCCTGAGCCACAGAGATGAAGCTGAAGTGTTCCTCCACTTGTTTTGGGTCGGTTATTCTGTAACGTCAGCGGGTTGAAGAAGACGACAAAAGTCAAGCGAAGATAAAAAATACTCAATATTTATTTCCATAGGCAAAAATCCAAACAAACTCGAAACAGTGTGCTAGTGCACAAACAATAACCGACCAAAGACAAGTGAAGACCAGGAACTTAAATACACACAGATGAACACAAGACAGGTGATGCAGATGATGATGGGTGAACACAGGTGATGAGGATGATGATGACGATGTGCAGGTGAAGGTGATGGAGGATTCTGGGAAGTGTAGTGCAGACACAGACGAGGAAGAAGGCGGTGAATGTGACATACAGTTATTTCTGGTTCTCGAATCTGACTAGCTGAGAGCCTTTTCCAGTCGTGCGTTTGTATCACTCCGCTTGCGGCGACTGTCATGGCGGTCGAGCAAATCCATCATTTGTTTTTGTTTTTTAATACTACTTTTGTTGTGTCATGAAATGTAGTTTTAAGAGTTTTTCAGGCAGGAATGTTGTTATTTAGACCTCAAATATGTGACTAATATATAATCATAGTGCCTATATTACAATCTGTTTACATGCTTTCGCAGATGCAAGCTCCAGGACGTCAGAAGCCGTTCAGCGCTCATGTACTCGCATAGAACAGCGTCATCTCGGCCAGTCCTTCGGGAATTTGCCACTGGCTCTACTATGTAGATAGTGGTTAAACATGAGATATAATTCTGGGGTATATCAAACGGGCAATATTTGGTCTTATTAATCTATTACTTGTCCCAGAGTAAATCGATTTTGGTTAAGGGGAAAATTAAGTTACATAACTTTATATCTAGGCTATATTTCACTTAAATACTGTAGCCTACTAGAGTGCTGCTTGTAATTTTGACTGAATTGTTTGCTTGTGTTTTTTCTTATTATATTTTATAATGGCTATTGTTGTTAATTTAAAAGTTGTTGCTTAACACGTCTCTTGTGACACTTTTGTTTGCTCCCTGCTGTACACGTTCATGTGTTTTGAAGGAAGCGTGGCTTTGGTGGGACCAAAGTGGGACCAAAATCTGTTAAAAGCGAATACATGTATATTTTAGATGTTCCTGTGTAAACAAACATACACTGGATTGAAGGTTACACATTCAGAAAGCAACTCTTTTTAATAATCCCAAAATGAACATTCTGAATCATCTACTCACCCTCATGTCAGCTTGAACATTCTGCTAACATCACCTTTTGTTTTTCTTGAGGAAATGAGGGTGAAAAAATTACTGAATAAATGACTACCTTTAATGTTTTCACCTCTTCCTGGTTCATTCACATCCTCAAGACATAAACATTGTAATTGGCTGGTTGTATGATGTAATTTATTGAAATGCTTTGCCACAGCAAATGTGACATCAGCCGCAAATTGCAGATTTATGTTTAGCTTTACATATTTTTAAACGTGCATGCTACCAACATATATACATACATACATACATACATACATATACATATATACATATATATATAGTACCACTGTATCTTTATGGTGTATCTTCCATCTATAGAACTGAATCCCTCTCTACCCTCAAAATGCCCGAAGACACAACTCTTCTGTGAGTGACTCACTCGACTATTAATGCACTAATTAAATGCTTTAAAAGCTCATCTCTGTACTATTTTTTTTTTTAAGAGCAATTCTAGAATGCTGTATTGTCTATAATGTATTCAAGCACTTCATCATGTCACCCTATGAATTGCATTTATCATTATGAATACACTTTTTTGCAAAATGAGTTAATCTACTAATAATGTAAAAAAAAACAAAAAAAAAACTCAACAACAGTAATGTAAGTAATCCAAAACCTACTAGGTCTACTGTTCCTACACCAAAATGCATGACTGACTGAATTAGTATCATAAACAGCTGCATGTGAAACACTCATGTATAGATATTTAAGCATTTGTTTTTCAAATGACATTGGATTAAACCAGTGTGTCTGACAATTATTATTGTTTTAAAATAAGTCAATACAACTATATGTTTATAAACAATTTTACTGAATGCATCGTGGCTTAAACTGAAGCAAGCAAGAAGCTGAAGTTCTTGTTAAACTTCCTGTGCAAAAAAAAAAAAAAAAGTATAAGAAACGATTTATGCAAAACAAAATCAGTGAGTGCAAACCTTGTGGAACACTATGAAAAGATGTTACCAAGAACATGCGAGACAATGCATCAATGTTCCTATTAGTAGCTGCAGGAAAGGATGGAAGCCTGGCCTTGCAGATGCGGCTATTGTGTGAAATGAAATAGAGAGCATCCAGGTTCTGTAATCGCTTTCAAACAGATGCTGTGTACTTCATACTGCATCCTTCCAAGACATACAAAGGAATACTGTGGACTAGAAACAATTAATTTGGTAGCTTCTTAAAACGTTTGTATAATTCACCACAAAATAATTATATATACATATTTGTGGCCATATAGTGACTTTTTCCTAAACTATTTCCGCCATACAATAATAATGTAATGTTTAATTATATATATATTATAGATTCATGGTATTTTTTTTTGCATCATGAAATTAATGTTCATAAACCCATTTTGTTCCCCCAAGAAACTTTGCATCTGCTCTCAAAACATTTGTGTTCTCTTGCAAAAGTATCTCCTTCCGAGAAACTACACATACACATACACATACACACAAGAACGGGCAACTTTTTGAACTTTTGCCAACCAGCATTCTGTCTAAAGTCAAACCTCCAGTTTGTGAGGCTCCTCGCTCTTCCTCATTGACCTGAAGCATCTACCTCTCACTACAACCTGTCCCTGGAGTATATTTGATACTATAACCACATGCAACAAGAAAACATTACATGTTATCTCACATACACATACACATACACATACGAGTGAAACGTGATCACACGGGAAACAGGCAGGATCACACGGGAAACAGGCAGGATCACACGGGAAACAGGCAGGATCACACGGGAAACAGGCAGGATCACACGGGAAACAGGCAGGATCACACGGGAAACAGGCAGGATCACACGGGAAACAGGCAGGATCACACGGGAAACAGGCAGGATCACACGGGAAACAGGCAGGATCACACGGGAAACAGGCAGGAACATCCAACAACGCTCTGACAAAGACAAGGTGACAACAGAGAGACTAAATAGGGTGCATAGATGAGCTGCAGCTGGCGCGCTGATCAGCTGTGGCTGGTAAGCTGATCAGCAGCAGTGATCAGCGGCTCCGCCCATACACACTAAACAATAAGACGAGAGAGGAGACAGCGAATATATAAACCGTGACACATTTCACATTTACCTGGTACAGCTTCACCAAATTACTGGTTGTTATGTTATCTCATGCCATCTCACTTAAACATACACACGACATATTCACTGCGATGTGTTATACCTTATATTACAAATTCACACCTAAGATTTACCATTACTTACTTTACAGTTAACGTTAACGATATGGCTAAAGCTAAAGCTAGCTATGGCAATTTCTTCTTTACTTACCTTGGTAATTGTGGATAAACTCTTTGTGGAAGAATTTATATCCCTTGTCCAGTTTGTTCCCTTTAGTGGACGAATGTATCTCCACACTCTTCACCACATTGGTGCTGGTGAACTTCGGAAGACAAGTCAGGCTAGTCGAAATCACTCTAGCTATGAAAACTTTTGAAATAACAAATTTGTACGCTTATAAAACGCGATATGCTCCTTACAGTCTTGCGAATTAACAATAATGCCTGACTGCTAATTAAAAATCATAACACAGATCAACTAGTCTGAACTAGCATATAATCAGCTGCATGTAGGGGTTGGGGTTTCAACAAAGACAAATGTTGTCTGGCGAGATGAGACAGAGAATGCAGTGATTCATCTAACCTTATCAGACAATTCTAAATAAACAGCATTGTGGGAAATAAGAAAGAGATCAATGCACAGCAAGAGTCATCCATCGCCACCACTGAAAGCCTCTGGCCTGTTCAGTTATTTGATAAAAAGTCCATTAAAGCATGTCTAATTAAATGATAAGCACGAATGGAATCACAGGTTGGAAAGGTTTGCAGTAACCATCTCATGGGTGGTGTGTTGGTATAAAGGGATTGTAGGCCATCTAATAATCACAAGCAAACACAAGTATAGGCACAGAAGCATGTGATAGTCACCAGACAAATTGATTTCGCTTTTATACTGAAACTGAGCTGCGAGAGGATAATTGGATTATATGATGTGTCATGACCCATCAAATTGTGGCTTGTTCTGAGATATAAGTGCTGTACAGCTAAGATATGTGAGTAAAGAAGGCCATGATGGAGCAGAGAAACTATGGTGAAGAGACTTATAATACTACTACTACTACTACTACTAATAATAATAATAATAATGCATTACATTTATAAAGCACTTTTCTAGGTACTCAAAGCGCTTTTACATATGGAAGGGGGAATCTCCCCAACCACCACCAATGTGTAGCATCCACCTGGATGATGTGACGGCAGCCATATTGCGCCAGAACGCCCACCACACACCAGCTTACTGGTGGAGAGGAGACAGAGTGATAGAGCCACTCTATATATGTGGGGATGATTAGGAGGCCATGATGGACAGAGCCAATGGGCAAATTTGGCCAGGATGCCAGGGTTAAACCCCTACTCTTTTTCCAAAGGACATCCTGGGATTTTTAATGACCACAGAGAGTCAGGACCTCGGTTTAACATTGCATCCGAAGGACGGTGCTCTTTGACAGTATAGTGTCCCCATCACTTTACTGGGGCTATAGGACCCACACAGTCCACAGGGTGAGCACCCCCTGCTGGCCTCACTAACACCTCTTCCAGCAGCAACCTAGTTTTCCCAGGAGGTCTCGCATCCAGGTACTGACCAGGCTCAACCCTGCTTAGCTTCAGTGGGCAACCAGTCTTGGGCTACAGGGTGATATGGATGCTGGCTATCACAACACTGCAGTCTTATGAAGAGTAAGAAAAAAATAGCTCACTGAAGCAGGTTCTTTCTATAGTGCCATCTGATAAGTTTATCAGTTTAATAAATATGCTTGTAATGAAAAGCAAACAGACCAAATGGGTCAAGTAGTTCACGGTTACTCACTATGCTACCCAAAGGTATTACTCAGGTGTAGCTCTTTCATGGCTGAGAAGTCTTAATGAAGATCTCAGTCATGTTTCATTGAAGTATAATTGTTTTAAATTTTAGGAGAAACTATTTGTTGGCAAAATAAAAAATAAAAAAAAATAAAAAAAAAAATCTGAGAATCTAGAGACTGAAAACCTGAGCCGACCCCTGTTGTACTGTTAAAAAATTTTTTATTATTATTTAGTTTTACAGAACAGCAGTAACATTACAAATCTAATATTAATGGCTGTCTTGATTTGTATTTGCTTTTAAAGGTTAAACCATGGAGCTTTTATTTTGCGGGAAGCGCAAGCAAACCTGAAATATTCTGTCTTGTTGGCAACGGATTTATAAACGATTCTCATTACAAATTTGAGAAGACAGTTGGTGAATGTTGTCTTTTTTTAAATGCACGTTATAAGTGACACAAACTCACAGCATTGGCAGAGATGGAGTTCATGTGGAGTGGCATTTACTGCAAACCGAGCAGCTCCGAGACACCGAACCCCAAATCATGAGCAGTTCAGTAAATTAACACAGATGAGGTTCAGGTTGGCACCGCTAGCTCTTTCATTGCTGTCGGAAGCAATCCATGCATGGAATGTATCTGAAAACACAGCATTTGTAGCTTCTTTGGTAATTGTTTAAAGCCATTTAAAAATTCAAAAAAAAAAAAAAAAAAAAACATCCCTGAGATCAATACAATTCTCTCTATTTAATATCTGTTGTCTAGTGGTGGAAAACAACTGACCTATTATTTGTATTGAAATTAGGAAAACCAAACTTGATTAGAAAATGAACAACAAAAATGACAATGAGATAAAAGCAACATTGGAATGTTTTATTCGTTCATGTTACATTTTTTAATTTTGTATTTTTTTTTGTAGAAAATAAAACACAACCAATAAATACAAAGATACAAAGCAACTTTTTTTTGGCGAGTGCCTCACCATATTCCAACAGTAGCATGTTTGTTTATTTTATATAGTTGCGTATATGTTTTTGTTTTACTGTGCTCAATGACAGCAAGCAGCGGCACCCAAAGCAGACTGGTCACAATGGATTGCAATGAAACATGAAACAGGCATGCAGATCCATGACTGATCCTCTTTGCGCGAACACACACACACACACACACACGCACGCACGCACACGCACATGCACACATGAGTTGGCACATTAAAGACAACATCTAGAAACTTTTTTTTTTGCAAAATATATATTATATATACACCCCCCTCCCCCTCCCCCCCAAAAAACACAAACCCCTCAACAAAAAACAACAAAGAAACCATATTTGTAGCTATTCTTCTGACCTGTCTGAACTTTCGAGTGCCACTTTCCGATTTAAAGGTGAAGAGTGTCTGTCACCAAATAGAATTCCAAGAAAAACTCACTGTTTTCAAACAGCTGTCCCAAACCTCCATCTGTTACTGGTCAGCCAAACCCATAGTTCCGCCCCAAACTCACGCTATTGGTTGAGTCAAAGTTGCTGTGTTGGGATGCTCAAACAAATAGAGCAATGTTTTGATAGCGCCACAGTGTTACACTTTTGAGGAGAATCAACCTATGAATTGCTCACTTATAGATGTTTCTGCACATTAAGCTGGGATGGGAGATTAACATCAACAAATAATACAGATCACCTTTAAATAATTCAATAAAAAAACTCCATCAATTATCACACCCTCACATTCAAGGTATGCTTTCCAATAAAATCATCACAGTAGATCGCCCCACGTACAGAGTTTAACAATACACGTAATGTACAAACACAATGTTATCTCCCATGTTGTCGCTGTTGCAGTCACTTGGTTTCAGCGTGTTTTCCTCTTGCATGGTGTATAAGGCCTATAGGCGGAGCTCAGAGCCAGTCACGTGATCAAAGAGGTACGTCATAAATCTCAAAGCTGTTGAAATCTCATCAATTACCTCAAGGGTTCGGCAGGAATATCTGGCACAGGGAGTCAGTGGAGGAGAAAACACCAAAACAAAAAGTACACAGAGGACAATAGAGGTTGAAGGTTAAAGAAATGTGCCAAGTCTTGCATTCCCACTTTTGACGTAGATTATGCATTCTCACTGGAGGACAGAACAGCTCATTCATATGGGCTGGATTGGCCCAAGTGAAAGGAAAAAGAGGAGGAAAGGTGAAGAGGTTGAAGCCAGTGTTGATGAGGTCTTGAGCTCTTGTGTTATCTGACCTCCAGGCAGTCCAGGTAGTCCAGAGCCAGCTCGTAGCAGAACCTGTACTGCTCCTGTAAACAACATCAAGGTTGCATCGATTTCTTTGGTGACATTTACAAACTACATCAATTTCATAATGCAACTACATTTTTACATTTTAAGAAAATGTGAGAGATGTTTGTCTGTGAATCGTTAATCCTATAATAAAAATATGATTACGGAATTTATAAGTGGTTGAAATATAAAGCTACAAGTTACTTGCAGAGTAACAATGGTGGAAACTATAACTTAGCCAGGCTATTTATACAGTTGTATCCCTCCTTCAATCTAAGTCAATATAATTGTTTTATCATCTATTGCAGAGTAGAGTAAAAGCACCTCTTAAGTGTAATTTGAGGTATCAAAAATGCTCACAGAACAAATTATTTGCATGTCAAACTGTTACACATTGGTTAGGGGTTTGGTCTAAGAATGGGGATTAGCAATAGTAAAGATTCCCTATCTAAACACCACTAATAAGTTCTGCACATAATTAGCACACTAACCATAGACTCCACCATGTTGGGCTTGGAGTTCCGGAGAGTCTTGACGGCGTAGAACACATCGACCATGTTGTGATGATGCACCATCTCCATTATCATGGTGCATGCGCAGAAAGTGCCACTACGTCCCCCACCATTCCTTAGAGACATTAATACGTTGTTTCATTAGCATCTTTAAGAAAAGAAGTGGCTTGTAACACATGTAGGAGAGGGATCTATGCAGCACACTTTCAAAGCTTGTGTGGATTATTGTATTATAGATGTCTGGAGGGGATAGCGGTGAAAGAGCCATATTTGTGCCACCACAGGCTGCCAGATATCTGCAATACTTTTGAACAAGAAGGAATGGAAAGTACCAGTGCGCTCTGGGGAAAAGTCATGCTATAAAAATGTCACATCCTACTGAACTAAGATCATTTCCCTAGGGCTACTGATAAAAGAAGGGCACCCCAGCACAGATGCTTTGAAGCCCGAAATGGTGTCTGTACCATGCTATCATTAATAGAGGATAGATGTATTAAACTACAGACACGTGCAGGTGGCAGGTACGTATCCTGAGGCCAGAGTGCTAAGAAGTCAAATACTGAGAAAAAATGAAGACATGAAAAAGCAGCCGGAGATTAAGCACTTTAAGCAGATTTTCACTGTTGGGTGGCCACAGAAATTGCAGGAGCACAGGAGTAAAAGAGACCTGGATTGTATAATCAACACAATGAAGTGTAATTGCTCTCCAATTAGCATTTGGAAGCAGAGCCGTCTGAAACTTACAAGCAGTGCACTATAGTGCGACCATCGCCACACTCCCTCTGCCACTTCTGCACTTGTGCCAGCAGGTTGAGAAAGGCCTTCTTAGAGTCTGGGATTTCACGATAAGCCGACCAGCGCAGAAACTGGAAATGTCGCACTACCAGATGACCTTCCTGCAACTGAATGATAAAGACAGAGAGACCAAGACCAGAAGAATGAGAAAATAATTGTAAACATAGCATGAAAATGAAATTAAAACGGTCTGTTCAATCAAAGGGGTTAAGTTCTCTGAAGTGGCACATATGGAGACCCTAAAGGGACATGGTGATATAAACTTGTATTTGCGTTCTCTCTCAAAACTTTTGCATTCCCCCCAGAAACTTTGCATTTTGCACTCACTCACAAAACGTTTGATTTCCCAGAGAAGCTTTAAGGGAAAACACAACGCTATGAAAGCATATAAATAGAATTTTTTCTCCCATTTCATAATTGTTTTCCTTCACCATGTCCCCTTAGGGGCTCCATATGTGCCACATGAGATATCTAAACCTTCTTGATTTAAACCAACAATTAAAACCACATGACAACAATCTGTTAAACATATTAATTAAATTATAGTAAAACAAAAAAAAAGTATTTTAATTAAGTGAATTTACAATGAAGAAAAAACAAACAAACTGTTCTGTAATTGGAAATAAAATCAATAACTACAAATCAATAAGCATCCCAAACCTAGTCCCTACTGAGTAATACTTAAATAAATAAATATGCAACCCTGTTAATCATTCTAGTGTACTTTATACATTATATATATATATATATATATATATATATATATATATATACATATAATGTACAGTATGTATGTGTAGTTACACTTTATTTTAGGGTGTCACTGTTACAGTGTAATTATACATTTAAGTACTGAGAAATATTAAGCAACTACATTAACTTACTATAGGGTTAGGGTAGGATTAGGATTTGGTTGAGGGTTAGTTGCTTGTAAATTGTAATTATGCTTAATTTGCTCTTATTACTATGGTAAGTACATGTAACATATGTAACAAGGACTCTGTAAAATAAAGTGTTACCAAATGTGTTTATTGCTTGAAAATTATATTTCTAATAATAATAATAATAATAATAATAAACTGTGATAATAATAAAAACTAACATTTTGGTAACAGGGTTCCAGAAATGGCATACAAAATTAATGTAAAATACATCTCATATAATATTTAGTTTGACCTCCTGACATAAACAAACAACATTATCTGAAGGTTAAGCAACTTCTTTCACTGATGCCTGAAAAATGTCAATCTATTTTGTATGCTATTCATGGAACATCTACTGTAATTCAAACACTCACTCACACAGCACACAATATTCAGCTCATCTGCAAGTCATTGACTGGATCATTTGAGCATTAATTAGCATCTAAATTGCTCTGTAACAAATCATTAAAGCATTTTTCTGTCACAGGGCTTTTCTTTGTCCAGGGTTGGCGCCGTTTAGCAACATGATCTATCAATAGCACTCTACTCCTCAGTCTTGTACCTTTTTGAAGAAGTGAGAATCGTCTTTCCAACATGGGTGGTTCTCTCTGGGGTCCTGTGAAGAGGCAGTATGGGACAATTTCTGACAATGACATGGAGCGTTTGCCCAGCTTGCAGAGTCTCAAAGAGACAGAGGGGGAATAGGGACTGACAGGGGCTAGCCAAACTGACAGAGGCACGGATTAGAATATGGCTAAAGGTTGACAGCCTGGCTGTCAGGAGTGCTAAAGGGGGCGAGCAATGAGAGGTGCAACACTTGAGACAAGATTTCAAAGAGACAGGATGTTGACAATGATGCCATCAGGGAGGACTAAGGTCAGCTAGAGGTGTGAAAAAATGTCTTTTTATCCAGACAAGTCAATATCAGAAGCACAGACCACACTGAGAGAGACACAACTTTATCGCTCTCTCGCACACACATCCAGCGAGAAATTGCCAGGTCTAATTATAGCGATGTAGTGTCCATCAGTGCTATTTTGTGAAATGGAGACTGACCACACTTTTATACCTTTGATTTAATTTCATCGGTATTGAATTCATTTTCTACAAGTCTCTGAAAAGATCATTTAAGCCATTAGCCTAGCAGTTAATTAACCTATCTGGAGTGGCCCTGAACTCAGAGAATCTCTTAAAAAAAGACAGACGTTAGAAGACAGGTGATGTGTCTAATTGGGTCTGATTTTAATGAGGTACGAGGAAATGTCAGCACCAACACTGGGTGATTGTAAGGCACAATGGAGATAACATATATTTGAAGATGACGTGTATGGCATTATAGACTCACCCGTGTGATGTTGTTCACCCTGAATAGACGAGTGACAACATTGTCATCAGTGGATCTGGAGAGCAGCTCCACCGTCATGGGTCCATACTGCTGCATCCCTGTTTCAGGCCAGTATTGTAGACAAGGCTGAGAAAGAGAAGGAAATAATTACACATGTAAATCACTGTACAATTAAATTAAATTTAATTCCTATACAAAACTGTTGTTTAGCGCAGAGGCAGTGACAAAAATTGACAAATAATGTTACATTTATGTATGTATGTATGTATGTATGTAATTATTTCAAAAGGGACCGTGTACATTAATCAACATCCAGACATATGTAAATGTACCCAAGTTATCTAAAGGTTGATTTTCATTGGCAGTCCATTTGCCTGATATTATTAAAAAAGCAACTAAATATATGCAACTAAAAAAAAGAAAGAAGAAGAGAAAAAACTACAATAATAATAACACTTGCAATACACCAGAATAATATAACTATAACATAAACAGAGTATTATTATGGGTGAACAACATCAATGATGAGATTGTTGATCATGAAATGGAATGACTATAATAACATAATAACATAATGCATAATGATTTTTTTTTTTAAATATTCAAATATTAAGAAATGTTTTCAATTAAGCCATTTGATATCTGACAATGTGATCTAATTTTGTCAAAATTCAAAAAAGGTCAAATTATCTGCTATTTGCCCTCTCTATGATATTATTTCTTGTTTATAGTTTTATTTTCTTTCTTTTTTTTATCACATTTTTGAATTCAAAATTCAAATATATAAGGAACATAAATCAAAACTACAATGAACTATATACAAATATATGCAATGAAAATGCACATTACAATAAAAGTAATTGGATACTTCAAATAAACAGGAAATCTGGGCTTTCATTTATCTAACAACATCTCAGTGATTGTGCCCAGCTCTGAGTAGTCCAGTCCTTTGCACCACTGAGCTTAGCAGTAGTACCCTCCAGCAAGGCAATGTCTCTGAAGTAAGATAGCAAAACTAAAGTTATAGCGGTGGATGTTTCTATCCAAATGATTTATGTTTTTCTTTTCAAATGACAAACAAAAGGATACCCTGCATTTTGTTTTTTTCCCAATCTTATCCAGTAACACTTTACAATAATGTCCCATTAGTTAATGTTAGATAATGCATTATCATTATCTCACCCCACCCCTCTCTTCCGTGGGGCGTGTCGACACAAGACATGTAAAAGTGCTGCCATGGACAGTATACAAATGGCTGAGAGCGGAAATATGCTAATACGGGACAGTCTGTCAGTGGTCGTGGGCGGAGCATGAGCAATATGACATCATATTGCTCAGAAAATCCAAATGGCTTGATTATTGAGAGTTTTTAGGCTTTCTGAGGATAAAAAAAAGGAGTGAATGGATTTTTCTCATTGTATGGTGGTTGTGTCCACACACTGCAAAGACACATTTATATGCAACACCATATAAAAGTGAATTTTGCATCCAATGACCCCTTTAACTAAATTAGCCAGTTATAAATTAGTTACAAGTGTTAATTGTTTGTTCGTCTTAGCTAAGGTCCAATAAATAACATTAACAGATACAGCTTTGGATTAATACATGTTTTAGAAGTATTGTTCATTATTAGTTCATGTTAACTAATAGTAACAAATGGAACATATTGTAAAGTGTTACTTATTAGCATAATACTATTTTAAAACAAAACAACTTTTATTACTTTTTTTTTTTCTTCTTCTTCTTATTTTGAATTTGGGAGTACCACCATAATGTTTTTTTCCTTTTACATTATGCCCACAATCAGAAGATACAAGTCAATGTCTGTTTGGAATGTATTAATAAAATAGATAGCGGATAGAGAAAATGGGCATCTTGTGATTAAGCGAAGGGTGAAGATAAACGGTGAAAGGATAATGGAGTCAAGGAAACGCCAGAGATATGCTAAACAGCACTGAAAATCCAATTGCAGCCCACCAAGATAAATACTCCTTGCTCATTTCTCCATATCGGCTGCATTTTCTAGTCCAATCTCCCACCAGATTACCATTTGCTCAATGTGTCAATTAATTTTCACTCACGCCTGTTGCAGACAGATCTAATCCAACATGCTTTTATTTGAAACGAGTAGGCGTGAAACAGCTTCAGCCATGTATTTCCGATGTGAGATAGAGAGATGTTGATATAGATGAGATAGAAATTGATAAATTCTTGGTCTGACCTACCAAAAAATAGCTTTCACACTCTCAAAGACTTCAAAACAAAAGGTTGCAGGGGGGCTTACAATATGTAAAGTTTATATTCACACCACAGTTGTCTGTGGCCTAAACCTGATTTTTTTCTCACCTCACATGTGGCACAAATATGTTGGATGAAAGCAAAAACATTACAATTATTCCACTAAATCTGACATTTTTAATTGTAATCTGAACCACTTTCATATGTGGAAATACATTTTTTAATGTACAGTAACTGGTGCATGCATTTCCAAATAGTTATACATGACAAAGGTATGTTTTGAATAAATCCAGAGTTCAGATTTAAGTTTGGTTTGAGTAAAGTCAGAATTCATGCCATTTTTCTTCACGCAATGCTTTTTTTTGTAAAACTGACAAGAATGACACCTCTCTACGGTTTAGAATTTACTGCAGTATGTTACATGATCCACGTTTACATTCTAGTACAAACTTATTCTTAAGATGTTCCGTTTTGTTTAGATGGTGATGAAATTGACATTTTTGCAGTTTAAAACGCAAGACACAGGTCACAAGGAATAAAAAAAATGCAAGGTCTAGAGATGCGCTTTTTAAAAGTTCAGCTTTTTTTAACTTGATCATAGTGTTTCTAGATTGTTGTCAAGCGTGAGACGCTGCAAAAAATGGAGACGGGAGCATAGTGGTTAAATAGGTCCATCTACTGCGTGTTTACACAGAAAAAAAATGGAAAATGAAAAAAAAAAAAATAGAGCAGTATAATGGAAACACACATTCTGTATGTATAGCCCAGTGTTGTGCAAGTTACTTCCAAACTGTAATACGTTATACATTACTTGTTACTGTTATTAAAAAGTAATTCTTTACCTTACAATATTACTGTTTCAGAATTGTAATGCGTTACATTACTCCTGTATTACTTTTGAGTTACTTTAACCAAAATAACTACAGAAGTAGAACTTAACATTCTAAAATGACTAGGGCTGTAAAGATATGCGATATATCTGAGTGTCGCGGTTTCATGAATCACGACACACCCCACACGTCCAGATCCAAAGCTACCACATCTTTAAATTACTATTAGTATTATTTGAAATTAACATTATAAAATACGTAGACCTACACCACAAAACTAGTTGAGAATAAATTATTTAAAATTGGCCAATTCCAGCGTTATGGACGTGACATTTGCAGTAAAAACTTGAAATATAAATTCTCAGAAAATGCATTTAATACCAATATATTGAAACGTCTGTTTATACATCCATAGGCTACTCCCTTAATAAAGGAGTCCAGACATTAGGAAAATATACACACATGCATTTTATATTTAATATGAGGGAAATAGCGTGACACAAAAAATCTTTAACTTTTAGGTAGGTTATAGCAAAATATTTTTTAGTAATTCTGTGAATTACACTAAGCAAACCAAAAGTAGGCCTAATACTACCCACCGGATGAAGAAGGGTTGGCTCTCCACAGAACATAATATATTCATTTTATTTTATTTTATTTTATTTTATTTTTCGTGTTCGCATTTATGAGGAAAAAACGATGTTACGGTCGTGTCAGTTCTCCGTAACGGACGCGACCGCTCTGAAAGCGGCACTAAAGACTGCTTAAGCTTTCACATAGACCTCAAACAGAAAGCACAAAGCCTTTCTTTAAAGTGAATTTCGTTTTGTATTAATTGTATCTTAATTTTAATCAATGATTCATCTACCAATTGCCTGGATTTAATAAGTAAGAAGTAAATATAAGTAGACAAGAGATAACCAGGACACAGAGGCGCGGGCGTCTCATAAATGAACCGAAACTCAGCGTCTACTTGCCTCACAGTCAGACATGTGTACTTTAAACAGAACAATTCAAAACGAAAGAAAACGGACTGCTCTCTGGTTAGAAAGAAAACACAGAAGAACAAACAGAGTAATGCGCATACGTCCATCCCGCGAATGTACAGTCTTCTTCTACCATATTCTCCCATTAACCGCTTTTCCACTGGCCAGCGCGAGCACAGAGACCGAAATCATGATTTTTTGAACAATTAAATTTTGGGCTAAAAGTGTGTTGTAACGCATGCGTTACTGAACATGTACCGAGTAAAATATTACTGAAAATTGATTAGTAATGCCTTACACTACTGCGTTACAACAAAAAGTAATAAGTTACTGTAATACATTACTTTTGTAACGCATTACTCCCAACACTGGTATAGCCCCAACACCAAAGTGTAGGCACTCCACTGTTTTGACTGTTTTTCATTTTTTAGATTTGGATACAGTAGAAATACAGGAAATTGCTGTCTTTTTGTCTTTGTCTTTTATGTTAGGTATTTAAATTAAATGTAATAATAATAATAAAAAATAAATAAAATAAAAAAAACTATAAAAACATGCAAATTGGGCTGTAGGTACATAGAAATTTAGTTATGGTTATGTCTAAGTGAGAAAAGCAGCCATGTCATTTGAAAGATGAAGACATGCATTTTGTGCCAAAGCAACCAAAAAAGATTCACAGATTAACACACGAGTTGCATCCGAAATGATATACTTCCCTACTATATAGTATGTGAAAAACAGTACACCAACAGAGTAGTACTGTATGTCCGAAAACATAGTATTTGAAAAAACAGTAGGCAAAAAGTACCTGGATGACCTAATACTTCCGCCGAGATTCTGAAGTGCGCATTCGACGGACACTTTACTATCCCATGAGTCCACGGGAGAAGATTTATGAATGGCAGTGAAGCAACACAACTGAAGCTGGTAGGTCATTTGACAATAACAACATGGCGGATGTAGTACGTCCGAATTTCATCAAATGTTGTACCTACTCAGAAAGTATGCCATTTTGGACAGAGCAATAGATTTCGGTTGTGCTTACTGTGTGAAGAAGTGACCTAACTCTTGTGAAATTAATCCTAGCTATTGTGAAAAACTGTAATGGATAAGAAAGTTCAGTATAGAGTATAAGATGACCAGAATAATCCCAGAAATGAGTCCTATTGTGTAATTTGCACAGTACCAACGCACATTGTGGGTTTTTGATCTGTTAATCTATCTCTCTTACCCAGGCAGAGTTGGACTGGTTGAGTTGGTTAAGCATGACGATGGAGGTACAACCGTAGTCAAATACAAGTCTCCAGAAGTCTGCGGTGGTGGTGGGCAGGGGGTGAGGGGTGACCACAAATGCAGCAGGCTGCAGGAAGCTGTCCATCAGTGCCGCGTTTATGTAGTTGTTGCCGTCCCCCTCTGTGGACACGAGAAACGCGAGGGCACGGTCGGGCGGCAACACGTCCATGCTCCGGTTCTTCTCGCGGTTCCGGGGCAGCAGAGACACGCTGCACTCCTCCACATCCAGGTGAGGGGTGACAGAGTTTAGAGTCTGAAAAAAAAAAAAAGGCAGACACAGAGAAAAGACAAGGGATCAAAGGGTGTCTGAAAGCACGCAAAGGATGTGGAATGATATAACTAAGTGAGACAATGAGAGAATGAGGAAGAAAAATTATGCAGGCAATAGCTAGAGGCAAAAATGTCCAACAAAGCAAAAGAGGAAGAAGTGTAAAATGCTGTGAAAGGAAACACATTATGAAAACAGAGAATTACATTCTTGACATCTAGAATCCTTCAGCCACTACACTACACTGAAGAGAGTATAGACAGACAGACAGACAGACAGACAGATAGACAGATAGATAGATAGATAGATAGATAGATAGATAGATAGATAGATAGATAGATAGATAGATAGATAGATAGATCTCTCCCTCTTTTTTTTAATTAATTATTATATTTATAATTTTACAGATTCTGCAAGGTGTAGTTCAAATAATGACCTCAATTGTAGATAGATGTAGAGAAAAGAATTTGAAGTTGAAATGATTTTGTCTCGGCCAAAGAATGGCTGCAAAGCTTAATGGCTGAAAATAAATGCAGACTGGTCACAAAAGAATACTTATGCTATGAGCCTTGAGGTGAATGAATCAAACTGAGAATTATGCAGATTATTACACTTGATGGGTAAAGTACTTCAATCCTGATTGGTTCTGACGGCACAAATGGGACATTACAATTATGATTATTAGAATTACATTGGCTTTGAGAGCTGTGCTATCAGGAGGACAGGGACAGGTATACACTCTGAGAGTGTTAGGCATGACGCCATTAGTAGCTTAATGTAAAAAACGTACATGCGGAACTGTAAGATGAGGGAACACCTCATTAAACCCTCTCTAAATGAACGAAAATAGATGCTATGGCTGGTTCACTTCATCAAAGTTTGAGCTGTGAGTTAGTATGCAGCACTTAACCTGGATGAAACAAAACATCATGATTTGCATAAACCCCAGGTGCTGTACATGCATTATAACAACCATTGGATTTTAATGGAAATACCATAAAATTAAAACAATTCTAACAAACTACATTTTGTCAAGAGAATGTGAGTGGTGCTTGACTGTGCTAGCGGATTTTACCAACTTCCCTAGTATTGCTTTCCAGATGTTACCGCATTGCTAGGCACAGTGTTCTGCCATAGATGGTTGCTAGGGTGCTATGGATGATAGGGTTCAAGTGAAAAAAGTTAAGTCTATACGATACTATGATGCTTTTCTATTTAATGTTTTTTTTATATTTATTTCTATTTAGCTTAAATTAATTTTAGTTTCAGTTTCAATTTTAGTACTTCAAATTAAACGTATTTTTATTTCACTTAGTTGTCAGGCAACATTTCTAATTTTTAAGTTTAGGTTTTTTATCTAATATTTATTTTACATTTTACATTTTATGCATTTGGCAGACATATTTGTCCAAATCGACTTACATTGCATTTCAAGGTACACATTTTTACATTCTTATCAGTTCTTGCTTTCCCTGGGAATCGAACCCATGACCTTGGCGTTGCAAGCGCCAACGCTCTACTGTTTGAGCTACAGGAAAGAAAATGTGCTAGCATATTTAGATTTTTTTTTTAATTATTATTGGTTGTAGTTTTAGTAAACAATAAAACTACTACTCTACATATAACTCTGATCCCTCCTTTAATGCAAGTCTGTAGGATTGTTTTGTTTTTTTCTAAATTAACTGGTTTTATTCAAGTCAAAAATATTATTTCACATTACTGAATAAACCTAAATACATTAATTTATACCAACAAAATATTTTTTCTTGGGGTTAAATCATAAATATCTCTTTAAGGTAACAACTGCAGATCACGTGTTCTTTCAGTCCATTTTAAAAAGAAGGAAAATAATAATAATAATAATAATAATAATAATAATAATAATAATAATAATAATAATAATAATAATATGAGGTTTTAAATCTCTCGCTTCAATCAGTGCTCCTAATTTTGCAAAAGTCTACGCCAATTACACACTAATTTTTTCACTTAAACGGTCATGAATATTTTATGTTTGGTCTCTTTATGTGCTCAGAATTGTTCATACAGTATACTATGCTTTGGGCATTTTTTTGAGACTATATGCATTTTAATTTGTCAGTGTGTTTCAGTGACACCACACAATGTGACCAATCTCACCACACAATCTCTCTAAGCAATGATATGTAGTCAATTGTACTTGATCAAGCACTATCCACAGGGCATTAGCAGAGTCTACAACATTAAACTGGGCTGACTCTCATCAGCAGTAATATAACTGGGTATTAACTTACTAAAAAATATAATAGGCAATAGGCATAATAATGGTTTTCTCAGCTTAGGGGTCACAACAAGGATACATCCTTGTATTTACTGGGGAAATAAGAAAAAGAAAAAGAGTGAATTTGCAAAAATGTGATAAGTGACTATTCACCGTTTGAGAGTTCTGGGGTCAGTTTTGTAAGAATGTTGTGAATACATTGACCCTGGAACAGGTGCAGCTACTTTGAAACTCATAAAGATACTCAATTATATATACACAATTTACTTCTAAAATGACTCAGCACTACTTGAGAAACAGCCATTCAAACTAGAAAATGATGTGTATTGGCTCAGTTTGCTCAGTTGAAAGGTTGTGTGCACAACACAGTGTGGCATAACTGGTCCAGTTCTCTCCTGAATCATACTCACATGAAACTCTTCTCACAGTTGAGATCAAGAAGAAAAAAAAAAAGAAAAAAAAACCCCTCTTACATATTCAGGTTACAACTTTGTACAGTATACTATGATAAATTATACATTTCAACTGTTATATATGTAAGGAATAATTGACGACAGGCCGTTGAATTATTAGAAAAATAATGCACACCCGAGGTGGTAATGCGGTCACGACGCGAAGCGGAGTGGCCGTTCACCTCGGGTGTGCATTATTTTTCTAATAATTCAACGGCCTGAAGTCAATTATTCCGCTTATACTACAGTTACCACACCTCGAAACATTGTTCAGATTATGTATTTCAAGACGTTTGTAAAGTTTTTTGTCATTAAAACGCTCTTGTATGTAGGACTAATTTCTTACGCATCTAATCCCCTGCCTCCGTTGCTAATTCCAAAACGTCATTTTAGAGTTAGTAACGGAGGTTTGAGCCACTGATAGCAGACTAATGCTGGGACACACGACTAGCTGACACATTCTCTGACTGTTTTCATCGCAGCATATTTTAAAAACCGACTTTAAACACAGACTGAATGCGCTGAACACGCGTTTGGACATGATAAGTCATAAGAAACAAATAACATTCATAACCGGCCTTAAAGTGTGTCCCCGGCTTTATGCAGTTATTAATGCAGTTATTAGAGAGAGATGTTGCAATAATGAGACAGAAAAGCATGTGCGTCAATATTATTATTTATTTATTAATTCAATTCGTTTTAATTAATTCGTTTATTTATTCTTTTGTTTCTATTATTGCCAGATGACAGTAGCCTAGACTAGCCAAATAAATGAAACACAAAGCCCTTTTAACAAGTAGGCCAATCAATAATTATTTATTTGTTAAATTATCTGCAATAAAAATCCGTGCTGCAGGACTATCCATTTATTTAGCCTATATTCAGTTTAATTTTCTATTGATTATATAGGACTATATACTTAATTTATTAAAATTAAACTGCATGTTTCCATTAATTGTGAAGCTAGACATTGAAAATTGCAGATCAAGCGCATGGGGCTAAATGTTTTTTCTTGTTATGAATTGTATCCTATCTTCCGTTATTACAGTTGACTACGCGAAGTGATATGGAACTGTAATGCGGTCAAGACCTGCCTGGAACTACTTTAGCTGTGCGTTTCCCTGAAAATAATGCACACCTTAGAACGTTCGTCAACCAATCAGATTCAAGCATTCAACGGCCCTGTAGTATAAATATATATATATATATATATATATATATATATATGTTCTAAAATCTAAACGTATGCAGCAAAATATAGCACATTTTACAACTAGTGAACTGTTATAATATATATATATATATATATATATATATATATATATAATCCTAACCAACTAAAAACATGCCAAGGTTCAAGCCAATTGCAACCAACTGCAACTAAAATCAGTCTATGTAAGTTTGTTTTTAAATTCTGATATTGCAATACATACTGGTTAGTGTCAACCATTAACCACTTCAAACTCAACATAAAAAGTTATTTTTTTGAGTCATTGTCCTTAGTTAATTCACTGCTAAATATGACTCACCTGAAACTCTTCTCGAAGTTGAGAGGTGTTGGTCTGAGAATCCACACTCAACATGTCCTTATAGGTGAGCGTAAACTCACTGATAGGGATGGCGGTCTCTCCGCACAGACAGGCCTCTAGTATGGCATCATGAATGAATATATACTGCTCCTAAAACCACAGAGAGAGATTGACACAGAAAGAGTCAGTTCAGGTCAGACTACAAAAAAAAAAAAATAGTCCATGTCAAAACATGCCCAATGCAGTGTCCAATTATTTGCTTTTATCTGACTTTAATTAAAAACGATGCGACAAAATGTCAGAGAGATTAATCGAGGGGGGCTAATATTAGCTTAATTTAGCAGTGTAGGAGGGAAATGTCAAAGTCAATCAAATCTACAGTATAGTCTCATGTAAAGATGTACAAAACTTTTGCAGTCTTCTACAAATGGCCATTGGCTGAATGAATTGAGGCTCAAGAAATTGTGGTATATAACAATAGTTGTCTATAGAGATCCTAGAAATAATTATAGACCCATACTGCCATGGCTTTACGGATTTTCTGGATGGTTCCCAGAGTATTGCAATGGGGCAGTTAGAGTGTTTAGAGTGTATGTGGTTTGTAGGGTGTTCGGGTGGTAGCCCATGCTGACTGGAAAAACATGCCTGTGGAGACATATCTGCAAAATTATTTTGCAACATTTTCAAAGTGAAATGTCCAGTGAGTAGAGCTAAAAAAAAAGAAGAGCTAAAACAGATGAATGTGAATCTGGCAACATTTTATTTTGTTGGTTATTATATGTATCACAATAGTCCGGAAATTAAATTCCCGGTGAGTGTAGCTAAAAGGTTAATGCTCTGCCACATTTAAAAATAACCTACCACCTACACTAAACCTAACCGATAACGTTAACAAAAGCAAACATGAAATTAAAAACACTTTGTGCTAAGGCAAGCATGCCATTTTAGCTTGCTTCTACAAATCTTTACCTGGTGAGCCATCAAGCAAGTTTACAGAAAAAAATGTCTGAACAGCCATACTGTACATATGGAGCTGGTTTGATGCAAACATCATAATGTATAAGTTTATAAATTACACAGTATGGTAAAAGTGTTTTGAGGTCATAACAGTATTGTGAAGTACAGTACAAGGAAGAGTGCAAAATAAGACTTTATAAACTGATTATCAGCCCCTGTAAGCATAATTTGTGTGAAAAGGAATAAAACATGTTGCCATTTTTCTGTTATTAGTGTTCATTTCAGCTGGAAACAGCCATGAATTGCATGTGTATATATACAATTTTGTAAAAATGTAGGTAGAGGCACATTTTTGGAGTTAAAGGAGCTCAACTTCAAGACTCTATGATATTCTGGTCTCTAGATGTGACTTGGGTGCAAATCCAATCACTTAAAAAGTAATATTTTAAGAATATTAACAAATCACATGATTTGAGGTGTTGTTAGGAATAAACTGCAAAATGAAATTTAAAAAAAATACGTAACCATAGATATGAACAAACGAAATAGTGATGCTTGCCTTATCAAACAAGCATTAGACAGAAGACGTCCTTAATTAGATTGCTAAATTATTTTATTTTGATTCTGTTTTACTCTTTTAATCAGAGGGTTAAAGGTCATGAATGAGTTTTCTGTTTGATCTCTTTTGATGGAGTACACTAGACTGGCCTTCAGCTTGCTGTAGTCAATTCATATATCATACGCAGCACTGTGTAAAAGTGAGGGCAGAGATCTCTTTTGCATTATAAAGCAGTCTAGAAAGCAAGATGGGTTTCATGGCCTTGCTTTTGTCTTTAAAAGCATTCTTGTGATATTAAGCGAACAGTGATTATACATTAAATTATGGTTTCTTCTTTGTTGTCCAGCCTCTTGAGGGTTCACTTGAATAGAAAAATATTCACAGCTACTTTCGTCCATCAGCTTATTAACATGCAGTTCACCAACTCATTCTCTGTCTTTCATAAATGAATGAATTTGAGGGGAAATAATAAAATGAGAATATAAATTATTCAAAAGTAACATATTTTTAATGTCTAAATCTCTTTTACCAAGCAACCTCAGATAAACTTTCTAGCCCATTTTTTCTGTAAAGAATATAGAGAAGTTAAAAACAAGGCAACATAGAAAACTGGAATTTGCCATGAAATATTTAATAAAACGTAGCATTCAACATACTACTATACTTGCATGATAGATATTAACATCTATAAGCAACATGGATTGCCATTCTCAGCTCATTTTACTTCTGTAATCTGTTTGTCCAAGTGAAATAGCATATTCAGTGAAAAAAGGGCTTGATTTTATCATTCATGAATTTATTAGTTCATTAAGTTTAGCCATTATAGCTAGGATGTGCAGTTGCATAGAAGCTAGCAATAGTAAACTAGCTTTGAAAGCATAACAGAGGAAAATATCCCACCCTCCCTTCAGAGTTCTCTCCAAAGCCATGCCTCCTTCAAAATACATAAACATGCACTGTCAAAGCAAAGTCTGCAAAGCATCATTGCCTCATGTCTCAAAGCGCAACATTACAATAATAATGAACGTCACCAACTTATTTATGGTTATTGTTAGAATTCAAAGTGGTTTTGACTTGTAAAATGCATTTGCATCCTCGTAGAACTCATGACAACTTGTAAATCAAGACTTTTCTGAGAATTCTCAGTTATATCACCTGACTGCTGCATATTAATTTTGGCATTGATAGTGGTGCCATAGAAATGCATGTGGACATATATCGGGTGTACATTTTCTTGCCATACGTAAAATTTTACCAAATCATACAGTTAACTTCTGTGATTCAGGACTATTGCGTTCAATTCAGCAGTGAAGAGTAGTGTTCACATCAACAGTACCCCAGATTACGTTTTTTGGCCGACTCAGTATGGTTCAAAGATGCACACCTGAGTTTGAGAAACAGCGTTCACAACATCCAAATGAACCAAACTCTGACATCAAATGAACTCAGGTAAGCACCAAAAGTACTAGAGTAAAACACCTAGATAAAATAGCCAACCTAGATTATTTGGATGACTACTTGATTAATGTGAGCCATTCTTTTGTTTCTGATCTTACCTCAGTCTGGATCATATTAATACGTCGTGAGCAGAGTGTCTTCACACAGTTATAGATGTCCACCACACCCTCACACTCCGCCATATCCAGCATCACGTCCAATACTATGTAACAGCCGGTGCGGCCAGCGCCCATACTGCAGACAGACAAAAAGATGGCTGAAGGAATAATGTCACTGCACTAATGTAGCTCTGGGTACACACTCATAATTGGACAGTTTTAAGAGGTACTTCACAAATTGCATTCAGTCAATTCCTGATTACTTACAGGGTTGGATAAAACTACCACAGCTCTTTCAAGCAGAACATTCAAGGGGTGACTAAAACAACCTGATACTGCCACAGTCAATTAACCTTAAATCAGATTCCAACCTGAATAATCTTGAACTTGAGCTGACTCTCCAACCTTATAACTGTGGTGGTACCATGATGCAGTGATATTAGTTGGTAAAACAATGTTACTTGTATATTTACTTAACAATGGCAACCCAACAAATGCTGGTGACAATCAGTTGTGGTGGGTAAAACATATTAACTCTCTAGCCAATTAGTTGAGTTGATTCATAAATTATGTCCTCTGACCAGGAGCCTCTAATTCACAAATAAAGTGCACACTGGATGAGAAGTGCCACATTTTTTAAAATTCGAACACATTGTTTTCTATGAGTATCCACAGAACACTTTATTAATTCTTGAAGTAAAGTTTATTTATTTATTTAGGCTAGTAAAAGTTCTGAATCGCTTACAGATTACTGGTACTGAATGATTGTTAGCCTATTTATATACCATGGTATTTAAAAATTACTCAAATGTATTTCAAAGAATTCATTGGCACTACTGTCCAGGTAACGTCTAAAAACATGATATTACCGGTGCTTTGTGCAGTAAGAAAATGTAATGTGGGCTGGATTGGCCTTCATGGCAGTGAGGCATACTAAATAAGTATCCTAGAAAATCTTAAATGAAGCTATCCTTTAGTTTAAGTAAAAGATGAAGCAATGGTGTTAAAGCACATACAAGTGGAGAGATAAACTGAGGAGCACATTGCAACATTTTACTTGCACAAAATGTTACATTTTCAGGATAAATGGGGACCAATGAGACTTAGTTATGCTAACTGCAAACGCGGTCAATAAGGCTATCACTTTAGTATAAATTTCACATGTGATGCTTATATGAACATTTCAACAATGTTCAGGGATGATTCATTGAATTGGTTTTCTGTCCAATTTAGTTTGATCTGATACATGAATGTCTTTTGTATAAATAAATGAGACTGGCGGATACAAACACGTCCTTGGACTGGTGAACTGCAGGAGCAAGCAATTTTCTCTTTATAATGGACAGCAGATGCATGGAAAATATAAAATAACTGTATTTCATCAAAAGGAAGAACATGCTTTCATATTTGAGATCTGAAAGAACTGGCATTGCCTTGAGACAAGAAATGCATTTTTTTAAAGTTGAAGTGCAGGCACTAAAACCCATAAGAGACTGCTTAACTAAGAGTTGGAGTGGTTAGAATATAATCTGCAACTGAATTCTTCTGTTTTCTACTTATTGGATAGTATTTACTGTATGCCACTTATTTTTATTTTTAAACAGTATGCAGTATAAAACAATCACATGGAGATGCACCGATGTATAGGCCAATAATCAGTATCAGCTGATAAAAGCTACTATTTTCACTATTGGCCGATTGTTTAAAAACAGCCGATGATCAGTGCAGATTATATGCTGTCAATCAAAAGTGTGCAGAAAAACATGTCAGACTGCAAGTACAGGAAGTGATGCTTGATTACCTGCAGTGGACTACCACTGGCCCAGCATCGGGTGGTGTGGAGGTTTTGACCCGCCGGAGGAAGGCCAGCAGTCCTGTGGCATGAAACGGGACACCATGCTCTGGCCAAGATGTAAAGTGGAATTGGCAGACTTCATGCTTGGCTGGGTAACCCCGCTAATAGAGAACAAACAATATATATATATATATATATATATATATATATATATATATATCTCATTTTATCAGAATACCAAATGGGAAATAGCTCCATTAACAAATTTACATTTCATGACATAAAAACATAGCAAACCA
This sequence comes from Abramis brama, assembly GCF_963993115.1. Classification (NCBI taxonomy): domain Eukaryota; kingdom Metazoa; phylum Chordata; class Actinopteri; order Cypriniformes; family Leuciscidae; genus Abramis; species Abramis brama. The sequence continues at coordinate 22,977,649 of NC_139974.1, forward strand.
TTGACAAATATCTCAACACTCTTACCCGCTCCATGGCAAAGGTGCGTACAGTGTATTCTGCCAGCGTTTCAGTTTTCAGTAGAGTGATTTTAATGTCTCCATAGAGCTCACTTTCATCTGGCCAGTATTTACAGCACTTCATCTGAACAAAACAAATCATATTTCTCAAATCATATTTACAATTTGGTTAAATCCTTACATTTTAATTTAATGGTAATCACAAATATTTATTTTTCCAAAGACAAATACATGCAAAAAAGTAAAAAGATTCATAATTATAAAGACAATAACATATTTAAAGGCACAATGTGTACGAATTTTGGATTGAAATTTTCCAGTTGGACACACTTGGATCATCAAGCTACACCTTTGTCATTGCTTTGAATAAGTGACCTCTCTGCCTTTAATCAATGCTCTTTAGACTAGAGCCCTGCATTTCAGCCCGAGCCCGACGGGCCCCGACTTTTTTACGCCCCTAGGGCCGGGCTTCGGGACAATTTTCACGTCATAGTTCACATGCGGGCCGGGCCTCGGGCCTTTTTTGAGTTATCCTTCTTTTTATATTTTTAGACATTAATAAAAAAAAATATGAGAAGTTGAAGTCGACGATAGAAAAACAAACATAGAAAGACATTTAATAACCTCATAACTTTCATAATCTTATAATTACACTGACATATGATTGACATGACAGTCGCACGCACACGCACACACACACACACACACACAGAAGGTTTCCCGTCAGCGGAACCAACGATTCACCTCATGTGCAAATAATGGAGAATATTAAGAGAAAAATCGCAAGTTATAGAAGAGAGGACTGGGTTAAAATCTTCCACTGTGGATGCTATTCTTTTTCTCCACGATGCTCTGTAAAAGACTGTTCTAACTTTTCGTTTGATTGGACTTTATTTTCGTTTAACTGTTGGAAATACTGATGTTTTTCGTTCGATTGGACTTTATTTTCGTTTAACTGTTGGAAACTACTGGAAAAAAGAATGGCCATGTTCTGTGGTGCATTTTTGAGGTAAGATAACCTGCAAGTTTGTTTTTGATTTATTTAATTTAATTTGTTTAGATTGACTATTGCTCATTTCGTTTGCGAGCGCTGTTGCGAGCAGCCTGAGCCTGCCTCAGTATTTCAAAAAAAATTTACTCACTGTGGTTTAATAAATAAACATTAAACTAACTGTCTGTGTGATATGCTTGAAGTGTTTTATATCTATGGATTTTATTGTAGCTAAGTAAAGTATTAGCGTTGATTTGAGAGGCTAAATTGATCAAACATGTTTTACTCGCTGTTGGCTCGGCTTGCTTGGCCGTCATTTTTTTTTTTAAATGCTTCAAACATTTGTCTAAATTAGCTTAATGAAGAAATGAAATGAAAAGAAAAGAAACATAACTAACAAAACAGACATATTTTAATGGCAGTCTGCCGCTGTGAAAAAAAAAAAAAAAAATACGGGCTCGGGTCGGACTCGGGCTGATAATTCTGATGAGCTGTCGGACACGGGTCGGGCTAGGGCCTGAGCGTCTCGGGCCAGGGCCGGGCTCGGGCCTAGATTTGAGGCCCGTGCAGGGCTCTACTTTAGACACAAGCCAAAATGTTATTTATTGTAGGTCAATAAATATTGTAGGTCAACATTTGCCTTTTCATGACTTAAACTCATCATAAACAAAAGCTAATACTTAAGATAAAACTAAAACCATTTAGTTAGTCAATGTTTAATCAAGTTTTTGTACTATAAATAAACAAACAAAAAAAACACATTCATTCTGCAGTCAGTAAAACTAGCCAGTGTATGTTCTGCACATCAACAAACCACACATATATGTATAAAAATTGATTTTCAATTAGACATAAAATGTATTATTAGACTTTTAGACTTTAAATATAAATAAATTACATGGTCGCTTCACTTTTTTCAATGTACTATCAAAATGTTTAAAGGGGGAACTAATTATTATAATCTATGTAAGGTGTATTTGTGAATATCTGCATGTTGAGGCATGCTAATTTGCCCCCCCAAAAAAAAAAAAAAAAAAAAAAAACGTCTAAACTTGGTTAACTATAGATTCTGCCAAAATATCATAGTTACTACCACATAAAACTGTTATACTACAATAAAACTGTGGTAACTTGGTTGAAGCCAATAAATAAATTAATCAGCTTCTTAAAAAGAGATCAAATACTAATTTACTATGATGTTACAGTACTAACAACAACTGTAGTAACCATAGTATTTTGGAGGAAATGGGACAAAGGAAAGTGCGATTAAATGCAAGATGGCTGGGGCGATAAAATCATTGATCAGATGGAATGTTCTCTGGCTAATGGGGTGTCTTGGTAAAGTTTATCTTCAGTAATGGTCAGCTGTGGACTGCAGTGGTCAGTGTTTAGTAATAGATGGTGTCATTAGTGGGCGGAGGGGGCGGCTGGGTAGCCGGAGGCAGAGGTAGAGTTATTCTACTCACTCTCCCCACCTCCACCAGTTTGGTGATCATCACAATGCTGTAGCAGTTCTCCTGCCAAACCATGCGCCAGAAGTCATAGATCATGTCCTGCTTGGGCCCTGCGGAGAGAGAGAAGAATAAGGTTTCATGGAGAATTGTGGGAGGTGAATGATTTGAATGGAGGATAAAGAGAGAATAGAGGTGGTTTTGTGAAATAGCAGGTCACCACTTTGATGAGGATTACATAAGGATAGAGAAATGGCAGGCTGCTAGGCCGGAAGAGCTATCAGTTCATAGAGAATAGATAAACTGTAGGCAGTGATAATCGAGTGAGTAATATCAGCAAGAAACTAGATTTCTATATTTTCTAAAAGAAAATGTGAGTGGTTCCAAGATGAGAGAGAGACGCTATTTTGAAAGCTATGGTGGAAGGCCATCATTAAGGGAATATTGTCCTGGGCCCTGTGTGATGAGGGCCAAGCTATAGCATTCTGGGTGGACTTTAGTGTGTTTCTATGCGGTTGCTAAGTTGTTTGGATCTTTTCTAGCTTGTTTCTATGCAGCTACTAAGGTTTTTAGAATTTTTTTTTTTTTTTATGCAGTTACTAATGTATTCTATAGGTTGTAGATGCTAGAGGTGCTAGAATGGTTCTTTGGTGGCTCCTAGGGTGTTCCAAATAGTTTCTTACTTGACCATGCCAAAAAAAAGATACCCTTGACCATGCCCTCTAGATATTACTATGGTATTATCTATAGAATAGTGTAAATATAATTTTGAGACAAAGTAAATCTATGTGATTCTCACTCTCATGGCACTCTCATTTCAAACTGAGAAAAGAAGAAATTTCTGTTCATCCAATATTAAAGTCCACACAACCTAAACTTTGACGCTTCAAAAACTTAATAAAGACATTGTAAAAGTAATCCATATTAATTGAACGGTTTAATCCAAGTCTATGGAACAGACACGATCACATTTTATGATGAACAGATTTAATGTTGGCTTTTATTCACAAAATACATGGATCAGCGTATACAAAAAACACAATCAAATATGGTCAACAGAAATGTAAACATGCTAGCTTAACGAGCAAGAACTGAGATGCTGCTCGATTCATATGGATTACTTGTATAATGTGTTGAACATTTTGAAGCATCAAAAAAAGTGTTGGGGCCAGATTTACTAAACAGGGCAAATTAGCGTGAGAGAGCAATTCCATAAAAGCGCCAAAAGGAGTAGAAGGTTCTGTGTGTGATCTACTGACGACGCGCAAATTAAAGAACACAGACACAGCCAGATCATTTCCATAATGACCAACACAATCTACCAAGAGCAGTGCAAATTAGCATCTGGTATAAGACATGCTTTTTTTTGGGTGGTAAATAATGGCGCAAATACCAGTAAATTGACTAGCGCAAACCTTAGTAAATCACCTTGCATGATTCATTTAAATACTCTCCTCCCTACATTTTGTATCTGAAAGGGAAACTCCTACAAATGCATATTTACGCTAATTTTTCACTGCGTGTCCTGACAGTAGTTTTTTCAAACCAACAGAGGGTTTGCGCTGACACAAGCTGTTAGTAAATCTAGCCCTTGATGTGTGGCTGTGTAGACTTTCAATAGAGGGATACAAAAAGTTTCATTAAAAATATCTTTATTTGTGTTTCACAGATGAACGAATGGGTTTAGAATGATATGATAACTGATGAATTTTCATTTTTATTGGTTAAACTACACCTTTAACAATATCGTTGAGGGACGAGCAATAGCAATAGTGACGCTTGCCTTAGCAAACACCTCTAATAAAATATTTACTAATAACATGAGCCGAACCTCTATGTTGTTCACTCTTGTCTCTTTCTTTTCTTCCTTGTGCATTTTTCTCTACACATGCAGAAATCCACACACGGCAACATTAAAGCAGCGCTCTGAACATTAAAGGAAAGCTGCTGAAGGTTTATAACCGCCCTGACTCTGTCAGTGCCGTGAGCACTCTGCCCTCAGGCTAGGAGTCTGTTATCTTCTCTACCCATTTAAACAATTACAGCCAACAACAGGTGCCACACTTCCTATGCAGCTTTCCCAATATCGCCTGCAGCTACATCTTCTAAAAATCACATTTGAACGTTCTGCTCTACAGCCAGGATAAAGCTGAGGTTATTCATGATACATAATAATGTTAAAACGGGAAAGTTTTAGAGGTTTAAATATAAGGTGAGGAGACATTTGTTCTACAGCTATGTGTTTGTGGGCATATTGAAATGACATTTCCCAGCTGACAGCATCAGAACACATCCAGCCCGGGTTAATCAAAGCACCTCTGCCAGGAGAAAACTGCTGTTGTGTTTTCAGAGCAGACAACAAACAACTTTCATATTTCCTTAGGTCTTCTGAGCCTCTCTTTTTTTTAAAACATAAGCAACCGCACATCAGAGCTGTTAGACACCAAATAGGAATGTACTAAAATTGCCTACCACAGAGTAACACATTGGAAACCACCCATAATACCCAGGCAAACCAACTCGAGCTCATGAGAAAATGTACTGAAAATGTAAATATAATTTCATGAGGCGGCCATTTTGTCATGTAAATTATTAGGGATGTGCCCGAAGCATAAGTCTGAATTCTATGGGGCCCCTAAAGGGACAGGTTACGCTTGCTGCGGTAGTCGGTTGCATTACAGTACATCAGATTTCACTTGTCACATGAAGATAGTAAGGAGAGATGACTGACAAGACAATGTCGGAGGATTTGGAGCACAACAGATCCCTACGTGTCATTGGCAAATATGTTATCTTGTACATTGTGTGGTCAATACCGCCACTCCTTATACACAGAGCATGATCGCAAATTAAAAAGTGAAAGTAAAAAGCAGGCACACATTTTGCTGGTGGCTCCCTGATGCCCACAAATTACAATATAATTACTAATTATATAATTATAAAAAACTATATAATAAAGAGAGCACGCAAAATAATTTAAATATATATTTTTTCCTCCCATCTCATATTTTTTTCCATCACCATGTCCCTTTAAGGGCTCTGTAGAATACGTAATTTCCTTTCTGAACATTGTATTCGGCTTCAGGCACATCAAAAGGAGATGTCAAACAAATTCATATGAATCAGCCACCAATTTGGCAAAATGTAAAACAGTTAAGAATTTCCATAAGAATGTGTTTGGCAAAACCACAAAACATTACAGCGACATGTTAAAAATGTTCAGAACATCTGTATAGCAGTTTGCTGTTAGCAGCCGCATAGCAATGCCATAAAACTGCCCAGAACACCTTACCAACCACATTAAAGCCCTGGCAACCACCCAGAACAGTCTAGCAACCACAAATAATGCATACTATCAGACTTTTAGCAACCACATAGCAATGTGCTAAAAAAACAACAACAACCTTTTATTAAATGTATGATCAGTGTGATCTGGCAACCACCCTAAATGTGACCAGAAATGCACCAAAAACATGGAGAACAACCAAACAAAATGAAAAGCAACACCAAAACCACCCTATCATTGTAACATGCTGAGTTTTGGTTGGGCCAGTCCCAATTTTTCCAAAAATCTAGTAATATTCTAGTTGCTATTATATAGTTTTTAGAGGTTTGGAGCTGGAGCTGCAGCTGCAGGGCTGATCGTTTCGATTTGTATAAAAGCTCATTGAGTCTTGAGCACATCTGTATGCCGCGCTGTTACGATGTGAACATGCAGATGGCCTTCACAGCTCCACCAGCTAGCAAGATCTCAGGACCTAAAGCCAGTTTAAACCTCCGGATAGAGAACAAGCCTAGCAAACCCCACACATGAGTGTATGTGCACCTGCTCAAACAAAGCACAGCAGTGCCGGGAGTGTGTTTGTGTTTGGAGAGAGTCTGTGTTGATCAGTGGCCCTGGCGTGTTGACGGCTAACATGAGAGAGAAATCAGATTAAATGAGATGTGTGTGTAAGAGTGTGCAGTTTTCTGCTGCAAGCATGCTGGAACTGAGGAGTAGCTGAGACCCACATTGACAAAACTACAGACAGCTGTACATATGAGACAGAGAATCACTTTACTTTAAACCCATATAACTTTACAATCAGTTACAGCACCGATCAAATTTTGGGGTAAGATTTTGTTTTTGAAAGAAGCATCTTATGCTCCCAAGGCTGCATTAAAATAATAACAATAATACTACTAATAATAGTAAAAACAGCAATAGTGACATAATCTTAAAATTAATAATAACAGTTCCTATTTTATATACAGTTGTGGTCAGCATTATTGGCACCCCTGGTAATATGATCAAACATGGCTGTAAAAATAAACCTGCATTGTTTGTCCTTTTGGTCTTTTATTTAAAAAAATTCGCAAAAATCCAACCTTTCATTGAAGTAAAATAATTGAAAGTGGGGGGTAAATCACATTATGAAATAAATGTTTTTCTCCAAAACATGTTGGCCACAATTATTGACACCCCTAGAATTTTTTTATGAGTAAAATATCTCTGGAATATAGTCCCATTAATATTTACATTATTTTAGCACACCAGGGTGACTAGGAACATGAAGTTGTCCAGCTCTGACTATAACTGGCTAAAGCATTGAACATTCCCATTTCCACAATCAGGGCAATAATTAAGAAGTTCCAATCAACTAAAGATGTTATGAATCTGCCTGGAAGAGGCTGTGTGTCTATATTGTCCTAATGGACGCCGAGGAGGAAAGTTTGAGTGGCCAAAGACTCTCCAAGGATCACAGATGAAGATTTGCAAAGATAAGTTGAGTCTTGGGGTCAGAAAAAACAAAACAAAACATCAAACAACCCCTACATCACCACATGTTGTCTGGGAGGGTTTCAAGAAAAATCCACCTCGCTCCTCCAAAAATAGACTCCAGCATAATCAGTTGTCAGACATGACTGGAACTTCAAAAGGCACCAGATTCTATGGTCAGATGAAAAAAAAAAAAAAAGAGCTTTTTGGCAAAATGAGATAAGTAACAAAAGTAATAAAAGGGTGCCAATAATTATTGCCAGCATGTTTTGGAGAAAAGTATTTATTTCAAAATATGATTTACCCCCCACTTTCAATTCTTTGACTTCAATGAAAGGTTAGATTTTTTTTTTTTTTTTTTTTTTTAATGAAAGATCAAAAAGATAAAGAAAGGTTAGATTTATTTTTTATCTTTGATCATATTTACCAGGGGTGCCAATAATTCTGACCACAACTGTAATATATATTACAAAGCTGATCATTTAACTGCTATTCCTCCCATCTTTAGTGTAACGTGATCCTTCATGAATCATTCTAAAATGCTGACTTGGTTCTCAAGAAATCTTTCTTATTATTATCAATGTTGGAAATAGTTGTGCTATTTTGAAACACTCGTTTCAAACACCCATGCAATCTTACTTCTTATTGACAGCGATTCAGCTCTATGTCTGTTAAACCTTTGACAAGTCCGATCTGTGTTCTGATCCAGAGAGAGCTAGCCTGGAAATCCAGACCTAAATCTGAAAGATTAATGGTCAGGCATTGACTAATGAAACTTGGCCAGCTCGAGGGGCGGCACCAAGCATGCATTTGAAAATCTCACTGCACGCAATTGGATAACACTACGACCAATCACAACAAGCCCCATACGCTTAGCTACCAGCGGAGCTAACTGGTAGATTATACTCTTGCCGTATTCGGTCGGCAAAACAGCAAAAATGCCCTTCTTGCAAAGGAACGATTCGAGCGCCGTCTTCTGTTCCTCTTTTAGATAAAAAGTCAAGTCTAACTCGTTCACTGTAGTGGCCAAAGCCGTTTCAAACAACTGGTGTTCATCCATAGCCATCTTGCAATGTTTACTAAAGACTTTGACGTCACAGCGCTGTCGTCCTCTGTTTAGCTCGCCTCTGGCCCGCCTATATCAGATAACCCGATGTGATTGGTGCAGCTCGGATACAAGGGCATATTTAATGAGCATCATTACTCGATGCCAGAGTAAACTCGCTGAGCAAATTCAACTTGTGCTCTCGCGAGAAACATTGTTTGGAAACATGAAATATGTTGATGTTATTATAGATTATATAAGATTTAAAAAAAGATAAAAATAATAATAAAAAAATCTTCCCAAATAGAGTCCCCCAATGAATCTCAGCCATTTCCAGCCCATATATGATACAATCATAGACTTTTTTTTTCTCAATAGAGTTATAGTATTCTATAGTGCTGTTGTGTGCCAAGAGAGAAAATACGAAACGGCAAAAACAATATCTGCATATGAATCATTCAATCCATTGTAGAAGAATTGGGGCACACAAACAAACACACACTCACATGTTTAAATGAACATTTTTTATCAACAAATACACAATACAAAAACACAAGTGATTTTAAAGTAGTGGAAGTATATAGACTTACCTTGTGTTGCGATGAAATGATTGGAGCGCTGGTACCCCTGAGAGAGAGAGAGAGAGAGAGAGAGAGAGAGAGAGAGAGAGAGAGAGAGAAAGAGAGAGAGAGAAAGAGAGAGAGAGAGAGAGAGAGAGAGAGAGAGAGAGAGAGAGATTATTTTCAATCAATTGTGTTATGTTAAATGTGTTATGTTAGATGCATTTGATCAAAATTAATGTATTATATTCTTATCCCATTAAAAGTTGAAGTGAGTAATTTCTGTGCCAGTTGCATCACAAAAAACAAAACAAAAAAAAAAACACATAAAAAACAAAACAATGACTGGTTTCCCAAACACTCCCCCTTGTCCACCACTGGTCAGACAAACAGATAAAGCTGTCCCAGACTCACGCCATTGTTGTCTCCAAACTCACGCCATTGTTGCAGTTGACTCTGCACATTAAGCTGAGATAGGAGAAAGAAATTATTAAGCTATCCTGTAAAATGCTATCCATATCATTATGAGCAAGCTAATCTACTGTTACTGAATATGTTAAATGTTTCTTTAATAAAATGAAACAAATGAAAAAATAAAAACACAGCGTAGAGATGGATGATAATATTTCCCAACCTCAAGGCCAAAATGTAATCTCTGACAGAAACACCAAATCACATAAAGGGGAAAAAACCTTTTTAAGTGTGGCTGAGAATGTGACAGCAGAACATGCATCTCTGTATCTCAAAAAATGAAAGCGTTTATCCTTGACATTTGATTAAACAGGCAAATATCCACACGTATCTGTAGTGTGTCCATGTATGTATCATCTAATATTGAGCTTTAAGAATTGAATTTACTCATGTATAGAAAATCCAAGAAAATGTTATCTCTGTTCAAACATATCTGAACACTGCATTCTAAATGCCAAACACAAATTGAAAAGCATGAAATGCCACGAATCACAGCATTAGATAGAAGAAGACCAGTTCTTGAGTCACCTGTGATGTAAAACTATAGGTTAACCAGAACCTGACAGACCAGATTCCATGATTATTTGAGACACAAAATTAATATTGAATTTCAATGTTTTTAAGCCAAAATTAAGCATTTAATTTAAGTGATTTGTGTAGAACCAATGTGTATTTTTATTCGGGTGGCTGGGGGAATCCATCCAAATTTGTACAAAATATGAATCGGTCAACCCAACAACAACTAAAAGTTTTTAGCATTTAATGAGATATGCATCAGCCTTTGTGAAAACAACTTAATGACTAGACTTTATGACTAGACTTAATGACTTTCTCTAAATGACTAGAACAGCCTCTTATTCACAGTAAGTTTTATTATTATTATTATTATTTCCTATACTGTCACCTGATGAGGTTTTGGTCAAAACTTGAATTACACTGGATAATGGATAATGACAATTGTCTTCTGTATAGCTGATTTATGAATCAAATTAGTTTCAAAATTGATGAATGCTGCAAAACTAACACAAAACTTTACACTGAGCTGAATAATGACACTCTTGCCTTCTGTAAAGCTGCTTAGAGCTGAAGTAAGCCTTTTTCATAATTTGATTAACTTTAGCTGCGTTATAGGTGAACTGAGTTTGATTAATAACTAATAAACTGCAACATTCACACTGTTATTGAACTAAATAAAATCAACATTGAACTAAATTGAGCTGAATTATGATATTGTATTTTAAGAGCTGCTTTACACCTTGAACTACTTTGCAACATTAATACTTTACAGGGCACCATACAGCGCCTAGAAAGGTCGCATTTGCGATCACACATTAATTTCCGAGTGATATTTTTGCCACTGGTAACAATATAAATGTACATGTTATGGTTCATAAAATTAACATGTAATGCCTTTTTATCTGCATATTCTGTTATGAGTAGCCTATCAGTGTAGACGTAATATAATATATAATATAATAAGATGATGCACATCAAAGTTTTTGTAAAAAAAAACAAAAAAACCAAAAAAAAAATCGTTGCAGCAGCATGCAGACATAGGCAAGACGGCTTGCGCGCCTATTGGCTGCCCTGCGGCAAGTGCAGCAGCCGATCGAGAGGCCCCGTTGTGACGTCAGAAACGGGTGTGGTCTGGGCCTATAAATATAGCTCGAAAGGCTGGTAATCTGATTTTTCATCTCTTCAGCGAAGCTCACGCATCGCTGGATCCTGAGAGAAGAAGCTGCGCCGTCTGAAGAAGCCTTTCAGCGGGACGAGCTCCGCATCTGAAGCCGCTGGCCGCGCTGCCTTCAGCCGACGTTCCTGCTGCGCTATCCGGCGCACCATATCCTTTTACTGCTAGTGTGTGTTCGCCACCGCTACTCACACTTTTTCTCTCTAAAAGAGCTGAGCGTCTTTTTCAAGATGTCTCGTACCCTCTGTGGCTCGTGCCGAGCCCCACTCAGCGACAGGGACCGCCATGTTATCTGCGTTTCCTGCCTGGGTGAAGATCATGCAGCTCTCGCACTCACTGACGGTGGATGCCCTCACTGCGAGCTATTGCCGATGGTGACTCTGAGGACTCGCCTGGCATTTTTCACCGAAGCTGCACCTCCGCCTGCTGTGGTGCTGCACCGTAAAAAAGCGCAGTGCTCAGCGGGTTCCGGAACCTCCTCCCGCCGATCGAAGCTCGCCGGTTCGCCCGCCAGCTTCGCCTGAGTGTCTTACTTCCGGACAGCGGCCGCCGTCTGCCACCGCTTCTGTGTTGGACGACAACTTGCTAGCCTTCCGGGTAAAGGGCTAGCATCGAGGCAGAGCTGACGCGTCTGCTCACGCAGGCCGTGGAAAACCTCTGCCTCGAGTGGTCGACGCCCGCGGAGCCTGCGCACAACCAGCTGGATGGTCTTTTTATTCAAAAAGACCGCGTCTCACCGCCTTCAAGACCCGCGCCGTTTCTTCCTGAGCTTCATGAAGAACTCGCAAAGTCTTGGGGCGCCCCCTTCTCAGCCAGGTTGCATACCTCTGCTTCGACTGCTTTCTCTGTGTTGGATGGTGGTAAAGACAGAGGCTACCATTCTCTTCCTCTGGTGGAAGAAGCTGTAGCAGCCCATCTTTGCCCGCCCTCTGCTGGACGGCGCGCTAAGACGGCGCTACCACCCAAAGCCTGCCGCACTACTTCAGCTTTGCAGTCACGCTTACACCGCCGCTGGGCAGGCTGCGTCAGCGCTGCACACTATGGCCACCCTGCAGATTTTCCAGGCCGACCTTCTCCGAAAATTGGACGAGGGAGGACTGGAAGCTATCAGCCTGCCGGATTTAAGAAGCGCTACGGTTTTTGCACTCCGTGCCACTAAATCCGCTGCTCAGGCCATAAGGCAGAACATGGCCTCTCTCGCCGTTGCTGAGAGACATTTATGGTTGACGCTCTCTGAGATGCCGGACTCGGAGCGCACCGCATTCCTCGACGCCCCCATCTCTCCTGCTGGCCTCTTTGGATCGTCCGTCAAAGATTTCGCGGACAGATTCGCCGAGGTGCAGAAAACGTCACAAGCCATGAAACATTTTCTGCCCAAGCGCTCCAGCTCTGCGACAGGCCGCTCTAAACAGCCGTCTGCTCGAAGCTCCCAGCCGCAGCCCCCGCCCGCCACCACCTCACAGCGTCGACAGGCCCGAGGCTCGAGGCCGCGCTCTCGTTCTGCCAGCCGCCGCCCCCCGCGTGGGCCCCGGCCGAAGATTGAGATAAAGCCTGAGGCCTCAAAGTCTTCCTAGCCCACCTAGGAAAACGACGGTGTTCAAGTCCCGCTGCGGCCAGACTTTCACCAAAACTTCTCGCTCGATCAGTTCCAGAAAATGCGACTGTTCCAGTGTATTTTGCAGTAAACAAGCCGTTACCACTGCCCGCTTGCCTGCACACAAACACCGTTTTTACGGCGACCCAGTTGAATCTCTCAAAGAGTGTATTTCCTGGTGTTCCGGCCACGGCCGATGGTGTTATGAGTGTAGTAAAAATGCCCACTGCCCAGTGCTCATTCCTACACACAAGCACAGCCAGCCCCACAGGGCTTGCACACATAAAATCGACTCATGTCGATTGTGCATTAAATGTAGTGAATGTGCCCACGACCCAGTGCCCACAAACACTACACACTGCATGTCTCACGGTTTCTGTAAAAGCGAAACCAACACACACACAGTCAGCTCAAGCCGACGGTGTTTTCAGTGTAGTAAATGTGCCCGCTGTCCCGTGCCCACATTCACTCGCAGACATCACAAACCCCACGGGGTTTCCCCCGCTCGCTCTCTCTCAGCAAACTGCCCTGAGAGAGCTGAGCGCGGGCAGGCTGCCCGCTGTGATCAGCGCGCCCCCCGCCTCGAACGCTGCAAGCACGGCGTCTGTTACAGCACACCGAAGCTCTCCAGCCGCCACTTTGTCATGGCCAGAGCCCAGATCTCATTCAACCCTTAGCTATTCATGCAAATGCGTGGGCGAAGCTTCCCGGGGTATCAGAATGGGTGCTGAACATTATAAGAAGAGGCTATTCGCTACAGTTCGCTCGATTTCCCCGCCGCTGTGCGGCGCGAATCCAAACTACGGTGAAAGAGGAGGTAGCACACCTACTTCGTACCGAAATAGCGAAACTGTTGAGCAAAGGGGCCATAGACCCTTTATCTCAAGCTCAGAGCGAAGGGGGTCTGTACAGCAGATACTTTCTGGTACCGAAGAAAGACAGGGGTCTCAGACCCATTCTGGATCTAAGGCAGTTGAAAAAAACGCTTTCGAAACGCCGGTTCAAAATGCTCACAACCAGGAAAATCCTCGCGCAAATTCGCCCAGGGGACTGGTTTGTGTCAATAGATCTCAAGGACGCGTATTTCCAGATACAAATAGCGTCACGTCACAGGCGATTCTTGAGATTCGCCTTCGAGGGCCAGGCATATCAATACACAGTCCTATCGTTTGGCCTGTCTCTAGCACCCCGTACATTCACGATGTGCATGGACGCGGCTGCTCGCACCCCTGAAACTTCGGGGGATGCGAGTTTTGAACTACTTGGACGATTGGCTGGTTCTAGCTCAGTCACACTCAGAGCTCATAGAACACAGGACCATGTTACTCAAACATCTTGAGAATCTGGGTCCCAAAGTCAATTGGGCGAAAAGTTCACTGTGTCCCAGTCAGAGAATATCTTTTCTGGGCACAGAACTGGACTCGCTGTCTATGACAGCGCAGCTATCGCAGCAGCGCAGACTGGACATTCTGCGTATGACAGAAACCTTCCGCTGCGGCGCTATAGTCCCACTCAGAGAGTTTCAAAGGATACTGGGTCTCATGGCCTCAGCATCATCGGTACTACAGTTGGGTCTGCTTCGCATGCGCCCACTGCAGTTCTGGCTGAAAGCGCGAGTACCACGCCGAGCGTGGACCACCGGTCTTTTTCGCCTCAAGGTCGATCAGAAATGCGTTTCAGCTCTGAAACCTTGGACAGCGATCGACTGGTACCAGTCAGGTGTAAGCCTGGGGACTTCCTCGAGTGTGAAGGTGGTGTCTACGGACGCCTCCACCTCGGGATGGGGAGCGCTGCTCGAGGGCAGACCGTTCTTCGGCCAGTGGTCAGAACGGGAAAAGCTCCTACACATAAACTGCTTGGAGATGATGGCAGTCGACAATGCGCTGAGGTGTTTTCGTCCCCAGATAAAAGGACACCACGTCTTGGTCCGTTCGGACAACGTGTCAGTGGTGGCCTATATAAATCGCCTAGGAGGTATCAGGTCCGAAACCTTCACAGGCTGACGGAGCGCCTCTTGGTCTGGGCTCAGCACAACTTGCGCTCCTTGAGAGCAGCGCACGTGCCTGGCCACCTGAATGTGGGACCAGACAGACTGTCCAGGAACAATGTTCCAGCAGGAGAATGGTCTCTACACCCATAGACAGTCCAGTTGCTGTGGGAGACATTCGGCAGAGCGGAAGTAGACCTTTTCGCGTCTCAGGAAAACGCTCACGGTCCGGAGTTCTTCTCCAAGAGCAGGGATGTGCTGGCCCATGTCTGGCCCCGCTGCCCGCTCTATGCTTTTCCCCCTGTCACGCTCCTGCCTCAGGTATTGGAGCGGATCAGGGAAAGTGGATGCTCAGTGCTGCTAGTGGCTCCGTTCTGGAAGAACCAGGCTTGGTTCCCGGTTCTGATGCAGCTGACAAGCACTGCTCCATGGCCGATACCAATGAGGAGGGACCTCCTTTCTCAGGCCAAGGGCGCGATCTGGCATCCTCGCCCGGAGCTTTGGTCCCTACATGCGTGGGCCATCAACGGGTACCCGCTAACCTCCCGGCAGGAGTGTTACCTGCTAACCTCAGGCAGGCTAGGGCCCCCTCTACGAGACGGCTCTATTCCTCAAAATGGTCTGTGTTCTCCAGCTGGTGCACAGCCCGTGGCATATCGCCCCCAGATTGTGATATGCAGTCATTTGGCCCAAACTCCATACATGTCGCGCTCACAGAGATACGCTCTGCATATGCCTTATAGGATGCTGTTTATTACAGGAATGATGCTTTCTAGCCTCTCTTCCTGGACTCTTGCGAGTGCACAGCCCGTGGCATATCGCCCCCAGATTGTGGGGTGGCGGAGGTTCTCTCCTTCCTGCAAGAGCTTCTGGATAAGGGCAGAACCCCATCCACGCTCAAGGTTTACGTGGCGGCCATTGCAGCGTTTACTAAACCGATGCTTGGCCAGTCACTTGGAAGGAGCGATCTGGTCATTCGCTTCCTTAGGGGAGCTAAGAGGTTAAATCCTCCCAGACCTCACTCAGTTCCCATGTGGGACCTTTCTACAGTCCTGGAAGCCATGAAAGGTGCCCCATTCGAGCCAATCCAAATGATAGATATTAAACACTTGTCTTTCAAGACAGCGTTTCTTCTGGCTCTCGCTTCTGTGAAGCGCATAGGGGACTTGCAAGCGCTCTCTGTGAGCGCGACATGTATGGAGTTTGGGCCAAATGACTCGAGAGTCATACTCAAACCAAGGCACGGGTATGTTCCTAAATCCCTTAACACACCGTTTAGGGCTCAGGTGATTTCCCTGTCGGCCCTGCCGGTCTATAATGAGGAGAAGGACGCAAGCCTCCTTTGCCCGGTCAGGGCATTAAGGGCTTACGTGTCTCGCTCGTCTGTCTTCAGACAGACAGAGCAGCTCTTTGTGTCGTTCTACGGACGTTCCAAGGGACTAGCCGTGTCGAAACAGAGCCTATCCAGATGGATAGTTGATGCTATAGCGCTGGCTTACACTTCTAAGGGCCTGCAGTGCCCGTTAGGTGTCAGAGCGCATACCACGAGAGGCATGGCCTCGTCGTGGGCTTGGTCTAGCGGGACTGCCTTGCAACATATCTGTATGGCGGCAGGCTGGGCCTCCCCGTCTACATTTATAAGGTTTTATAACCTAGAGGTTCCCGCCTTGCAGGCTAGGCTGCTTTCGGTCTAAGGATCAGTATTGTCTGCCCCAATGCTTTCGGCCCAGATTACTGAAACTATTGAGCAACGCTCGCTGATCGATCATGCAACTCTATGGGCAGTGTGTAAGACCCGTAATGTTCATCAGACCAGGCCGAGTTTTTCGCCCTGGCTATGTGGAACATCATTAATTGCTCCTTATAGGATGCTGTTTATTACAGGAATGATGCTTTCTAGCCTCTCTTCCTGGACTCTTGCGATTCCCTGATGATTCATGCACTCGGGCCCAGGGCACCTGCCCTTGGGACTTGGTATTGGATCTCAGCATGCACAGGGTTTTACACTGTTCCCCATAGCGTAAGATATTACGCAGTACGAGAGAACCTCTCGTAAGAGAACGTACTCGGTTACTAATGTAACCTCGGTTCTCTCTAGAGAGGGAACGAGTACTGCGTATATTGCCGTGCCTGCAACACGCTCTGGTTTGCTTCTGCGATGAAAAACCAGATTACCAGCCATTCGAGCTATATTTATAGGTCCAGACCACACCCGTTTCGGCGGTCTGTGACGCAATGGGCGTGAAGCGCCCCCATTGGTTCCGACGTCACCGCGGGGCCTCTCGATAGGCTGCTGCAGTTGCCGCAGGGCAGCCAATAGGCACGCGAGCCGTCTTGCCTATGTCTGCATGCTGCTGCAACATGTTTTGCATTATTCCAAAATTAAGGATAATTTCTGGCTTCAGTATCTCGCGGAAAAGAGATTTCCCCATAGCGCAAGATATTACGCAAGAGAGAACCGAGGTTACGTTAGTAACCGAGTACATTTTCGGCTGATGCAGGAACCACATTATTTTTAGAGCACCTGCCATCCAATAATCACAATAAGCTTTGTGACTTTTAATGTTACTTTTAATATGTTTGTTACTTTTAATAAACAAAGTCTCAGCTTCCAAATTATGTACAATTTATAATGAAATTCAAACAAAATGTGGCTTTGTGGCTCTTTACAAATCTCTGTAGCCGCATCAGTCCAAGCGGCACATGAACCGATCATCTCTTTCTCTTTACTACTAGTAGGAAGAAATAAACATGAATGACCATCAGAAGGTATGTTGAAAGATACAGTACAACTTACTGAAATGTACCATGTATGATGCCACATGCAATCTCTCAATTATTCTTTCAACCGCAAAAAGACGTAAATAAAACACCTTGTAAACAATATGTCACATAACGTTACATTTACCTCAGAATAGCCATAAAATGTCCATAAACTAGTAAAAGCTAGTAATAAAAAATACTATTTTAAAAAAATAAAATAAAAAATACTATAGAGATGAGCATTCTAAATATCATAATATTTTTACTTAACCTGTTATCTACATGATTACTCAACATATGAAAACACTTATGCATTGAGAAGGAGGCCAAACTACACTCAAGTGAGACTGATATAATTATGGTCTGTGACAATGGCTCAGATTCTGTGAAAAGATCAATTTGTAACTGTATATAATTCTCAGGTTGGAAAATAAATTCAGTTGCCACTTTAATTAATTATTTAATTAATTTAGTTAATTAGTTCCAGCTGATGCTGTAAAAGGAGGGCAGATGTAAACACTACTGGATGACATAAATTACATGTTTTTATTTAAAATAAAACAACTTTTTATGCTTATAAAAAAATAATAATAAAAAAAACAATAAAAAAACAACATGAAACACAAACAGTGTTCTACAACACAAACACAAACACAAACTCAGTTCTGCTGTTTTCCATACAGGGAAAAGCAGGGTGTTCACTGGCAGTCGAGTTCAGTTGCAATTTTGCTTGGTTCAATATACGAATATAATTATATTATATATCAGTATATCAGGATTTGAAACCAACCCCTAAGCATTAACAAAATAATATCACTAGACTATCATGACTACTAGGAAGAAGTGCCAGAAGATTGCTGTCCCCTCAGTCACTTTTATGGTCCCATGACTTAAGCCCCGTTCACACCGCAGGCGTCACGCAGCGACAAAGCGGCATGATCCCATTCATTTCAATGGAGCGCTGGCGACTTCCGGCGACACGAGTGACAGTGACCGTTGGCGACAGAATGTGGGCATGTCAAGCGACACGAGACGCGCGACAAAAGTTCAGAAATTTCAACTTTATGCAAATGAGAAGCGATTTTCGCGAGCGACAACCAATAGGAAAGAAGACTTTCAGTGGAGCTCAGCTCACGTCACCGTCGAGTGCAGGCAAGACAGAAGAGTTCAAGGGCGATTTCACTGTTTTATATGATTTGACTGTAACCACATGGATATAATAAAATGATGCATGGAAAAGAAACTGTCGACAGTCTCAGTGAGTTTAATTCACACATTTAGTTCGAGTGTTGTAATTTGATGATGCAAGTTTAAGTTTAGCACTGCTGCCGTTCATTTTACAGTTTCCCCTGCATTATCATGTTGACTATTAGGGACAAGAAAATTGATTATTTGTCAAATTTTAATGACGTTTTAGTAATTTATGACAGTATGATTTAATCTGTTGATTGATCAATCGTTAATCCAGTAGGCTAAATTACTGTATGTAATCCTCTGAACACTGCTGTGGTAATATAAAAACACTCTCCCAACAGCATACTGTTTCTTTTGAGCCTAACTCCTAGTCAAATTAAAATGATATAGTTGTATATATCACTTGTGATGGTATTTTGTTTGTATAGATATGGCCAGACGTGCAGTCTACCAATAACATTAGAGAGACAGCACTACGAACGCACACTTTAAGGCCCGTTCACACTGCCAGCGACTTTGTCGCTGCATGTCGCTAGTCTCTGTACTGTGAAGTCGCTTATGGGCGTTCGTAGTGCTGTCGCTCTAATGTTATTGGTAGACTGCACGTCTGGCCATATCTATACAAAATACCATCACAATATACAACTATATCATTTTAATTTGACTAGGAGTTAGGCTCAAAAGAAACAGTATGCTGTTGGGAGAGTGTTTTTATATTACCACAGCAGTGTTCAGTGGATTAAATCATTTAGCCTACTGGATTAACGATCGATCAATCAACAGATTAAATCATACTGTCATAAATTACTAAAACGTCATTAAAATTTGACAAATAATAAATTTTCTTGTACCTAATAGTCAACATGATAATGCAGGGGAAACTGTAAAATGAACGGCAGCAGTGCTAAACTTAAACTTGCATCATAAAATTACAACACTCAAACTAAATGTGTGAATTAAACTCACTGAGACTGTCGACAGTTTCTTTTCCATGCATCATTTTATTATATCCATGTGAGTCAAATCATATAAAACAGTGAAATCGCCCTCGAACTCTTCTGTCTTGCCTGCATTCGACGGTGACATGAGCTCCACTGAAATTTTCTTTCCTATTGGTTGTCGCTCGCGAAAATCGCTTCTCATTTGCATAAAGTTGAAATTTCTGAACTTTTGTCGCGCGTCTCGTGTCGCTTGACACGCCCACATTCTGTCGCCAACGGTCACTGTCGCTCGTGTCGCCGGAAGTCGCCAGTGCTCCATTGAAATGAATGGGATCATGTCGCTTTGTCGCTGCGTGTCGCTGGCGGTGTGAACGGGGCTTTAGAAGCTAGCTGCTTGTTTAGACAGCAGAGTTCGAAAAATAACTTATAACTGAAATATTTATCTTCTATTCTTAAAACCTATGTTCAGAAAGTTTATGGTTGATTTTATTACAAGCTTATCCTTGACAAGTGCTTGCAATGTCTTGCTGTTGTCAGAAATCAATAGATGATTTTTTCTGTAAGGAGCAGGGCAGCTTTATAAGTATAATGAACCTTTATCTGCTCTTGAGAAATGAATCTGCTCACTCGCCCACACTGCACCTCTGCCCCTGTGTGTGTGAATGTGTGGGGTTGGTCTTTGCTTTTAGGGTTGGAAAGCTTAGTCTCAAAGGTTATGCCCGAGTTGATTCTCCAATAGTCAAACTAGCTATAAATGCAATGTATATGTGAGCCTAAACGCTATATGGACCATGCAATGATAGAAATTGGTAGAGACTTTTCAATACTTCACTCTGACAGATGGCTGTGACTAACAGCTTCAGGATATTTACACATGATATTGACGTGGAAATGTTGATGAATGTGAAAATACAACGCTGGATGTGTCCTTACAAGTCAAGACAAAGAATAATCTGTTATAAATGGGATGTTTGTGAAGCACAACATTAAGAGTTTAGTTGTTTATGGTTGCCAATGTCACAACTTGCTGTATTAATAATTAAGTGAAATGTGTATGTCACAAAAAGTTGTGGTGTGTGTACTAATTGTCAATGGCTAACACAGTTAATCCAATCAGAGCTGAAACTACCTGTTTTACAATGTTAGTACTGTATTACTGATTTTAAGTTTTTGTTTGTTTGTTTTCGAACTGAAGCCAGGTTTACCATTTCTTATCATTAATGAATAATCTAATCTTTTGGTTTGGGTTTGTAGTTTCAAAGAAAATAATTAAGAGCCTTTCATTTGTAAATTATTACTGTACATACAATTACTATGTATCTAAAACTGGCATTGTGCTATTTTTTATTTTAAAAAATCATCTAAAATAATATAATGATCTGATACTTCTACTATGATATAAAATGATTAATTTTGTGTATTTTTTGTAAAACTTTGGTTATACTGCCCACCCTTGAAATGTCTATAACTAAGAACTTTTTCCACTCATCAACTCACACTTTAAATCAACAGCCCTACAAACATAATGTGACAAAGGGGGTCCCTTATTCACATTAGTGTGGGCCACATTGAGAATGTTGTATAGGCTCACCCCTTCATTTATGTGCATGTATGATCTGCACTGTACTGCATTTTTATTGATTTTTATTGGACAAATAAAAAAAAATTAAAAAATAAATGCTCTGAATTATAGTCTCACTCATTTATTTCCTATGGGTGCCCACTTTTTTTCCACGAAGGACCAAATAAGGAGTTTTTATTTCCAACCACTTAACATAACATTAAAAAAAAAAAAAAAAAAAAAAAAAAAAAAAATATATATATATATATATATATATATATATATATATATATATATATTCAATAATTTCACTTAAATGGCAATGCAAATTACCTATTAATTGTCATTTAAGTGAAATTACTTAAATATACGAGCTTTATAAAAATTATCATTCTAGAAGAAAATTTCAGATGGCACATTTTTTTTTTTTTTTTTTTTTTTTTTCACATTTGGATCAACATGTTGTTCTCGCTCACATGAGGTGTTTGGGGTAAAGACTGAACTCCAAGAATATTTTACTTTCTCCACTACAGAGAACCACTTTTCTGGGAGTGATATGGGACTCAACTACGATGCAGGCATGTCTGCCTCCTGCTCATATCGAGTCGATTCTCTCAGCTGTAGGCCAGATCAGGCTATGCCAAGCTGTCACTGTAAACCAGTTTCAACGACTCATGGCAGCTGCCTCCAACATGATTCATATGGCCTTCTGTACACAGGACCATCATGAGAACATCATGTCTCTCCTGGACTGATCTTCGATCTCAAGTAGGGGGCAACATTTACCACCCCCAAACAGAGATATGAAAAATGTGGGTTTGGCCCCTGAGGGGAACCAACCCTTGAACTATGGTCTCTCAACCGAGGTTGTTGAGACCATTTTAAATTCCAGAGCTCTTCAATTTATGGTACAGAGAGTGCTGGTTGGACCGACTTAACTGCCCAATTGGTTCAGTGGTGAAGTTCTTTCATGACTGCCTATCTGCTAGGTTATCCCACTCCACTTTGAAAGTTTATGTGGCAGCTATTGCTGCTTACCATGCACCTTTAGGTAGTGATTCATTGCGGAGACACCCTCTAGTGTCCTGTTTCCTATGGGGTGCTATGAAGCTGAGGCCTGCAAGTTATTCGAGAGTTCCGGCCTAGGATGTGGCCATTGTTTTAGAGGATTTGTTAATGGCAACCTTTGAGCCTATCGAGTCAGCTTCAGGGAAATTTAAGATCTCTTAAGATGGTGTTCTTATTTCACTAAAAAGTGTTTAGGGGGTTTCCTTTCAGAAGGTTTGTGATGCAGCAAGCTGGGCCTTTCCACACAGCTTCATCAGATTGTATAGCCAGGATATAGAGTTCACTTCAGGACCCAAAGTGCTTGAGACCTTAGTTTGTACTCTCTATGATTCACACATAGTCAGGCATTTGTATGTATGGCATAGTGGGTATGAACATTCCCATCAACATTCTGATGCAGCGTTCAGTTTCCTCAAAAGGGAAAGTCTCAGTTATGACTGTTACCCTGGTTCCCTGAGAGAGGAACAAGACCATTAGAAGTAGTTTGTACTTTAACTGAACACTAAAATGCACTGATACTACAACATACTAAAGATACCCATGATCAGATTGAAACAAGCGTATGGTAAAATGCAGACAATTTGACAGAGATTAATCTGTTCAACCCCAAGAAACAGAGAAAATGAATGGCAGCAAAAGCTGCAAAAAATGACAAGGACAAAGCAACAAGATAGCCTAACACAAATCTCTTTCAGAAGAAAAAAAATGTAAAGAAAAGATTTAGAGAAATGTCAGACCTCCTAGCTGTATTCTATCTACAGCCTTAGGAGAAAGCCGCAATGCTGAATATTTCAACATTCATTTCCTTGATTTCCTTTTCCTTTTATTTGTGCAGAAATAAAATCACATAAAGAAAATTAATGTGTGAATAACAAAGAAACCCAGCAAGCAATTTTATGCGATCGCGTTCCATGTGGAGATTTGCATGTGAATCTCTTTTGCGCGAGTGGGCGTGGTAAATTAAAAATAATTAGGAAGCGTTTGAGAAGCTGGACATCTTGTTGGTTTTATACAAATTACTTAGAGAATATTTGTTTTCAGTTTGAATCTGATCATTTAAAAGTACACACTTAAATGTTTATAAAGGTATATGGCTCATAAATGTGTGACAAGTATTCGCTGAGTTTTGTTTCAGTTTATAGACGTGCTCAAGAAAAAAAAGTTCACCGCAAACGGAGAGGCAGAACGCACACCCTGTTTATTTTCTTTATTTTACAAAAGCACAATGTTTTGATTTGATTGTAAGTGGACACATACAAAAGTAGAAATATCACAGATTCTTTTTTTATATTTCTTTTTTCTGTATGACCATAAATGACGGAGTAATTTAAGTTTATAGTGCTACAATGTGGAGAAAATCCAGCAAAACGCGCCCGCGCGTTTGCCGACCTCAGAGGGTTAACCTAGATGGTGAAATGATGGCTATTGCTTGCTGGAAAAACTAACATAAATGAAATAAAACCCCTTTTGATTTCATGGGGTCTTTAAAATCACTCTCATTGCACAACTTTTTGTTTCAATCAGAAATATCAACAGAAACAAAAAAACTGTGTTTGTAAAACAGTTTCAGGGGTTGTTTAAAGCTTAAACTTGTAAGGTTGTGAGTTACAGGGGATGATGCAATGAGATCAAATAAAGACACAATAAACTCAAGCAACATAGACAGAAAAGGGCTTTAGAAAGAAAAGGCCTGAGCACAGAGCCATGATAGTAGAATAAATGAGTCATGAACAGATGATAGGAAGACAGGAAAAAGACAAGTACTTACTTCTCTGTTTATCCGAATCTAAGAGATCCCAGACACAGAGAAATGGGTGAAAGAAGAGAGAAAGAGAAACAGGCTAATTAAGATGATTAGAAAAAGAGGAAATAATAAAGACTCCATACTAACCACCTGCAGTGAGGAAATCACTTCAAACTAACTGCAAATTACAATTCAGATGAGTTGCCATGTATTGTCCCAGAAAAATAAATAAATAAATAAATAAATTCCTCATATACTCTCTTGTTCAGCTCTTTAATTTTATTAATTTATCTGTTTTAGGCACACAGTTAATAAACAGGTGTAAAAAGGTGTATTTTGTAATTTACTGTAACATATTTATATTTCATGCAGACTAAGATTGGGGAAGTTTAGGGGGCTAACCATTTTAAACATTACATTTCAATTCAGGGACCCACAGTCCAATTTTAAAACTATTCTCAATGCTTCTAAATTTTTAGAAGCCCAGGTGTGCAAATATTTGATGAGTTTAAAGGTATAGTTCACCCAACATTCTGTCATCATTTACTCACCCTCAAATTGTTCCAAACCTGTATGCATTTATTTGTTCTGCTGAACACAAAATAAGATATTTTGAAGAATTTGGGTAAGCAAACAATATGGAAGTCAATGGGGCTCATCAACTGACATTCTTCAAAATATATTCTTTTGTGTTCAGCAGAACAACGAAATTCATATAGGTTTGGAACAACTTGAGGGTGAATAAATGATGACAGAATTAAACATGTTTGGGTGAACTATCCCTTTAAGGTGACTTTCATCCATATCTTCCACAAATAAGATGTCTGCTATGTCATGAAATGCAGTCACATCAGAGCCACATTCAATTTTGTTATTGTCATTTAACATACACTGTTTTCTGAATTTTGAACAAGTGACTGTGCAGTATTTTTCATTTGTGATTTCTGTGCACTGAAAAAAAGGGTAACCTAAAAATGTGCTACATGTGGTTTCATCTAAAATAAAAATATTTTATTTAAATCAAAAAAGCTATTTAGCATTGCTGAATCAATCCCAATATATTATTGTTTACGCAAAGAAAACTAGATTTAAGTGTCAGATCAGGTAGAAAAAAGCTATTTATGGTAATAATTGCAGGTTACTGCTTTTTACAGTGTAAATAAATCCATTATATTAAAATATAATGTTCATTACACTGAAATTTGGTCTATTGTTTTCTACAAGACAACATACAAATTGAAATTAAAACTTAACTAAAGTTAAACTTATGTGAAGGTTCTTGTGCATGTTTGTTCATCTAAGTGTGCTTTTGTTATGATATAAATGTCACTGCCAATGTACTATGTGTTCTGTTTTTGCACTGGATCGGTACAGAATCATTTGAGAAACAATCATTTGTGAATCCTTTGATCCCCCACTCTGTATATGGCATTCATTTAAAAAATAAAAAAATAAAAGAGATGCCAAAAACAGCACATTAAATATATGGTTTACAACATTTCTGTAGCAATATTTAGGTGAACATGCTAAAAGTATTTGAACCTCACTTCTTCAGTGTTATATATATATAAACACCAATCCATATTTTTAGTAATCATATGTGGATTGACTTTTTGATTCTTGAGTGCAAATCACTATTGAGGAGTAGAAGAAAATCAAGATATCTGGTTCTTGTGAAGTGGAGTGACAAAGTTTTGCATTCTAGTATACAAACCTCTATAATCAGGCACTCTTTTTCATCACTCAAGTACAACCCAACCAGAAAGAGCAATTCAAGTCTGTTCATTTTGCAAGTGCTGGTCATAACAAAAGTGGCTTCAGCCTTAAATAGAAATAAATGCAATTCAAAACCATAATAAAAACTCAGAGCCTTAAAGAAATTGACAAAACACCTAAACGTTAGTCCTGATGTCTTTAGACTCTTTCAAACTGCAGAGGTTTTGATTGCTCAATTCCAATGGACAACCTTCCAACTAAAAGATGACAAAAAATGGATTTCCTGAGACTCTAGCACAGATAGTTATAAAATTGATGCTTCTTATGTGGTACAGAGACATATGTAAGAGCAAAGTGTTCAGAATCTGCCTGACAGGAAAGTGAATTGTGTTTAAGATTTGTGCTAACAAAATTTTCTGGGTAAAGAAAAGACACATCTGCACTAAAATCAAATGTTTGACAGGCTTTTAGGGAGGCAGGACAATGCATTTATATATGGGATCGTAACCAATAGCTGAAATACTGAAATAAAACAACAAGTGTCAAAACTAGACAGCAAATTCATCATCTCGCTCTCAGCGAGAAAACAAATTGCGATATAAACGTGTTATGTGTAACCTTTGTTTAATGAAAGCAGGAGTGAGAGAAACACATGTATATAGATGGAGGAGTGAAGAAAGGAGCGCAAAGAGGAAAACAGAAAAACTTACATCAATGTAGTTTGCATTGACATAGTCCGAGTTAGGATCAGCCAGAAGAGAATGCATTTTGACACGGTGGCGGTCTTCTGTTTGGGATAAGAAAAATTAAGAACAATGCTAGTCAGTAATAATAATAATAATAATAATAATAATAATAATAATAATAATAATAATAATAATAATAATAATAATAATATTAATATTAATATTAATATTAATAATAGTATTAATAATAATAATAATAATAATAATAATAATGCTCTGTTTCAAAACCTGGTCAGCCACCTACCTTGACTACAACTTGGCAACATCTTTGACATGATAACTCTGCTCTATTTTAATGTTATGTATATTATGCATATTAAAGTACCAAGCCATTATCTTAGCAACATGTGCTAACAGGAAACTATATATAACTATAACATCAAACTATAATATAATCATTACTGTAAATAACACTTACGACCCAAAAGGGTGTCGTGTCGGCCCTTGGTCTTGTCCTTCTTTTCATTTATGTCCCAGCCATCGAAAAAACTCTACAAACACAAGCAGAGATATTCAAATGATTGTAGTGTGTTGGACATCACATCAACTATATATAGCCTACTATCAATAAAAAGTCTGTGGCCATAAATTGATCAAAAGTGACATTAAAGACTTAATAATGTTACAAAAGATATTGCTCTTCATTATTATTTTATTTTATTTAAAATGGATGTTTATGTACATTTACTTGCATTCAGGGCAGCATGTTTTTCATCATATGATGATCAAACGATGAAGAAGAGCATTATATAAGAGCATCCTATACAACCTAGCACTCAGAATCACTCTCCAAGCTGGGCAAACGCTTCGTGCAAATTGTGATCAGCACTAAATGTGGGGCCATGTTTGTAGTATTACCTCATTTGCATAATTCCTTTAGTGAAGCTGGTAAAACAACACAGACAACACATGCAAATGAATTAAGCTATCAGTGTGCAAATCATTCTTAATGAATGCTTTCTTCTTCATCCATTGGGGTCTTGATTTGAAATTGTACAGCACATATTTAACGGCACCCATTGTGAGATTGGCACCAGATATAGCTTTGCATTCCTGTCACTTTAGCAGGTATTGTTTAGTCATGTATTTTGAATTTGAAAACACATTTATCTCCCTTTGTCTATAAAAAGCATTGAGCTTTCTTAGTGTCAAATTCAAGACAAGCAAGTAGCTGATAGTTTTCAGTACCTTCTGTTTGTGCATGTACACAGAAAGCTGTGAGCCCTGCCAACGTATTCCAGCTGTCTAAGTGCTTTCTAATGCCGCATCGTTTTTGAGATAATGTGTGACAGCTGTTTAGCACACATTCCACCCCGAAAGCAGGTGAAGTGTAGCACCTGGCAATTACATCTAAATGACTGTAATTTAAAAAAGACCCCCCAAAATAAGTGCAAGTCACGTTTTCCCACTCGTCCATTAAGTCCCCTTCGCTATCACATTTTATCAAGTCAGATGCAGTTTACGAAGCAGATGCATAATCAGGATGCAGATGTTAATTTCTTGTTGGGCGCAGCACTTTTTTTCAGGAGTATGTAAGAGATTTGCTTTGTTCTAAAAGATGGAGGCAGAAGTGATCAAATCAATAATGGTAAACGGAAGCCAAAGCAGCACGTTTGAGCTTCTGCAAGAACCAATGAAGTTCATTCTCGTGTGTTATGCAGCACAATTAGACCCATTAATTTTTTAATGGTTAACAGGTTTTACCATAGCATTTGTACAGTTAAAATTACAATCATTCTAAAATTTTATCTAAAATTTATCTTCCTGAGGTTTTGTGCTAACCAGTCGCAGCTGCAGTGAGAAATAAGCCATTTCCTCAGTCACATTAATTTCTGTTTCTGTTGTAATGTGAACATAATACAGGTTACACGTTACTAAAAGTCTACCCACTACATTATGGAATCTATATGAACAGAGTTCCGGGAGACACTACTGTAACGGAGGTGCATCTGTTGGGAAACAGTGTTGTGAAGAAGCTGTGCCAGTGTCTGCTGGTCTTAGTTAGTTGGATTGTCTGCCAGAGGGAAGCTGTTAAAACAAGCAGTTACCAGGGCGGAAAATAATCTTCAATAATCTTTGTGGCCTGGTTCACTGTTCTGGCCATGTAGAGCTCAGCCAGAGAGGGAATATTGCAGTGTTTACTTTATCAGGACACCAAATAATATATGTTTTTTGAACCACTTTTAGCAGAGTCAAACAGTGACAGAAGAAGTAATTACAATTTCAGTGGTGTCTCTGAAGAACTGTATGAGACAAGGTTGTATCTGAGAAAGTACATGCATTGATGTGCTTTCTGACAGAAGTAATGTTCTTTTTTATCACATCTGAGAGTGAGATGAGAAGAATAATTTGCAGAATTAGTTCTACACTGACTGAAGAATCCCTGATCACCTCAGAGTGTAGTGCTGGGTGTGTTTAATGAAATCAATGATGTTTGTATAGGAAGTCGTATAAGTCGTATAGGACATTTTCAGACACATAGATCCTTTGCTTTGTTCTGAAACAGGGAAGTTTCTTCTTGGATCAGTCCGCTTTCACAAGTCAACATTTCAAAGTGTGGGCTACCAAACTGTTATATGCAAGTTGCATGCAAGTAAATCTGTCCTAAATTGGTTTACAGTAGTTGTCAACCTGTTTACAGTAGATAGTCAACCAGAATGCCTATTACTGCCGCAGCAAAATAAACCAGTCCCATTTCAAAGTCGTTTGCATCATTGGCTATGCACCAACCAATAAAACGGCTCCTTTGAACAACCCCGCTCCTGCCCCTCTTTTTCTCTAGCCGTCTCTGAGTTTCAAGTGCACAAGTTAGTTTGCACCTAATATGTCACGAAAGGAGTAGCAAAAGTCAAGTCGTGAAATTTGAAATTGCAGTGACAGATTTGAGAAGTTGCAAGTGCCCAATTAAGGTTGTACTGTGAATGTAAGATTAAATGCAAATATATATTACAAGTTTGTGTCTGTCATTGTATTTCTGTGAATGGCATTTTACACATTTGTGACTATTTGTCTGCAGCTTCAAATTCAGAATACAGGTTTGTGACTATTGTCTGCAAGTGCAAATTTTAACATTCAACTTTTTTTTTTTTTTTTTTTTTACAGGTTTTCACATTGGAGCTGTGAGTGTAAATGTTCGCGTACAAGTAAGAATATTTATTGTACAAGTTCTCAAATTCACATCCATGTGCTCTCGAGCTTTGCTACTATTTTACCTTCATATTCAATCCCACTGCAACTGCACTAAATTTTGGGGAAAAAAAAATGTTTTTGAAAGAAGTCTCTTATGTTCACAATGCTGCATTTATGTAATTTATTATATATATATATATATATATATATATATATATATATAGTTAAAACACTAATATTATGAAATTCTATTACAATTTAAAATAACTGTCTTCTATTTTAGTATATTTTAAAATTAAATTTAATTTGATTCCTGTGATGGCAGAGCTGAATTGTCAGCAGCCATTATGCCAGTCTTCAGAGTCACATGATCCTTCAGAAATCATTCAGTAATTCTTCGGAACATACTGCTTCTAATTTGTCAGAAAGACATTCATGCCCATTAGTTTGCTCAGTAAAAGATCTGGGATGGTCATATAAAACGCTGAGCTCAAGTCTACAAGCAATATTCTGTGCTTCTCTTAGATCCAGATGCTGCATGACACAGCTTAAGGCCATTTTAACCAACATCACAGACTGATTTGCTGGCCTCCTTATCAAACTGCTGTGGATCCAAGTGAGCAGAAGTGACTGATTTCAGATATGTAGAAAAAAGCATTCAAATTAGTGTAACTGGAGAGTAATCACCGATGGAAGTTTTATTTTATTTTTTTATTTTACTGGTACAATAAAAAGTTTCAAACAGTTTTGTACTGTACACAGACTGATTGGTTGAAAATGTCTGTGAAGACTGCATCCACGCTCAATACATATTTAGGTCTATATTTACAATTTATGTATTTGTTAGTTATACAAATAATATGTGTATATATTGTCTTTAATGTAGCTGGAGATACTGGTCAGGACCTGCTGCCTCTAAACAGTTTAGTTCATTTAAATTATGTTCTTTGACCTCAATGGCACTAAAAGATATTGTAGAAGGAGGCAGAGAGTTGTCTCTGAGAGAGACAATATTTATTCCAAAATTCCAATTATTCCATGTCACATTGGGCTTTCCCAAATGGCACAGTGGTGTAGTGTAATGTGTACTGCGACCTATAGGGTGCCCCACATTAAAACAAGGCTGTGATGCACCCTTTTGCACAGTCTGCAAGGGCAGCATTTGGGCCAGAGCCACAGCTGTATAAGATATTAAACTTTTTGGATTGGTAGTGATTGTTGTTTCACATAGCACTTCACACGCAAACATTCCTGAATACTTTGTGCCTGGTAAGGACACAGTTTTGTATTTTTCTGATTTCTGTACTTTCAATTACTTTCAATAACTTTCAATTTTGGGCAAGTATAATGTCTTTAAAATATCCTTCATGCAGTTTTACTATTATATCACTCTTTGAATTGATGTATATTTCTAAATTTCTAAATGCAAAAGCAAGGA
Source organism: Abramis brama (assembly GCF_963993115.1). NCBI lineage: Eukaryota > Metazoa > Chordata > Actinopteri > Cypriniformes > Leuciscidae > Abramis > Abramis brama. The sequence goes on from NC_139974.1 coordinate 23,008,515, forward strand.
TGAGCAACACTATCCATTTAGCAGAATTCTTCTACATAGCCGTTACCTAGAAACAGGTGTAAACTGTTGCCTCTTTAATGATGCAATCAAACTCTGGTTCGGACCAAGCAATCGAATCACATGTGAAAGCACCCTAAAGCCAATACCAAGGTGATGGTCAGCCATTGCTGAATGTCTGTCGCCCTAATTTTTGTGGTGTGTTCCACATCGTTGGCACTAGTTGGACCCCCGTCAGCAGCTTTTCAGCTAACTGGGCATAATGTTCAATTGGTGGAGGAGATCACTCTGATTGGACATTCAGCTTTGCAAACCAGTGCATAAGAAGAAAACCAGAAATGATGAAAGCAAGCAAACAACGAAATCAAGAGGGCACACACAGAATGATCTTCTCAGTTACAACGTTGCTTCAGTTCATTGCGTTTTGTGGGCAATGGGCATTTGTTTATGCACAGCTCTCTTATGGTCCTGCAACTGAGTTGAGATCTGGGCTTTGACTGGGCCAGTGCAACACTTTTCTTTTCTTTTTCAGCCATTCTGTTGTAGATTTGCTGATGTGCTTGGGATCATTGCCTGTTGCCTGTTGCTAACCCTATTTAAGCCAAGCTTTAGCTGTCGGACAGATGGCTTCACATTTGACTCAAAAATACTTTGGCATGCAGAGGAGTTCATGGTCGACTCAATGACTACAAGGTGCCCAGGTCCTGCGGCTGCAAAACAAGCCCAAATCATCACCCCTCCGCCGCCATGCTTGACAGTTGGAATGAGGTGTTTGTGCTGATATGCTGTCATTTGCGGAAAAAAAGGGATTTAGAGAGACCGATTCATCCGTTGAGTCGTTTGAGAATCACTGAAAAATATATTTTGAGAAAATGAAACTGTTTTTTGACCTTTAATGCATGTAAACCTGTTGTAGGAGATCTCCAAAAACAAAATTAGGAGCCTTTAAAATAGCGTAATTGGGGCAATTGGGGCTGAACCAATCATCCAGCCTACAGTGCTCGGGGGAGGGTGGCGCCACTCCAACCGATGCTTTCAGCTGCCTGGGAAAGCATTGCCGTCAGCTCTGGATCTGACTCGGCTAACGATGGCACTCCCGAGGGAGGCAACGCAGCCGAATCCTCATTTCCAGAGGAATCAAGCCCGCCTTGTGATGCTGTGAGTGACATAACATCATCCGCTGGAGCCCCGAATGAAAACACTGGGTCCCCGAGAGGAACCAGGCACACACGGAAGCTCCACAATTTGCGATGTGAAGGGGGGCGTGGCCCGAGGAATGACTCGTCGGTTATTGTGCCACACCGTAACCCTCAGATCACCCTGGCCACCAGCCAAAGTATCCCCTCTCGAGGAGGAGATAGCATGGATTCTGGAGGAGAAATTCATGTGCCTCGTGAGTTCAGATTAATGACTCAAAAAGAATATCTATATTCCACTGAGAAAGCATGGTGAGAGCAAAGAAGAACTGGAGGTATTATTGATACATAAGTGGAATATTTTGAATTTTGAAGGGCTGATATGAAAGACCTTTGAAAGGTTTGCTCACACTCTGGAGTCACATTCTGACATGAGGGTATGAGCCACGGTCTGGACCTATCCATATTTTTGTAAACACACTTCTTAGCATAAGTGCTAAGATCGAGACTACAGTTCAAAAGTTGTTTTTCTACTTTTTTTTTTTTACCCAGGCTGCATTTATTTGCCCCAAAATACAGTAAAAACGATAATAGTCAAATATTATTACAATTAAAAATAACTGTTAAATGTTATGTTATCCTCTGATGGAAAAGCTGAATTTTATTAATACTCCAGTCTTCAGTGTCACGTGATCATTCCAAAATCATTATAATATGCTGATTAGGTGCTCAGGAATCTTGTTATTATCGATGTTGAAAATGGTTGTGCTGTTTAATATTTTTGTGGAAACATATACAAATATTTATTGACATTATAGATGTATTTAATGTCACTTTGGAGGCAATAGGTTATTCAAATAACTTCTAAGATAATAGAGCTGTGCAGTTTGCTAATAACAGTTTTGCTTCAAGTTATAATTTGCTCATTTAAATCGAACCCAGTAGGCATATAATTGTTGAATTGCTTGTCAAATCCCCAATATAACCTCAATGGACCCTCACCTCATACTCCTGTTTGAATCCATACCCCTCTCCTGTCTTCATCTGGTTGATGTGCTGGAGCAGGTCTGCCACTCTCACAGCCGGGTGGAGCTGTCCTGTGTGGTATGGAGAACTTTTTCTCCTGCAATGCCTTCTGGGAGAACCACCCAGCAGGCTGCTGGACTCGTTTACAGAGCTGCGCTGCTCATCTGACAAGTGTGAGAAAGAAGAGAGAGAAAGATAAACACAAACAGACTGTGGAGCAAATAAGAAGCTACAGTGCACTCAAAGGTAACTTGCAAATTGCGGTGGGAGTTGTTTTACTTATGGTGTGGACCGTAACGGCCGAGGGAGTTGTCTTCCTGATACTGTGAATCGCAGTGAGTGTGAATTGAAGTAAAACTGCAGGGCCATAGATGTTATGGGGGGCTGTTAAAAGTTGTTCAGTTTGAAGAAAATGGTCCAGTTTTAAAACATTTGCCTTCCATGTAGGGATGATGCCAGACCCTTTAACTAGCATGAGCATGAGCCCTTTAGCATGAGCCCAAGTGAAATACCTCTATTCCCCAGGAAAGTTTTCTTGATAAATTCTTGTCTGGTAATGGAGATTATTGTATATTGACCCAATAATAATTTTCTCTGATAATGAAAAAGCCTACGTCACACCTCTATTTATCTCTCTGCACTGGCCACTAGTTGGGGCTCGCACCAAGTTCAAGACATTGATGCTTGCATACAGAACGGCCACAGGCTCCATACCCTTCCCTCAGGTGCCTCATGGTACCATAACAGAGTCACAAAATCACTTTTAAGAACATTTTCATTAACTGTTCCTTTCCGGTGGAATGACCTTCCAATCCCTATCCGAACTGCCAAATCCTTTGCGATATTCAAGAAACCTGAAAACTCATCTCTTCTATGAGCAAGGTACTTAATTGCTGTTGTCAAATGCTTTATTTTGCATTAAACATAAAATATATTGTTTCTACAGATATAATCAGTAACATTAAATTAATAGTTTTATATTTCATTGTTTTTAATTCAATTATGTCATTTGCAATGCTTCATGGGATTGCAGTTCTTTCCCCAGACGCTAAACACTACCTTTGTTATTTTGCTTTAAATAAAAGTTTGTAATGTTCCAATTAGCTATGTTTCTGATAGGCTTGATTCTTTGATTATAACACTTTAACAAAGTCACTTCCAGTTACTTAACTTCTAGAACAAACGGCACTGAAAAAGTGGACGAGCACTAATGCACTCTACTGTTTCCACTACTTTCATGCAACATTTCCACAATAGCGGCCATATAGTGTTAGAATTAGCAACATTTATTACCAGCAAACTGGCTTAATACTGCTCCAGATGACAGCTAGTTTGCTTTCAAGTGAGAGATTTGAAGGCGGAAAAGTTATAGAATAATAGAATAGAATAGAATAGAATAGAATAGAATAGAATAGAATAGAATAGAATAGAAGTACACCATAAGCACAGACATCTGGAGACAGACAGAAAGCCAGTGCTTTTACTTTACTGGCACACTACAAAACTGATCTGTTCCAGGGGACAGATAAGCACACCGACTCAAGACTCATTGACGAATGGGAGGATGTTTAATATATGGAGATAGATTATAGTGATCCATATGCAAATAATGACTGCTGGAGACAAACAGTGTTAAGTGTCTACTGTGACTGTAAGCATCTCAACATCTTTTTTCACCCCTTAACCAATACATGCATTTCATGTGGTGTGTGTGTGTGTGTGTGTGTGTGTTTCAGATGCAGAAAGCTTTCTGTGATGGGAAGGTTTAGGGGTGGGGTTAGAGTTAGGTGATAGAATATATAGAGCCAGATTTACTAACAGCTTGCGCCAGTGCAAACTCTCTTTTGGCATTAAAAACTACTGTCAAGATTTACTAAAGATATGCAGTGAAGAATTAGCTGTGAAAAAGCGTGGATACAGTTATTTATGCGGCTAACCTTATTGTTCATGCATTTGGAGTTTCCCTTTCAGACGCAATATGTACAGGATAAGAGTTTTTAAATTAATCATTGATGATTTACAAAGGTTTGTGCTAGTCAATTTACTGGTAATTTGCACCATTATTTACCATGCGGCTCAAGGGGGTTAATAAAGGCCATCTGCGAAGCGATGCGTTTTTGTAAGAAAAATTACAAAACATAACGTTATCAAAAAAAAAAAAAAAACGGCCGTACACAAGTCTAGTTCTGGCCAAGAGTTCCCTCTACGTATGGCCGTAACCTGAAGCCAGTGATTATAGTTTTATAAAGTTATAAATATGGATCTTTATTAATACCCTGGAGCTGTATGGATTACTTGTATGGATGGATGTGCTATTATTGGGCTTCAAAATCTAAGTTACTATTCACTATCATTATAAAGCTTGGAAGAGCCAGGATATTTTTTTTGATACATCTCTGATTGTGTTTGGCTGAAAGAAGTCATATACACCTAGAATGGCTTGAGGGTGAGTAAATTAAAAAAATATGAAACTAACCCTTTAAGCACGGCTGTTCAAAAGCTTACTGTTGATCAGCGCATGCAGACTGAGATATAATTTTTAAAGAATCAAAAAAATTCCCACACCGACGAGCAAACTTGATTCTGTGCAACAGTACAAACTACGCACTGAATCATCATCATCTTCTTTTTCTGTTTTATGACAGGTGGCAACAGGCGTTATTATGGTGCAATAGTGCCACCTACTATGTTGAAGTATCAACCAGTTACTGCCACTGGATTATTTTCAATATTATCATATGTGTTTGTGTACTCACTCTTGGCAGTGCAGTTATGTGAATCCATGAAGGTGTGCGCAGTACGATCATCCTGTTGCAGTGTACTGTGCTCTGTCGTACTGCAGTCCAGCGACCCCAGCTTACGCGTCTTCTCTTGACGATATGTCATGACAGCTTTGTTTATGTTCACTTTCTTCCTGCTGCAAAGTATGAAAGACAAGAGTGAGACAACAGAAAGAAGACTGTAAATTAGAAAAAGGAAAAGAGAAAATACATAATAAAAAAAATGCAGTGCCTAGCAACAATTCCCAGTTGCTAGGGAAAAGTTGAAAAGAGGCCAAAGTCTCTATGATGTTCTGGTCTCTACATGTGATTGGCTCCTTCCTCCAATGTAAGCCTAGGGGATTTTTTTATATTTTTTTATCAATTTAAAGGGACACTTCACCCATTTGCATTAAGCTTTGTATCGTTAGAAACCCAGTCATATTTTTGAATGGTCGTGAATTATTCCCTCATTTTCCCCTGAGACAGGAGAAATACGGATTTCAGTGTTGCAGTTCTTGCTTATAATGATGTAAAAATCGTCATTTTGCATCATTCTAAGCAGGAAGTCCCATTTCTTTGTTAGATTACAGATTAGATTACAAACACTCGTTCCTCATTTTTCCAGGGGGTGGGACCCACTCACGCTACAGACCCATTACAGATCAGTGGGTGGGAAACTAAAACAATATCCGCCATCTTGTTTGGAAGCTAAGCTAACAGGCGCTGTGGAGCCAGATGTGAAGTTACGACAATGGCGGAAGGTACTCAATATGATATGGAAGAAGAGGATTTCGAAAGTCTGATGCTCGAATCAGATGTTCGTGGCTACCTTTACGAGCCGAAATAGCGAAGCGCAGCTGAGGCTGATGGGAGAACAGGAGGCGGCTGCTACGGCTTCTGCAGCCGAGGCAGAAGACCTGCTTGTCCCGGACGAGGAGCCCGGACTGGCTCGAGCTGGGGCGGACTGGTGGCGCCTGTGCTCTCACTGTGCGCCAACTAACTAGAAATTTTGTGTGAAATGAATTTCAAGCTCTGGTGGTAGTTAGCCTTGTGAACAGAAGAGTGATTTCTCTGATAGGTGGATACCTCAAAGGCGGTGTTCTGGATTAGTGGGAGTGGCTTGCATGTGGTGCATTGTGGGAGTTGTTGTCTTCCATACAAATGCGCCCTAAAGTTACTTTCTGTCTTTCCTCAGTCAAGAAGGCACCAAATTATAAATTTATGTTACATTTCGACTACATATATGACCCACTTTCAATAAAGATTAATGTTCCCACGTGTGAAATGCTCCTTTAATTAAATAATAAAAATAATAATAATAATAAACTTTATTTTATAAAGTGCCTTTAAAAGCAACTTCTCAAAGCGCTGTACACAAAATAAGCAATACAAAGCTCAAATAATAACGCTCTCACAGCTAATTTAAAAAAAATATATGTCTTAAGTCTACCTTTAAAAATATCATAGTTCTGAGCTTCCCTAAGATCAAGAGACAGATAATTCCAAAGGACAGGACCATATGAAGAAAAAGCCCTTTCACCCATAGATTGTAAGCGTGTATGAGGAACAACCAACAAGTTGGATTCTGAAGATCGCAGTCTCCAGTTTGGAGTATAGGAAATTAACAATTCAGATAAATAATAAGGAGTCAAGCCATGCAATGCTTTATATGTCAGCATCATAATTTTAAAATCAACTCGGAATCTGACTGGGAGCCAGTGTAAGGATTCCAAAACTGGAGTAATATGATCGCATACCCTGGACCCAGTCAATATCCTGGTGGCCGAGTTCTGTACATACTGCAGTTTGGAAAACATTTAGCAAATAGCACACCTCTCCTTAAGCTGCATAATTTTAACAATCGCACATAAATTATAGAAAGATAAAGTGAGAGAACAAGAGAGAGAATGCTAAAATATAGTTTGGAGAGTTTAGAGAGTTTGGCTAATCTCCATCATATCAAAGCTAAACAACAGAGACTGATGGGAAAATAATGGAACCTGAAGAGAGAATGACTTACGGGTAGTAAGGGTATGAATAGATGTCCCTTCTGGAGAGCATGGGGAGAGAGAGAGAGAGAGAGAGAGAGAGAGAGAGAGAGAGAGAGAGAGAGAAGCATATATGGTAGCCTGGCTTCTAGTACATTTATACAAAGTAACTCAAACTATACATGTTTTAAAGGCATGCATTCCTTGGGGATCAATCCCATGACCTTAACGTTGCTAGCACTATTCTCTATTGTTTTAGCAGGAAGGCAAGTGATCAGGCATGTTAATATGCTTATTAATCAAATATATTGAGATAAAGATATGTCTGTAGCTTCATGCCAGTTTATTACAAATACAAAAACACATTGTTTCACAACTGGCTTCACTACTTGGCTTTACTACAGCTCTATAATTATAATTTGCTGGTAATATACTGTAGTAGGTATAGTAGGGTAATCGAGGCGTAGTCGATTATATTTGAATCTAAATATAATATCATATATTATTTGAATCTAAATGTGCAATTGTATGTTATTTTTGAGTCTCATATTTGTTAATGATATGGAGTAATTGTGTTGGCTCCTTTTTTGGACCTTTGTTATTGGCTCAAACTCTCTTTTTATACTGTGCATCGCAATGTCTACACTCTAAAATGTTTTTTTTTTTTTTTCTTCTAACCAAACGCAGGGTTAAGTTTGTTGGATAGTTTTTTTTGTTTTGTTTTTTGGCTAGTTTTTCCAGGCTTGGGTCATTTTTTGTGTTACCCAGCTGTTGGGTTAGTGGCTGGGTCAATGTCACAGACTTTTTAAACAATACACCCCTACCCCACTCATCCCAGTGGCAACGTTACAACCCAGCTTTTGAGCTACTTCATCAGATGGGAGCAGTTCTCAGTGCTGACAAATTGGTGCATTTCTTTAGTGAAAGAACGGTTTTTATACATTATATTCAATTTATACCATGGTCTTTCTGAATACTAGATTCTGATTGGCTGGAATGTGTGCAATAAAACCATTTAATGCACAGGTAGTTCCAAGCAGTGTTGCCAATAAGTCCACGGTTTTCCTGCTACTTGGGATACTTTTACACTGTTGACGCAGATAGTTTTTGTAGTCTGTGGGACTATACGATTTTTACCGGAGGATGCTAACCTAACTAACATTATTTGACCTCAAGGTAAAATAATAATAATAATAATAATAATAATAATAATACAAATATGACACAAATGCTTTAATGTTGTGGTTTTGTTCACATGCAGCATTAATATTTACTACTTTTGTTTTAACTTTAATTTCAATGTACTTCTTTGCAGCAAATTATTTACCAGCATTTTTAAACTCTCTTATTCACAAGAGCAATACCTGTATGCATGAAAACACTTATCTTTTCACAGAGAGTAAACCAACCTTTACTTCACATTCAATAAGAGTCAAAAGAGTCTAAATTAACCCTTGTATGGTGTTCGGGTCTGTTGGACCCATTTTCATTTTTTATCAAAAGAAAAATGATACAATTAATTATTTTTTCAAACTGAGACTCACTGGCCTTGGCTCATTTTCTGTGAGGAATATATATCAGAACACATTTTCAATGAAAACACACTGTACACCCCCCCTACACATTTATATTACACACAGGATGTTCGGGTCCACTGGACCCGGGGCTAATAAAAGTGTGGAAATTGTAGGCCCTGTGTGCCTTTACTCTGTCCTCCTCCTGTCAGGGCCTGCTGTTAGTGTGTGTATGTTCTTGTATATGGTTTATGAGGACACAAATGTGTATAATGACATGGGTATTACAACGTAAACATGGTTTATGACGACATCTGTGTCCTCATACTAAAACATACTAAATGGTGTTTTTTGAAATTCAAAAAATGCCAAAAATTTTCTGTGATTGGTAGGTTTAGGGGTAGGGTTAGTGTAGGGGGATAGATTATACAGTTTGTACATTAGAAAAACCATTATGCCTATGGAGAGTGACCGTACACCACATATCCAAGTGAGTGTGTGTGTGTGCATGTGTATGTGTGTGTGTGTGTTTTGTGTGTGTCTGTGTGGGTGTGTGTGTTGTGGGTGTGTGCATGAGTGTGTGTGTGTGTGTGTGTGCGTGCGTGTGAGAGAGATATTGTGTGTAAGTGTGAAAGAGTGCAAGAGTGAGTTTTGTGTTTCTACTCCTGTCATTCCCACACGAGGTTGCAATTCTTAAATGTGATCTAACAAAGGTAAAGAGAAAATATTAACCATATATGCTGTTTATATTGCTTCTAATTGGGATGAAGTAAACATCTGTTGAGTATTTTAACATAACATTTTTGATTGTGTTGAATTAAAAACCCAAAAATGCAGCGGGTCCACCAGACCCACGAACACTGTCTAAGTAACAAAAATATGAACACCACACAAGGGTTAAATTATAGTCCAGCAATAACCTATTTTCACACTTTCAGTCAGTCATTATAGCAAAATAAACCCCAACACTGTGATTTTACTTGTATGATACTGCATACTACTGGCTACTTACATACTACGTTTTTGCAATAATGACCGGTTGACTGTTAAATATAACACTTATTACACAGCTACAGAATGCAGCGACTGACCAATCACATTGAAGTATTACAGGGAGAAATGTAACAGAGGAATATGTATGTCATGTCTGAGCAAATATTTCAGCTGTGAGTTTGGAGCCAGTTCTAATTCAATCAGTTAAACCTTTGAAGATGTGTTAAAGCATTTTCTGCACTGTTTTTGACTGTGTCTGGACGATGCTGCTGTTGGTGTAATTTGACACTGTGAAGAAAATATAAAATTGGATTTGATTTTAAATGGATCTGAGTGCACGCATGCTCACCCTTTCTTGACAATAACCACGATGGCTCCCAGCAGGAGGATGAGAACAACCAGCCCCCCAGCACAGGCTCCCAGAATCAGCCCCATGTCCTCGGCATGCTGGGACACCTCCAGAGCATGCTTATGGTCCTTGCAGGCAACTAAGAGTGAAGACAAAAAGTTAATGAATGATTGTGAGATAAAAGCAAATGACATCAGATCAATTTGCTGAATATCAGTAATACTGTAAATCTACATAAGAATCTACTCGAGCATTATTTTAAGATAACAACACTGCTAATTTGGGTAAAATGTCAAATATTTAATTTAATTTAATTTATATATTCAATAATATGTATAAATAAAATTAACATCATAAATATATAAAAGTAAATCTGTGCTTTACTAGTAATTAATATTTTGACTCATTAGTATGAGAGCGCTAAGAAATATATGTTTTAATAGAATCTCCAATGCAAATATCAGTGGCATATTTGGGAAGTTAAACCATTTTAGTAGATCAGTTATTAAGTCCCCCGTGGCATTTTTTTCTTCATAAATTGTTTTAGTAAAAATATAAGTGAATACATATATGTATATATATATATATTAATATGTGTTTAGTTATTATTTAACTACATTTTCTACTGTGCATTTACATTTTGTTCTTATATTTTCCACACATATATTCAGCAGCTGTTTTCAACATTAATACGGATTATAATTATTATTATTATAATTTTTTTTTTTTTCTGAACTCCAAATCAGCAAATTAGAATGATTTCGGAAGGATCATGTGACACTAAATACTGAAGTAATGGCTGCTGAAAATTCAGCTTTGTCATACATTAGGAATACATTACATTTTAATATTACAATAGAAAACTTTAAATTGTGATACAATTTCACAATGTTACTGTTTTTTTTGTTTTGTTTTTACTGTATTTTTGATCATGTAAATGAAGCCTTTGTGAGCATATGATACTTCTTTCAAAAACATAAATAAAATTGTATTGACCAAAAACTTTAGCGCATATCTGTAACAGTAGTGTATATCTGACCGGCAACAGTGGCTGAACTATTTATTCCTCAAAAAATAAATATCACTATTTTAAGTCATTTCAGAGCAAATACCTAAATATCCAAATATACATTTGAATATCTTCAAAACTCTAAAAATATCAGGATATAATTTGCCCAGTCGAATACCTAATACTACAGCACACCACATTATCTCAACCAGCAGATGAGCATTATAAGATTAGAACAGTAGCCAGGTAATGCTGGCACACTACTGCATGATAATCTGCTAAAGGTATCGCATTGGTTGGAGGGAGATGAAGAGACAGTTTATCTGCATCAAGCAGCACATGAACAAGCCACAGGGGAAGAAGCTCAACCCGGGGTGCCCTTGGAACGAGAGCAGACCGGGTCTTTGGCAAATTAGGGTCAGGTCAGAGATGCAATTGTGCTGTTCAAGGTTAGATTCTGAGAGGTCCAGCTCCTAAAGCTAAGAATGTTGGTCCTACGTTAGAACTTTTAAAACCCAGTTTTTACAGCCAATTTCATGACTGAATGTCTCCTTTCACAAATATTATGCCATATGGGCTTCCTGTTCCTTGAAAATAGCACTGATTTAGCACTGATTTGACATAATTTCAGCTCTAAAATGATATGGGAGCAGTCTAGAACATGCAGTGCTGCTGTATAGTGTCTTAAAAGCACCACATGTTTGAACCAGTTTGGGTTTGCCCAGTCTTGAAATTGGACGTCTCATCCCAAACAGTTTTGGCAAAAACAACAGTTTTTGTTTTTTTATTCAACCCGGAACAAAACTACCTGCACATCAGAAAGGATCTTTCAACATTTCAGCGAATACAGCATTTGACCACTTTAGTGTCCAGTGATGACAGCTGCGCCTACTGGTCACCAACTTGAGAAAGAATGTCACAAACTAAAACTAAAAATTTTGAACGTGTTCCTCAGATTTTATGGGTCTCTGTGTCTCCATTTTCTCTACTTATAAATGCAGTCAATTTCCAAACAGCTCCAGAGAACAGCATGAAATCTCTCTCTCGATTAATTTAAGCCCCTGCGGTGCCTGCAAAAGCAGAAATTGCCATTTGAAAAATCACAGGGATGGAAGTGCATCATTATACCATCTGCGGTACGGACATTAATTACAATATCATTGACTAAATAAATACCTAAATAACAGAATATGACATACAAAACAAAGAGTCTAAAGAGACATTCTGCTGATGGGCTATAGTATAATAGTATAGTATATCCAGTAATGGCAACACATTATTTTTTTGCCATGTACATCGATTCTTCAGTATCTTCATAAAGATAAACTCACAAACTAATTAACAATATAATTAAGTAATTAGAACTTTCATAAAATAGACACTCGCTCAACCGCTAACAGTACAGAGCATCCGCATTGAATAAAAGCGTGAGTCTTATTTTTACTTCACTGTATTTTGACATTCTACTGTACATTATTGTACATTACTGCTATTTTTGTTGTTTCCTCGCAGAGAAGAGCAGTAAAAGGTCAGAGACATCTCTGTTCCAAAGCCTAGAAAACATTTATGCATCATATGCACGCTTTGGATGTCAAGCATTTTCAAAATGAGGTTGTCTTCTAAGCTTTCTCATTAGCCAGATTGAAGGCAGCATAGCATTACTCCTTCACACATAAGGCAATTTCAAAATGCATAGAAAGCAAAATTGCAATAAACTGAAATGTGCTGGGAAATGCTCTTATATTGCTCTTATAAATGCTCTTATATTGATTATAACACTTATGTGAGGTGTATGACCACTCTGCTTCATGGCCTTGGTGTGCATTATTTTACAATAATTCAATGGCCCATCATCAATTATTCTGCTTACACCATGATTATCACACCTTAAGACATCAAGATGTTTGTCAGGTTTTTGTCCTTAGAATTTTCTTGTGTGTAGAACTGATTTCTTTCATATTTCATTCCAAGCGTCCATTGCTGAAATTTTTGAGCTAAGAGTAATGGTAATGGTGTTTAGAGTAATAGTGACTTGAGCAATTGATTTGCGGCTATTTGAGAGACAGGGAGAGAAATTAAGTGCGTGAATTACCTAAGGCTCTCAACAGTGTTTGGCAGCAGCGTCTTTACTAATAGAAAAGCAGTTAGTTTAACTGCTTTAAAAACAGCGATGTTACCATCTTGATACAGAGAAATGTAATGTACTGTAGCTTTGTAGTTGCAAAGCTATTTTATCGATAAAGATGCAGGGAAGCAGTGACAACAGGTTTCTGTGCACAAGCATGTTTCCATGTGTGTGAGTGTGCTAATGATATCACACTATTCTTTGTATAAAAAAAAAGGTGTCTGAAAGTTGCGGCTGTTTTTTTTTTTCCTGTTAGTATTGTGGTAATTAATTATTCACTTTCAACAAAGCTCTCTCTCTCTTTTTGTTGTTGTTGATCATTAGACCATATGCTGCCTCAGAAGTCTGTCCGAAAAGTATACTTTTGAACACAAACACTCCCTGTGAAGTCACTGGCTTATAGGGCAGTGAGAAAAGAAGTCAGCTGCCTGAACTGAATCCTACTAGTCACAAAATATTCTATAAAACATTTTTGTTGTTGCCACAAAGAACTCCAAATACTGCTCACTTCAAAATATTTTTTTAAATGTCAAATAGATTAAATATCAGCAAAAATAGGCTGTCAATGAAAGAAGTTGTTTCTTCATAAAAGAATACTGAAGCCTTTCCTCCACTGACATCCATAAAAAAAGACCTCTTGTTTCCCTACCAGTATAAAGCTGCACTACGCTATTTTTTGCTAACCTTGGAAATTCAGTTTAAATGGGCTTTGGAACTACTTTGTGTGTCATGTGTCCTAAAAAATAATTACACACATTTGAACGTTCATCAACCAATGTATTCAACAGCCCCAAGATACAATCAGTGATAAAAAAGTATTTCTAGAAAAATGTTTAAAAATGATCTATTGACAACAATGTATTGGCAGGAGCATAGATAAAATAAAAAAATAAAAAATAAATGTTAATATACTTTTCATTGTGAACTGTATCCATAACCAACCTCGCAATGCATCATGAGATTACCTTATCAGTGCATTGTACATGAAATGTTTTCTTACACCAGGTTCACACATACTCCGTTTGCAGTGCATATGTGGTGCGTTATTTTTTGTTATGTCAACAGATCAGAGCCTGCACACTACACATGGATGTGGTCCGGCAATGCATTCCAGGAGTGGTGCACCTGCAGAAGTGCAGTGATTGTTTCCGTTGCGAGTCTATTTTTGCTGTGCTGCACTCGCTTAATCAAAGTGACAGCGCATTGTTCGCATAAATATAAACATAGATTGACACGTAAATGTATTTCATCATAAAAACATACAATTTAAACTCGACTGTGTTTCATAGTCAACACATGGCTTTTTGCCCAGGGTAAAGCAAGGAAAGCTACCTTACCTCACATTTAGATAAACAAGGTGACATAATGGATGGTACTCATCTCTTCGTGGAGATGGAAAAACAAAGTTCACCTTTCAGTCGGTCACGTTCAACGTTACGTTATGTTACCTTCAGGGAATAAGGGTTACATGCATAACCGAGACGTTTTTATGACCCGCAGAATCATAGTTGTTACATATTAAAGTAAATGTTTCCAGAAAAAAATAATACTCAAGTAAAGATACTCAAAAAGTGTACAGTACAGTACAGTACTCAAGTAAATGTACTTTGTTACTGTCCACCTCTGATGACAGGGACCCCGTTGTAACATTCTACAAGGTAAAACAAAAAAGGATGATGTCTAGTTGAGAAGACTAGTAATAATATTAACGTTAATCAGATTTTGGTTGTGTCAGAAATCGCCCTTATACCCTCATATCAATGTCAAATTTATTTCTAGAACACAGTTCCAGTAGTGGGACTGAATGTGAGATTGAATAAGTGCACTCAATAACATCCACAATTGTTTCGGACACCCAAATGGCTGTTCCCTCAAATAGTGCCCTATTTAAAGTCTCTATGAAAAGTTTTTTGGCTTTTAGTATGAATATGTTAGCCTTAGTAATAAGCTAGGGTGCTCCAAAACAATGACAAAATTTGCATTTAGAAGACCAAACCCAACGTTGAAAATGAAAATCAGGCTGATGTCAGAATCCAACATCAGATTGACGTTAATCTCCAATGTTGGACAGATGTTGTATTGTGGTTGAAAATGAAAACGGGTTCTAACGTCAAACAGATGTCGGTTTATGACGTCAATCCGACATCGGTTTCTGACGTCAACTCAAGTAAATGTACTTTGTTTCTGTCCACCTCTGTTTGAATCACAGTTCTGGTTGGATTGTGCCCAACTATCACCACTTGCGTTTTGAGAGACTGCCATATTAAGGTAAAGGTAACAAATATGCTTTCATCGCATGACAAAGTGTGAGTGAGTCCGCAATAGGGACATTTAGTTGGCATTGATGTATATGCACAGTCATTGAGACATGCCCTTAAGCGTGTAAAGAGTGCAGATAAAGAATGAATTACCTTTACGAGCGATCCGAATGCAGTTGATCCTGGTCTCCTGAGGGTAAAACAGAGAGTTGATGCGTTATCAGGGCTATCTGAGGGTGAGAGGATAGTGTTTGTGTGTGTGTGTGTGTGTGTGTGTGTGTGTGTGTGTGTGTGTGTGTGTGTGTGTGTGTGTGTGTGTGTGAGTGATTTATGTGAATATCTGACTAGAAATCCCACAGGCAGACAGGAATAAATTGGAATGCCTAAATTGATGACATTAACTAGCAAATGAATGAGAACTGTTGGACATGAAGGCTCAGTCCAATGAGCACAAAGTCAGCATCCTAAATTAAATAAAACATCATAAGTGACAGATTTGAAATCCATTACATAGTCCGCAACAAACAAACAACAGCATTTCTCGCATAAACACATGCAGTGTCAGACATCATGGTACCTTATTTACTCCTAAAAGGTTCATAGTAGTACTGTCACGTGTTGAGTGTTTTGAATGTTTGTATTTCTGTTCTAGTGTTTTGCTGTCAGTGTGTTTAGTTCAGTTTTTCTCCGTCCTCTGCCTGTTTGTATCCATGGTTACTGATTTGGTAAGAGTTTCAGTTCAGGTGTGTCTTGTTAATTAGTCTCATTAGTTCATCTGTTTGCTGTCTATTTAAGCCTTGCGTTTCTTTTAGTTCTTTGTCAGTTCTATGTTGTGTTAAGTTGGTTGTTCTGTTCATGTTCCTGAGATTCTGTTTTATGAAGATTTGAGTTTGTTTTTTTGAAAAGAGCTGCTACACTTAGATCCTGTTTCATCTCTGCCGCAACCACCTTGTGACAGGAGGAATGTACATCACAAGAACAGACTATATACTTGGGTACATAGTAGAGATAATCTTATTTCTATGGCAAGACTGGATAGGCTTTGTGTTTAATTTTCAAACAAATCTTGCTAGATAATGTACAGTAAATACATTCATATAAACATCACAATTCCAGTCGGTTTTTCTGATCACTATTAAATTATTTGTAATGTTTGTATTAATTCTGTGAATTTAAAGAGTGCTTATTGGCATTTAATACATTACTTTTAAATGATAAAAAGTTTGAGATTTATTTTTATTTTTTGGGGGGGAAAATTTCAAGGAACAAAAACAGTTTTATACTTTCATGATTGTGGCAAGGTCCATATTAATGTGTCAAGAATACGCTCTTATTGTTACTAAGGAAGTGGCCCAGTCAATGAAGATAGTAGAACTTTTGAGTACATCAGCTTCTACAGGTGATTGTGATTATTTTGAAAACAGTAAATTGAAAAAATAATTGCTTGCAGACTTGGATGTAAAAAGCACAAGGGGTGTTACACAAATAGATGCACCATCTTTTTTTCAACTTAGAAAGCAAAAATGGTCAAAGTCATGTCATTCACTCATTATGCTCTGACACAGGAAACTAGCTTACCGAGCCTAGTGAAATACATAAACATGCTGTTATTTTCTTCTCAAATTTACACAAATGTGAATTGTCTCAAAGAGAAAATAAAGACTCTACTTTTTTTTTTTTTTATGATTTTCAAAGATTGATGAGGAGTTTAATACTATGCTTTAACAATCTCTGTCACAAAATGAATTATACACAGCTATGATGAGTATGGAAAGACTCCAGATTCATGGGATTTCTGTTGATTTTTATGAGATTTTATGGCCAGTGATTGGGGAATATTTATTTTTGGTTCTTAATGATGATTTAAACAAAAGACTGTTACTGCTAAGCTGTAGAAGAGCTGTTATCACTCTGTTGAAAAAGAAGGGGGATCTTCAAAACATAAGTAGCCTAACTGGAGACCAATATCTCTTGGTGCTCTTCGTTTCGGAGTCACACGTGTTATCTTCCCGGTCAGAAGTGACCGGACATCTAAAAATGAAACTTCCTCCACCCCAGTAAAACCAATGAAATTTATTTTTGGTCTATAATATTTTTTTCTTTTTAATTTTGTATTTTGAGAGAATTTGATGTTACTTATTAATATTTATGCAATATTTATAGTCCATTTTTGCCATAGAAATTAATATAAAAAAAATTGTTTCTAATTTTTAAAAATATTTATTAAATTATTGCAGTATTTCTGATTAATATAGAGACTAGGCCTTTTAAATTCATTTTTTTTAAGTCAGATTAGCGGCCATCTGTTGGTAAAAAAAAAAAAAAAAAAAATGGCATGTTTACCACTAGATGCCTCTATAGCTTTCTATGGAGAGGCTTGTGAATTCTCTAGTTGTTTTTGGACAAAATTACTTACTTTTAAGATGTGGATTTGAATGTATTTTTTTGAAATTCTCAAATAAAACTTTGCCAAGGTTTATATATATATTTTTTTTTTTTTAATTCGATGTGAAGTGTACACGTTTTTGCATTATTTTGCAGAGAAAGCATTTTGTTACAGGTAATATTACAATTCAATAAAAAAAATTACAAAAATAAACAGTAATGCTTTATCACAGCTTATTATTATTTATATTATTATTGTTATTATTTTTTTTACGACCACTTAGTCTGCTCGAATCATGCCTTTAATTTTTTTGTTTTGTAACATTCAGAGTTTTGTAACATTCCGTTGAAGCTGTGATTTTTAAAAATTCAAAACAGATCTATTTTTAATCACAATTCATTGGTGTGTATGTGTATAAAAGTGTGTTTGTATGTGAGTGTGGGGGGGTGGCTGTGTCTGTTTTGCACTCTTGATGTTTTAGAGTGTCACCCCTTCATTGTTGAGCACTTTTTTTCTGCATCGTGGCCGATTTGTAGATTGTACACACAAATTCTCAGAATTTTTGTGTTTTCGTGAATTTCCCATTAATTTCCTATGGTAGGTCATTTTTGACCAAAGAGCACAAGTGTGACTAATTTTTTTACGACCACTTAGCATGCTTGGATCATGACCTACATTTTTGTGTGTGTTCACATACCTAATGCCATAAAAGTTACCAAGTTTCGGAACATTCGATGAAGCTGTGATTTTTAACAATTCAAAACAGAAAATTTTTCGGTCAGAAATGACCGAAGAGCACCTATTACATAAAGCACCTATTACATATATTACAAAGAGCACCTATTACATATATTACTATATACACAAAGGCTCTAGCAACAACGTTAAGCAAAGTTTTGAGTCAAGTAATACATTCTGATAAATTATTGTATACACAATAGGTCAATCTTCGACAATATATCATTGGTCAGAGATGTTCTAGAGGTTGCAAGGCTATCAGGTGTTAAATGTGGTCTGATTTCGTTAGACCAGGAAAAAGCCTTTGACCGTGTAGAACAGGGGTGCCCAATCCTGCTCCTGGCGATCGACTGTCCTGCACAGTTCATCTCCAACCCTAATCAAACACACCTGAAGCAACCAATTAAGGTCTTCAGAGCACGTCAGGATCACTTGAAAATTAAAGGCTGGTGTGTTTGATTAGGGTTGGAGATGAACTGTGCAGGACAGTCGATCGCCAGGAGCAGGATCGGGCACCCCTGGTGTAGAATATGCATATTTGAGAGACGTTTTAGAAGCTTTTGTTTTTAGTCAGAGTTTTATAAATATGATTGAGTCCATGTATCATAATATTGAGGGCATACTCAAAGTCAATGGTGGTTTGAGTGCTCCTTTTGAAGTTCAGAGGGGAGTTAAGCAAGGATGTGCTTCAGGAATGTTATACTCCCTGGCCATTTAACCTCTACTTCATAAAGTATAACCTTTCTGCTTATGCTGATGATTATATCTGGTGCTGATTATGTTAAAAAATTGGAGATTATTGTTAACCGTTTTAAAAAGAAAAAAGCCCTTTTAATGGATGATTGGAACACTCTAAAAAATGCTGGGTCAAGTCTGTTGGGTAATTTTGTTGGGTTATTTTTATCACATTTTAAACACCTTTGGGTAGTTTTAATTTTCCAGTTGTTGGGTTAAACCTGCTGGGTCGCAATGCTGGGTTGTTTCTGCCCAGCTGGGTTGTTTCACGAGCTTCGCGCCTTGGAGATGTTTAAATTCGCTCCCAAACTTTTGAGAGGACAAAGGGGCAAAGCAGCTGGGTGCAAATGTTTTAAGGTAAGTTTATATAATGTTTTATTTTTTTTATTAATAATTAGTTTGAATTAGCACAATTATAACTTTTTTTCGCAGCAATAATTCTTAAAGTTATATACAGACTAAAATTGCTGATGCAACTTGTACGACAAACAGTCGTTACCTCAGAATCAGATATTGACTCGCATAGTCATTTTAAGGTGAGACGTCAGATTAATACAGTTAATGATTCTGTATCACACGGAACCATGAAATATGTGAATATCTGTGAAAACAGAGGAAAGAGTCGTTTCTGTCACTGACAAGCGAATTGAACAAAGTGAGTCGAGTCCCTCAAAACAAAACAATTGAGTAATATGACTCACTGCTCTTATGTAAAACGCCTGCAATTGTCCATACCGACATGTAAGAGGCATAAAAAGTAGCCTACGTAAAATGTTGTGGGACCGCAGGTCTAAAAGAAACTACCATCTGATTCAAATAAACCGGTTTACCAATTTTGAAACAAAATGATTCCCGGAAATGAATAGACTTTTCAGCACCGCGAAAACTTTCAAAGTGCGTGCGTGCATCAGTGCCGTGGTTTGGACCAGTGAGGTGATTTGATGCATGTGTGGTGCAAACAGTATTTTTTTTTACATACATAAATTCGTTTTTGGTATGTGATGTACAGTAATTTAAAATTTCGTTTTTTTTCTAGTTAGAAAACCATATGGATACTTTTGGGAAAAACTCTTCGAGTGGCAGTTACCTGGTCTTATCGACAAGTTTAACGGTAAGTTCATGTTTATTATACACCTTTGCTGCTTTTTACATATATAATTGACTGCCTTTGATAATCAACTCAACCTCGCGTAACTTAACACATATAAATTTGATCCATGCTATAGTTAAATAGGTAGCTCACAAGGCTGCCAACTTCTGAATTTAGCAATTTATAAGCTTGTGGTTCGATTCCGATCTTGATTCAATGTCGATTAATTTGGATATCAGATGCAGTAGCTACATGTTAATTTTTTTTGAAGTAAAAAATGACTTAAAGGGGCCCTATTATGCCTTTTAATTTTTTCAACTTTAGTTAGTGTGTTATGTTGCTGTTTGAGCATAAAAAAAGATCTGTAAGGTTACAAAGCTCAGTCACTCCAAAGGGAGATAGCCTATTTTATGTAACAGAATTTTAAGGATTGCAATTAATGAAGAAAAGTTGAATCAGTCTTTGGAAAACATTCCACAAGGTGATGTTTGTTGTTTTAAATCTTCGATACAACATAAAAGGCAACCTTAGGTATTTTGTATCATTATTGCATATTTATTTTTTATGTCTGTAGCTTATTGCACTAACTTTAGTATATATTTGTTGTAGCTGGTCCTGTTTCTGAGATGTTATGTCTCTTTTCTGCAGAGAATGGAGGTGACGTTGCTCTTTTGATCCTTCCCCTTCTTCTTGCTGCCACTTTGTACATATTGGTCAGAAGGTATTTTGTCCATCTATTGACGAAGCTAGAAAGGCTTTCATTGATCTTCAACTAGTAAGTATAAAACCGCATACCTGCTATTAAAATTGCATTGTAACCTGACTGGAACTGCCTGTGCATTAAGCAAGGGATACTGTACATCCAGACAGTTGATATTGCAGAATAAACTTCAACAAGGGTAATCAACACAAAGTGGAGGGATCTCGTATCACCCTGAAGGAGTTTATTTTGTGATGAAAACTGACTGGATGTACATTATCTGACTTAACTTTATTACCTCAAAACAATTCCTGTTAAGCAACTTTGATCCTAGACAACAAAACAAGATCAAACAAGACATAATGTAAAGCATTCCACTTATTATATGGCTTTTCGCCAAATAAAAATATTGATTGTTGAAATCATGATGAACTCCATTTCATGATAAACTTTACACAGTTATTGAACTGAATTGAATCAACACTGAACTGACTTCAACTGAATAATGAAACCATTGCCATTGAGACAATCTGTATTGTATTTATTTTCTTTTATAGGTCGGAACGAACATGGTGGAATTTCTATACCGGGCAGAGTCTACAAAACCCGCGTCTAAGAGTCTTCTTCAGAGTCTAAAAAATGTAAATTTCACTGTGTACATGCTGTAAAATACAATTTTGCACATCTGTGAATTTCACTTTAATTTCCTACGAATTAAATGGTTTAAATTACATTGTTCAGAACTAATTTTCTTTCTTTCTTAACTGTATTTGACTTTAACTATACTTATGTAAATTTTTGCATATTTTAAAAATGACTTTAAAATGAATTGTCTGCTGATTTCACTGCGTATTTAAACCGTTAAACATGTTAAACATATAAATATCATTGTTCAGAACTAATCTTCTTTCTTTCTTTAATTTTATTTGACTATTTAATACTTGATGTATTTTTAAATGATTTTGCATTCACTGAATTTAAAATATAATTGTCAATGTCACTGTATTTAAACCGTTAAACATGTAATAGTTTTAGAACTAATCTGACAATATTTAACTACTTTGATGTCAGCAATAAATTATTTTTGCATTTAAATTTAATGTGCAGTTTGTTGTCATTGCTGCCAATTAACACATTTGTGAATGTCAGTTGACAAGCATTAAAAATTATTATTTTAACAGTCTAAACATGTTCTTCATTATTTCTTAATTCATAGTTTTAAAGTAAAGCACAGGTGAAATTATAAGAATAACCCAGCAAAAAACCCAGAATAGCAAATCCATTAATGGTAAAAAAAAAAAAAAAAAAAATACTACATCTTGGGTTTCTCAACAACCCAGCCTGCTGGGTTAAAATGTCACTGGGTTAATTTAACCCAGCATGTGTTCTGTCCAATATTTACCCAGCGCTGGGTTGCCAATTTGGTTGTTTTTAACCCAGCCATTTTTAGAGTGAAATAGAGGACCTCCCAACTTAGCTGGAGGTTTAATCTGGAAGAAAGGTGGATTCAAATACTTTGGATTTTTTTTTAGGCAATGATGATTTTGTTCAAAAGAATTGGGATTGTATTTTAGAAAAAAATCAAAGGACCTTTACAAAAATGGAAATGGCTACTTCCCCAACTGTCTTATGTAGGTCGCAGGCTTATAATCAATAACCTGGTGGGGTCTTCTCTATGGCATAAACTGTGTTGATCTGCCTGTTGGACTTTTACCAAAGCTTCAAGGAGAGATGGTTAACTTTTTCTGGAACAATTTGCACTTGACACCTCACAGTGTTCTTTTTCTGCCAAGAGATGAAGGAGGTCAAGGCTTGTTTAATCTTATCAGCAGAGGAGCAACTTATCGGTTACAGTTCATTCAGCGGTTACTGATGGGACCTCAAAGTCTAGTGTGGAAGCCATTAGCTCAAACCATTCTACGTGAGGTGAATGGAATGGGACTTCATGCTGCACTTTTCTTAATGGATTATACTTTTCTGGATTTGACTGGACTGCCCTCTTTTTATAAAAGTCTTTTTAAAGTGTGGATACTTTTGAAACAACAGTGGACAGAGTCAGATACATCTCTTTTTTTGGTTGCTTGAGGAACCTGTGGTTTTGGGGGGTCACCTTGATGTGTCAGGAGATGGCATGCCAAGGCTAAAATACTTGTGTCAAAGAAATTACTACAATTGAAAGATATTGTTGTCTCAAGCCTAGTGATCCAACGCTGGATACTCTTACAGGTTACGTCCGTGGATCACGGCTGAACGCGTCTTCTCCGCACTCATTTATAAACAAACATTTTTTTTCGCCTATCGTGCGTCTACTCCACACCCGTACCACTAAAAAGACGGATTATATCCAAGACTTAAGCCATAAATTAGTATTAATATTGATAGCATCACTGGTAGCGTCGTTGCTAACTTAACTTACTGTCCATCTGTTAAAATGGCGAATATATCAGATGTAAGTAATCTACCTTTTGGTGCAGGTGAGGACACATTTGAGCTACACGCGGTACAGTCTGAGCTGGAAGCTGTTGAGAAACAGATCCACGACCTTTTAGTGAGACAGGCCGAGCTGATAGATCGGCGGTTAGCTCTTGAAACATCACGCGCCGATGCACACAAATCAGTGATTAACGTTACTAACCCGCTGACTCCGACCTCGTCTACTCCGTGCGTTACTCAGCATCGGTCACGAGCGTCGAGGCCGCGATCAGCTATGGTCTCGTTTACGCCGGCTCCAACATGCCACCACGAAGCCTGGATATTTCCGCAGCGGAAGACGCGAGTCAGGTCTAGACCAAGAAAACTCTCTCCGACCCTCCCGGTTTTCGAGATATCCACACAAAACCGCTTCTCCCCTCTTCGCGAAACAGAACGCGATGCTGTGATCATCGGTGATTCCATCGTTCGACATGTACACGCTACGTTAAATAAAAGTAAGGTGCATAGTCACTGCTTTCCTGGTGCTCGTGTTTCTGAAATCGCTGCTCACGTTCCCGAGATTCTGAACGAGCGCGTCGGAACTGTGGTCCTGCACGCGGGAGGGGCCGACATCAGGCTGCGACAGACAGAGGTTCTGAAGAAAGACTTCAGGAATCTGATCGATACGGTACGCAGCACATCGCCTGATATAACGATCATTGTGTCAGGACCGCTTCCCACGTACCGACTAGGTCATGAAAAGTTTAGTAGATTATTCGCGCTAAATGAATGGTTAATATCATGGTGCAATGAGCAGAAACTGCTCTTTGTAAATAATTGGAATCTGTTTTGGGAGCGTCCTAGGCTTTACCGTGCTGATGGCTTACACCCAAGCAGCTTCGGATCGGATCTTCTGTCAGATAACATCTCCAAAATGTTAAATACCTTTTGACTAGTAACCAAAAGTCCAAATCATAGTCTCTGCTGCACCAAATTAACTGATATAAATAGTGTAGAACATTGCATAGAAACTGTGTCTATTCCTCGTTTAGTGAGATCAAATAATAAATCTACTGCAGGATCTAGAAAAAATCTAATTGTTATTAAACCAGAAAATGTTGCTATTAGTAATCAAAAACAATTTCTAAAGCTAGGTCTTCTAAACATTAGATCACTCACACCTAAGGCAGTTATTGTAAATGAAATAGTCACAGATAATAGCTTCGATGTACTTTGCCTTACTGAAACTTGGCTTAAACCAAATGATTATTTCGGTCTAAATGAGTCTACTCCATCAGGATACTCCTATAAGCACGAACCCCGTCTGATTGGTCGTGGCGGCGGTGTTGCAGCGGTCTATAGAGATATTCTCAATGTTACTCAGAAAACGGGTTATAAGTTTATTTCGTTTGAAATACTTGTACTAAATGTTACGCTCTTAAAAAAATCCATATTATCTCTAGCCTTGGCTACCGTATATAGACCGCCCGGGCCTTACGCTGATTTCCTAAAAGAGTTTGCAGATTTTCTCTCAGATCTATTGGTCAATGTAGATAAAGCATTAATTGTTGGAGATTTTAACATACACGTAGATAATTCAAATGATGCGTTAGGGGCTGCGTTTATAGATTTATTAAATTCATTTGGGGTCAAGCAAAACGTCACCGGACCAACTCATCGTCTTAATCACACACTCAATTTAATTATATCATATGGAACCGATCCAACCGATATAGATATCATTCCACAAAGTGATGATGTCACTGACCATTACTTGGTAACTTGCATATTACGTACTGCTGTAATATGTCATGCGGCGCCACGTTATCGACCAGGCAGAACAATCCTTCCATCCACCATAGATAATTTCTCAAATTGCTTATCTAATCTGTCTCAGCTGCTGCCTGAACCCAAACAAACAGATGAACTAGAAGAACTAACTAGCACTATGAGCACCATTCTCTCTAGAACATTGGATGTTGTTGCACCCATTAGATTAAAAAAGGTCAGAGAGAAAATTAAAGCACCATGGTACAATAATACTACGCATGTTCTAAAGAGAGAAACCCGCAATTTAGAGCGTAAATGGAAACAAACTAATTTAGAGGTCTTTAGAATCGCGTGGAAAGACAGTATGTCACGTTATAAAAAGGCCCTAAAAGCGGCCAGGGCTGAGCACCTCCGCAAACTAATAGAAAACAACCAAAACAATCCTAGGTTTTTATTTAACACCGTGGCTAGACTAACAAATAAACAGACGTCACCCGAACAAAATATCCCGTTACAGTTTAGTAGTAATGATTTCATGAACTTCTTCACTGAGAAAATAGAAAACATCAGAACCACAATTGTAAACGTTCAATCCTCAATCGCACCTTATAATTCAGCCTCAATTATCCCCCCGCAAGAACAATTACAGTGCTTTACAACTATAGAACAAAAAGAGTTAAATAAACTTTATCACTTCATCTAAAACAACAACATGTTTATTAGATCCTATACCAACTAAACTACTGAAGGAAGTGTTACCTGTAGTGGAAGAGCCTCTCCTCAATATTATTAACTCGTCTTTATCTTTAGGTCATGTTCCAAGAACATTTAAACTGGCAGTTATAAAACCTCTCATTAAGAAACCACAATTAGATCATAATAATCTAGCAAATTATAGACCCATTTCAAATCTACCTTTTATGTCTAAAATACTAGAAAAAGTTGTGTCCACTCAACTGGGCTCTTTCTTGCAAGAAAATGATATCTATGAAAAGTTTCAGTCAGGATTCAGACCGCATCATAGCACTGAAACTGCGCTCGTTAAAATCACAAATGATTTACTCTTAGCTTCTGACCAAGGCTGTATCTCAATACTAGTTTTACTTGATCTAAGTGCTGCGTTCGATACTATAGATCATACAATACTCTTAGATCGACTACAAAATTATACTGGTGTTCAAGGACAAGCATTAAGCTGGTTTAGATCATACTTATCAGACCGCTACCATTTTGTCTATTTAAATGGAGAAAAATCGATCATAATTCCAGTAAACTATGGAGTGCCGCAGGGATCTGTGTTGGGCCCTCTGTTATTCTCAATATATATGATACCACTTGGAAATATTATAAGGAAACATGGAATTAGTTTCCATTGTTATGCTGATGACACTCAAATATATATTTCATCACGGCCGGATGAAAACGCTAAATTATCCAAATTGACAGAGTGTGTTAAAGATATAAAAGATTGGATGACGCGTAATTTTCTTTTATTAAATCCAGACAAGACAGAGGTAATACTTATCGGTTCAAAAAACCGCCCACAGAACCTCTCACAATACAACTTTGACATCGTAGGATGTCCTGTTACTTTATCCTCTACAGTAAAAGACCTGGGTGTTATACTCGATTGTAACCTGTCTTTTGAAAATCATATTTCGTATGTTACAAAAACAGCCTTTTTCCACCTTAGAAACATTGCTAAGCTACGTAATATGCTATCAGTTTCTGATGCAGAAAAGTTAGTTCATGCATTCATGACCTCGAGACTAGATTACTGTAATGCTTTATTAGCCGGTTGTCCTGCATCCTCAATAAACAAGCTACAGTTAGTCCAAAATGCCGCTGCTAGAGTTCTTACTAGATCAAGAAAATATGATCATATAACACCGATTTTATCATCACTACATTGGCTACCTATAAAGTTCCGTATTAATTATAAGGTATTGCTACTGACTTATAAAGCCCTAAACGGCTTAGCTCCAGTCTATTTAACGGATCTTCTATCACCCTATAATCCATCGCGCTCTTTAAGATCAATAAATTCAAGGCTTTTGGTCATACCTAGGATATCCAGATCAACCAAAGGAGGGAGAGCATTTTCACATTTGGCTCCAAAACTCTGGAATAGTCTTCCTGATACTGTTCGTTGCTCGGACTCACTCTCCCAGTTTAAAACTAGATTAAAGACGCATCTTTTCAGCCAGGCATTCATATAATATTGTTAATCTCACAGTTTCAAACTACAATCCGGCCTCTAGTTCATAAATGCCAGAGGAGAACTGGCCCCCGACTGAGCCTGGGTTCTCCCAAGGTTTTTTTCTTTTCTCCATTAGGTCACCTGATGGAGTTTTAGGACACCATTAGGTCACTTGATGGAGTTTTTCGGTTCCTTGCCACTGTTGCCTTTGGCTTGCTCAGTTGGGGATATTTTGGGGATATTTAATTTTATTCTATCAATCAATAAATTCCACTAGAAACAAACTTTGTTGTATTATTTTATTTTAATACTGTGAAGCTGCTTTGATACAATCTGTATTGTGAAAAGCGCTATACAAATATACTTGATTTGATTTGATTTGATTTGACTATAGCCCTATTCGGACGGGACTAGTTTAACATGGAGAGATGGGGTAAAGTAATAAATACCAGAGCTTCTCTGTGATTTTAGTCCCGTCCGAATGTGCCATCTCAGTAATCATTACAGACAATGTCAGTAAAGATTACGGCGACTTTTACCTTCAGTAAAAAGGTCTGGAAAAATTACCTCAGGTAATACTAATCCCGTGCGAATAGACCCGAATATGTACGTGAATATTCCGTAATTTCCATAATTGCGTTTTTTCAAGCATGGAGGCGCTTGAAGAAGCATTCAGTTGTGTTCTAGACACTGGGACAAGTCTGTGGCAAAACTCAAGTGTTTTCCACACACCATTCAGATCAGAAAGAAGATCAAAAGCACTTGTTAGAGGCACAAAACATCTTTTAGCGTTAGGTAAGTGCCTATTACCAACACAATAATCGGAAGTTAATTAATACATTGTTCGACTGGACATAACTGTTTTATATATATAAATATAGGTTATGTGTATGCGCACGTGATATCAGGAAGCAACGTAATACGCAAATGACGACAGAAGGGTGACGGCGATGCGCAAATCGAGTTACCCCTCCCACTTCTGCTAGTTTTACTGAGATATCTTATATCGTGTGAATTGGCCATTAATATTACAGACGTCCTGTGGTAAAATTACTCCATCTACCCTTGTAAAGTTAATCCCGTCTGAATAGGGCTAAAGCAGGACCTGGACTAAAAAACGCAGAAAATGTTGCTGCACATCTGGTGATAAGATCAGTGAGATTTGCTAGAAAGTTTCTGGACAAACTGGATGAAAAAAACTCTACTTGAGAGATACAGTATGGGTGATATTTCCCCTGATGCAAATTACTTTTTCCCAGACATCAGAATTATACCTGATCTTGAAAAATCCACTTAAAATAGTCCACTGTTGTGTTTAAATAAAAATGAAAATATTGATTGTTGTACAGTTAAAGGAAAGTTTATAGAAAGTATACAAATGCATTGATTAATTAATAAATAATTAATAAACATGCGTTAAAAGACAGAGCTGACAAAGTGCGGAGAAACAAATTAGGAGTGGTAGAGGAAATTAAACCAGAGTGAAAAGTACTATACAAATCACCATTGAATAAAAGGGCAGGATAATTTTGTATGGTGCAATAGCTGTTAAAGGTTTTTTTTTTTGACGGAAATGAATCCCACTATAAATGATAATTGTCGTTTCTGTTCCGAGAGAGAATATTATATTGTTTTATGAATTGTGACAGACTTTCTCCACTCTTTAATCTCTTAGACTTTTTATTTTCTTTATTAGGGATAATTTCTTTTTTTTTCTTTTTTTTTATCAATTTTTTGTACAGGGTTTTAAGTGTAGCAATGTACAGAAATATTGATGTCAATTAATGAACTTTATTGTTGGTCAAGCCAAACTGGCGATTTATATTTCCTGAAGAAATAAAATACAACAGAGAAATGTACAGCATATTGTATCAGTTTTTAAGAATATGTTCAAATCAAGAATTATTACAAACTGATGAATGCAATCAATGTTTTTAAGACTGAATGGTGTTGTGAAGTCGATATGTGTTCTGTACTTAATGAGGTTTTTTTTTAATTTTTTTTATGAAGGTAGTTTAAATTATGCAGTGTGTTGTTGTTGTTGTTTTTTTGGGGGGGGGTGGGGGATAATTGTTTAATAACGTTTGTAAAGCTCAAAAAATCTCTCTCTCTCTCACTCACACACACACACACACACACACACACACACACAAAGGATGAGCTATAGAGGCATATTATCAAATTAGGATTTACAGGTACAAATTGCAGCTTTATGTGCCACTTATGCAAATGCATCTACCTAGATTGGAGTCAAGACCTTTCTCACCTAAACTGCCGGTAAATTGCCTTTTAAATTAAAAATCAGCTTCAAGTTGCTTTCTCCTCTCTTTCACCGGGGCAGATGTGACATATTTAGCACCACATTTTAACGTCATTAAAACATGTGTTCCGCAGTCCTCGGTTGAGGTTGTGAGGCAGCACTGAAGGGCAGTGTTAAAATGAATCACTGTCAGATGATATATGGTATAATATGTAGGTCACACTTAATGCTGCTTTTTATAAGTGGCTTTTACAATATGGTCAATATTCAGAATGAAAAAGTGTCTGTCTGTCACACCCACAAATGTGACTGACTCTTATGTGTCTGTGGAAATTTGTCTGGGATGATTTAACAGCCACTAAATTAATAATTCACTGAAGAAAATGTCAGGAGATTTTTAGTGCAATTTTTTATTTTGCTGGTGCAATGCTGGGCAGTGGGTCGTTCAGGACGTTGATATGGGGTTGCTATGGCATTCTGGGTGGTTTTGAGTGAGCTACTATCGGGTTTTGGGTGGTTTTCTTGTTTTGAATTCCTCGCTCTAAAAAATCTTGTTATTTTTTTCTACCCAAATCCTGGGTTGAGCATTTTGGGTAATTTTTGGGGGTTATTTTTTCAGTATTTAGATAGTTTTTGTGTTACCCAGCTCCTGGGTCAGACTTAACAACCCAGTGTTTGGGTAGTTTTATTGTGTTACCCATGATCTTGGGTCAGACATAACAACCAAGGGATTGAATTATTTATTGCAGGATTTTTGCGTCCTCTTCAGGAGAGAGCAGTCAAAATGGTGCATGTCTTCGGTAAAATACAGGTTTGTGTACATTTTATCTATAAATTCGGTATTGTGCTGTATATCGTTTAATTTTATGCAAAGCAACATACAGGGGTGCAAAGTGAGTCACTTAAACGAGTGTCGTGTCAATCTTTTCACGTGATGGAAACGCCTGATGCCTTGCATAACATTTTATGATTTTATTCAAAAAGATACAGAATATAAATACGTATGATGTTAAAATATGTTTTCAGAAATGTACATTGATTGTTTATGGACAGGTTTTGGAGCCTGTCGCCGCATATTTCGACTATGAGTGAAACGCAGGGTGGCGGTCTGGTTAGAAGTTCACCCGCTGAACATGACACAAGCTCCGGCACGAGATCCAGCACCGTTACAGTGGAAATGGGACAAAAGAGACTGGTCTATTACACTTGAATTACCTATAAATGTTTAATTTTTACTTCTAATATTTGTTAAACGATCTTAAAAGTTGGCAATATGTATTAAAAATTATATAAAATATACTGTAAAATAACAGAAAATAAAGGAATTATCATGCAAGCCAGTGGTGAGCAAGCGAGTATTCTAAAAAAGTTTTCCGTAATCCGTAGACATTAATTAATGTATGAAGTAAAAAAAAAAAAAAAAAAAAAAACGGATTATAGTAAAAATGAATCAAATGCTGGGTTAAATCAACCCATTATGCTGAGTTGAATAAACAACTCAATTTTCTGGGTAAAATTAACCCAACATGTGTTCTGTTATATTTACCCAGCCCAAATTGGGTTGTTTTTAACCCAGTGTTTTTTGCTCCTTCAATGTAAGTTAACGAGCAAAAATGTGATCACCTTAAGTAGCCTCGTTGTTTTCTGTCTTGCGGTTTGTATTTCCACAGCAGGAGAGCTCTTACAGATTTATGAATTAACTGCTCGTTTTTAAACCTTCCCGGTCTACTAACATTTGTTATGACTTTTGACTTCCAACATAACAATGCTCATGATAACTTGTATTACCTCAACAATAAATAAATCCACTTCACCAGCTAATTACTCTTCGACAGCGATGCCATATAATTATACAGACCTACCGCAAAAACAGAAGTTAAAACACAAAATTCTAAAGATGGCTGCGCGCTAGTTTCTCTGGCGTATAAGGTCTTTAAGCTGCAAAATTTGAGGTCTCACTCAAGTCCATAGCACAATTGGTGCAGGATGAGTTATGTAATGAGGTTTAAAACTTATCAGGGGGATTTGGGGTTTGGAGCAACAGTAATATTTAAGCTAGCCTTTCCTACAAATAATTTTAGTTTTATTCTAAAATGTATTTGTCTGTTCTAAAACCCAACCCATAGAGCTGCAGTAAGCCACTTTAGTCAGAGTAATTACTGTTTAAATTCAGGGCAAGTCTAATAGAGAGAACCTGCACCTAATTATCAGGAATAATTGTCAAAATAATAAGCACCAGCAAAGCTGAGTATTTAGTGTCACTCATGTTAAAAAGATTTATTTAGGCTGATTGAGATGGAAATGTGTGTGGGTCAGATAAACAAAAACCTAAATGAATTTGACTCGTCTTGTGCTAGAATAAACTCACTTTGAATGGTGAGTGTCAGACAGCGTGAGTGGTTGACGCTACTGTTTATGGTCAATTATGTATTCATTACTTCCCATTAGAGGAGGGATTTTCAGCACAATCCTATTATTGGATACAATGGTACCTTTGTTTTGTTTGTAATGATGAGACAGCTAGCCAACATGAGTCAAAAGGAGTGTGTTTGTCTTGTTCTCTAAATCTATAACCCTCCTTTTTACTACAGAGACACTACAGAGTCATCTCCGTGACAAGGAGACAGAATACAGAAAACTCCACAGGCCTCATTAAAATGACAATTGATGATCAAATGCTTCTCTCTATTGCCCTCGCAGTGAAATCTTTCATGTACCGCAATCTGGATCACCTCAATACATCAGACCAAAAGCACCACAACAAAATAAGCGGCATCTTAATAGCAGTAAATAGGATGCTATGCTGTGCTCAAATGATTTAATAATCCTTTAATAGCTTTCCAAGGTTGCTACGTAAGCAAATTACATCTTCAGTGATAGTTATTTATTCTCATTAATTGCATAAGCATACATAATTTATTACTGTATATAATTTTCTTGTCTGCCGTCTATTTCCCAAATCTTCACCCAACATCAAAGTTACAGTAACTGCAAATGAAGAACAGGTTATGGTGCGTTAAGCAGACTTAAAGAAGTATCGATACTGCTGAACTTGTAAAGTCCTAGACCTGGAGGGCCACCTTCCAGCAGAGTTTAGCTCTAGCCCTAACTAAACACACCTAAACCAGCTAATCAATTCAGTGCCATAGCGCAACTCTGTATTTATCTGTATAGTATCTGCGTGACACACTCTGTGCTTCAAGAGTGTTATCAATTAAAAGGGGAGTGGTCACAGGAGATGCTTCTTATTCTCAAGTGGAAACAGCCATTTGTCTCAGTTGACCACTTGTGATTGGATCACTGAAACTTATCACTTATCACTGATCTTAATTCCAGACGGAAACAGGGTTTCTATCTCGCTCGCTTGGTTTCCAATATTATTGTATGTATTTTGGGGGCGTCAGGGTGTTGTGTTCAATATGCAGGAAACTCCTGGAACTTCCAAGAGAGGTGAGATTGTCTCAAGTGAGAAAATCAAATGAAAAACGATCTGATGAGAAGTCAATGAAAGAACCATCAGTTTAGTCTCAAATAGCTGATGAACTGAAGAGGCGGTAATGTGTTGCCTTGCAAAGAGTTCAAGAGCTGAATAGACCTAAATAAGACCTGGTCTGAAAGCACTAAAGATGAAAGAGAAGATGACACATTCAACTGTTAAAGCTCTTTTGAAATGAACTGAGGGACATACCTCTACCTCTTTATTACCCACAGAACAGACTGGCCATTGTCAAATAGGTATGACACCTATATGATTCAGATCAAATGAATCTTGTCAAAGGGTCAACAACATCTTGTCAAAGATTATTGCCTGCAATTACCTGTAATTGAACAGAAAGTGTACATTGCTTGCACTACTGAAGAAGCTGATAAATTGTCAATCACTGAGAGTAATGAATTCATAGGAAATTGGTATCTTCTTGAGGCAATGCAAGCGAAGCAACTGGAAAATGTCAGCAAAAGCAATTTATTGGTGGCTGAAACTTCTACATCCATGGCAAGGAGCAGAGAAGACACATCTGGGATCAAGTATAGATCCAAGGTAGTCATATTATTAAGTTATTTATGTACAGTAAGTGACACCAACAGTGGTGACAGCAGTGCTGGGAAAAGTTGATCTGTGATGATGCGCAAGAAGTCTCAGAATGAATCAGGTGTTACACGGCTTGGGGGGACTCTTCTGTATATAAGATTCCTACATTTCAACCTATTCATGACTAGAAAGTAACGTTTCCCCTGTCATTATTGTAGCATTATTGCAGCTGACATCAAGGCATTATTTTAGTTTCAGGACCTCCACTAAATAGTGTGCTTCTGTCGTTGAAGTGCAACACAGTCCAGTGTGTTTAATTGTTTTCATTTTGTTTATAGATATTTCTGGAGGTCTTCTACTGTGGTTCTTCTTGGTTCTTCTGTGGTTCTACTTGGGTTCTTTCTCTCTTTCAGGATTGTCTCTTGTGTTCTTAGAGTGATTTTCGGATACCTGCTCCAGGGTAGAGTACCACCAGTCCAGAATGTTCTACATTTGTAATCAGGGTATCAAGGTATCTATCCAAGTCTTTAGCAATGCTTTAATAGCCTTTACCAGAAGTGTGCATCTCCGTAATGTGTTTTTAAGGTCCTGTGAAAGCTTTTGGGAGAGGCATGGTTCACACCGACATTCTTCAGAAGAACAGATTTGTAACAGCAACCCTTACTTCCCCCTAATCTCCCTAATTGATTTCAAATATCTTTGAGAGTTGTTGCAACACAGAGGTTGACTTACTTTTTCCAGCCTGCCCTGTCAATGATCACTCAATATATTCAGTAATATTCTGAAAAGTCAAATTTTGTCTTAGATTAGACCACATTTTATGAGTAAGCAATGCATAAATATATGGAAGCTTATTGGTAGTGACACTCAATTTGAAATATGTAAAATGGCAATGTATTTTCCATACCAAACGTTTGGAGGAAAATGCCAATTATATGTTATTTAAATTGTATGTTAAAACTAGTATAGGAAATAGAAAATGTAAATTATGTTATTGAATTTGAATTAGCATTTTGCTCCAAACGTTACACATTTGGTATGGAACATGTAAATGTAAATACAGAAATACATTGTCATTTTAAATGTTTCAAATGTAATATTGCTACCCATAAGCTTCCACAAATTTCACAAAAAGGAATCACAAATTTATTCTTGCCACTATACCTTTGAATCTTTTTTAGTTCCATCAAAACATTATTTTTGCTAATGCATATGCTAAGATCTGATGGGATGGTCAACAATGTAATATCCAGTGGTAATAGTCTTAAAAGACACTGTCTTCTCTCAACATGACAGGATATTTGGAATAAAACAGTTTCTCCAAACCTTTTCCCATTTATTCTCCAACATACATACATACATGCATGTATACATGAGTTCCTAATGAGCATTTATTGGGCAGATGGGATCACTCACCCCTCTGAAGTTACTGGAGGCCTGGAAGTAGATGATATAATTCTTGCTGGGGTCAAGAGGTGTGTTCCAGTAGCCATTGTAGGTGTGGTTGTCCCCCACGGTGAAGGGCGTAGCCTCGGGCAAGCTGCTGGGTGGGAGTTCAGCGGTGTAGTAATGAGGCGGTGCACCACTTGCCCCTCCTCCTCCCCCTGGAGTCTCCCCATGGGAGGAAGGAGCAGGGAAACACTCCATGTGACCCAACTCCCTCCGCCTCACCTGTCTGGAGCTGTCCTCCTCCACCACAACCACATGATAGGTGCTGTAGAGGAAGATATAACGGTCTTTAAACTCTGAACTGTTCTGGAGTGTACTAAACTGTATTTGCAGTCCATGATAGAATCATGGCCTCAGGTGCTTAATGAAACAATAGCTTAATAAACCAAAAATAGCCTATACAGTATAAAAAGCCTCATACAACAATATATTTGCCACATGATTTTAAAAATTCAAAACCAAGCAAAAAAATATAGAAAGCAATTTAGTTTGCCATGAAAGTAGTTTAGTTTCTGTGCAATTAGCTCATAATTCAACTGTTGAATAGTCATAACATGATGAAAAAAACAAAACAACAACCTTGTTTTATTGGGGATAATATACATTTAATCTTTGGACAACTGGATTATTGTCATTGAACAAGTCTACTAACAGTCTTGTCAACTGAAGATATATATTTATAGCAAATATTGTGGAAAAACAAACAAACACATTTTTCATATTATATCGAATTTATTACCTAACAGGTGCTCCTCTCCCCAAGGCTGGACGCAGTAGGACTGTTATGGTGCTCTCAGATTCACTCAGTGGAGATGGGACGTCTTCATAATCAAATGCAGGCGCTGAGGGGGAAAGAAAGAGCAAACAGTATCTGATCTGTCTCAGATGTGAGTAAGAAATCTTTTTTTTTTTTTTTTTGTGCCAACATAAACACCGCCTGAGTGACTTGAGATCTGGACCAGTGAACAAATCATTATTTTGTGCTGGTCCATGAAATTCCACTGAATGATTTGACTCTATGATTCAGTTGCAGTGTTTCTCAGTTAACAGTTAACAACTGCAGGGGAGGATTATCAGTAAACAAAGACTTAAAATACAAATTTATAATTAAGTAAGGATGAGTAAATAACAACATAATTTTTATATTTGATCTATGAAAAAAAAACAAAAAAATAAAAAAAAAACCGACACACTCCCACACACCTAGCAACTCGAACACACAGAAAAATCTTTCAAATAAGTCTTGGTTTTCCACTGACTTAAATCACTTGCTCCACAGAGAACAAAAACCCGCCCTAGACAGAGCACACTACATGAGGGCTATGAAACACAGTAATGGAGGAGGATGAGAGCGATCCACAGTCCTTTATAAAGTCTCTTGAGCGGTGAGCGCAGAACAGACCTCCTGCTCCCATTCCCGCTTATTATTGGAAGTCAATTAGTGTGCTAGTGAACAGGTCAATGTCTCAGCCTTCAGCATACTAAAACAAGCAGAAAATCTAGAGTACAAAGAATGAGAGCTGCCATCACAGTGCTAGTGTTAGATCTGTTTTATATATTATACTGTTTAATCACAGTACACTAAGACAATTGTTTTGTATTACAAGTTTTCTAAAATGTTATGTGTAAATATGTAAATGCTGCATAACTAAATTTCCAGAACAGAAATTGGAAATTGGATTAAGTCATGTTCAAAATTCTTTCATTTTGTTGACATCTTAGAGTTAAAGGGGATTTTGGATATCTCTTCTCGTCATTCAATTAATCAGAAAATACTGTGAACAGTGAGAAACACACACGCACGCACACACACACACACACACACACACACACACACACACATACACACGCACGCACGCACGCACGCACACGCACACACAGGCACGCACGCGCATGCACGCACGCACACACACACACACACACACATATCTCTCAATGTTTTAGGAATAAAATGCTATACAAATCAGTTGAATAATATATGAACAATCTCCTTTGTAAAAATATGGATAGGATTAAAATTGGAAAGTTTGTTTTTTTAGTGCTACTGAATTGGAGATTACTGGCTCAGTGCATACATC
The DNA here is from genome assembly GCF_963993115.1 of Abramis brama. Classification (NCBI taxonomy): domain Eukaryota; kingdom Metazoa; phylum Chordata; class Actinopteri; order Cypriniformes; family Leuciscidae; genus Abramis; species Abramis brama. The sequence continues at coordinate 23,045,520 of NC_139974.1, forward strand.
TTCAGACACAAATAGATGAAGTGTATATCATAAACACTTAAATGTGTATTTTAGATATTTTCTTTCCACTAGTCTGAAAGAAGACATTTATTTATTTATTTATTTATTTGTTTGTTTGTTTGTTTGTTTGACTGTTTGTCTGTCTTTTTGGAGCTTGATAGCCTATGGTAATAAATGAGCAGCTCCAAGATGTTAGGAGTGACGCGAATAAATCATGTCCGTATGAACTATACCTTTCATGAGGCTTTTTAAAGAGGATTGTACAATTGATGCTCATTGTTTGGTCATAACTACCAAAGGAGTGTAGACTAATCAGCTTCTCGTTAATTTTCAGTTTATTGAGCTACCAAATGTAAAGCCAGAGACTTTCACCACAGGTCTGTAATTTTATTGGTGAAAAAAAAGTTTTCTTCAAAGGGTCTACCATTTTCCCCTCAGTTTACACTGTTCTCCCCTCACTTTGTCGATTTAAGCCTGGGTAAACCTTGGTATCAATATTTCTGCTGTTCAGAGAGTCCATCTTGCCAAAAGAGTAGCTTTTGCCTAGCTTAGATTACATATAAATGAAGTCCAATCCTGAACCAATTAAAAGGCCCTTGCAGGCATCTCACATTCATTCCAGCGATAAAACCAAAACCCATCTAGCTTCTAGTGGAGAAATTATAATTAAGTACTTCAGATTCAGAGAGACACAGCTAAAAGTTGTAGGTTTGCTGACATGGCTCATATCCCCATAAATTCCTTGTGGCAATGCATATTTCCTCACCTGAGATATTGGTGGTGATTTCAGTTAGGGCGGTCTGGCCAAATCCCTTAGCGGTGCGGGCGCGAACAGACACCAGGTATGTGGTGCCAGGGTGAAGCCCGGAGAACATGTGATATGTCTCGTTCTTTAGTTTGGAGACAGTGCGCCGTGGGCCAGGAACGTTGATGCTGGGATCGGATGATTCGATGCTCTGGTAGCTGATCTAAAAACCAATAACAGACAGTGAATTCAGTGGAAATTATGTAATACCTTATGGTGGAGGAACAGTGTTGATGAATCCCTGTGATGCAGTCTTATAGTCTGACTGCAGATACTACTGTATGCTTCACTTGATCCACAGCAAAACCAATTATCTTTCCTTATTTTCTTTTTTGAAAGCACACTTTAAGCTACAAAGATTGTTTCATGCAAGAAACTGTTGTCAATATAACAAAATCGGTAGCATTCATGGAATGTTAAGGGTATGGAGGTATAAAGCAAGTAATTTCAAGCCCTAAACATCTATGTGCATTCAGACATAATATTTCTAGACTCATTTACTCCCCAGTGAGATCTTGCTGCTCCATTTTCGTTCATGCAAGAGGACTCACAATGTATAAACCATTTAATATATTTCATATAAAATGCAACACAGCAGGTATGTTTTCATCCAGAGTTTCCAATTGAGTCAAGACATTATTTTGGTAAATTCATATGGTCCTAATGACAATGATTCAAAGAATAATCTGTTTCTAACCCTGTCCCCAGTGTATGGTGACATACTGTAATGAGAAGACATTTTAACTTCAGTAGACCCACAACTAGATCTATCCTACCCATCTCATTAAAAGTAAAAAAAATAAAAAAAAATAATAACCATTCAAGTCTAGTCTGATTTGATATTTGCAGAGATACATGTATTATTGAATAGATTATGTCTTTATGTCTGATCTTTTGTATTTTTCCATTGTAGTCATCACACAGGGTCATCTTTTTTTGTTCAATTAAATCAATTCATATTTGATGGGAGGCTTTCAAAGCTTATCTAAAATGACTAATGGTTACACAAGCAAGATACTTAACAAATTCTACAATGACATGTCTGTTTTTTTGTGTGTTTTTTTTAAGATACATACATTGAAAAAATATGAATAGAAATGTACTTTTTTAGACTACTTAAAGGTGCCATAGAATGTGAAATTGAATTTATCTTGGCATAGTTAAATAACAAGAGTTCAGTACATGGACATGACATACAGTGAGTCTCAAACACCATAGTTTTCTCTTTCTTATTTAAATCTCGTTTTTGAAAAACACCCCTGAAAAACGGGCGAATCTCCACATAACACCAACTGTGACGAAACCGATGGGATCATTAATATGTACGCCTCTAAAAATTTGCATATGCCAGCCCATGCTCAGTGCCAGGCGGAACTGCACAGCCGAATCATCAGAAGTTCTGCAGGTGAAGAAACAAGCAGGAGGAGGATCATAGGGAAAATGGCAGATCTATCTATAATCTATCTATCTATAATCGGATACCGCTACAGTTTAATTCGAAGTTGTTTAGTTGCTCTGCCCATTTCACCACGGACTGTTACAACAATATCAAGCAGCCAGGCTTCTCTCGGCGTCTCAAACGGACGAAGGGGGCAATTTCAACTAACGTTATATTCCCGCAAGCGGCAAGTAGGGATTTTATTAACGATAATTTACATTGTGTTATCTAGATCCAGCGTGATATTGTTTTTTCCTCGAGAGACATCATGGCTTGCAAACGAGCGAACGAAGCATGGCAGTTGCTCAGTGTTTGGTTGTACAAATGAACACAAAAATATTTTTTTGCTCCTTCATCCGAGCCTCTGGAGAACCAGTGGGTTATGTGAATTTCTGATGTGTAATTGTTCAAATTCAGACAGATAATCTTTCTCTCAAAGTCGTTCAACACTGTTTATGCATCAGTATATCGCGTTGCAGTGATAAGATCTTCATTCACGCGATCAACAGGCTGTCATCTGCTCAGTGCTCATCACTGAAACCTTTTATGTGATGGGAATAGATCTAAATACTTTAAAAAAAAACTTCTCATGATTCGTTAATCCCGATAGCTGTAATAGTAAAAACATATAAAAGCTGTAATAGTAAAAGTTTTCCAGATAGCTCTACATGTAATGCCAGATATTTCATATGCAAGCATGTCAGCCAATCACAGCAGTGGGCAACAACACTGAAGTCTCACAGCAGACACGCCCCTTCAAACAGAGTGTTCAAATCAATGGATGAAATCAGGCTAGGAAATATGCCTTTTATTTCTAAATTATAACAAATTTTGATCTAAAAAACATACTAACATTATAAGGGCACCCCAGGAAACATTATAAAATAATAAAATAATCCATTCTATGGCACCTTTAAATATTTTTATGTCTCAGCTGTAGAAGCCAAAATGAAACAGACCTGGATGGCATCTATATATATATATAGATATCTATACAAACTTTAAGGTGTAATTGTTACGAACTGCTCTGAGACACGAGGGTAGAGGATCCAAATGCATCTTTTATTAAAGGGGTTATCCAGAATCATAATCCAACAAGCAGAGGGTCAAGCACAGGAAGACAGTCCAAACAAACAAAACAAAACAGGCAGGGGTCAGAGACACAAGAGTAATCCACGGGACAGGCAAGAAATCCAAAAAAAAAACGAGACAAGAAAACCAGGGAAAACGCTCAGAAGTGCAGTGCAACAACATACAAAACCTCGCAGTGAGTGATGGGGTGAACCAGGCTATATGGGATGAACTAAACAAGATAATGAGTTACAGGTGAATGTGATAATGAGTGCTGATGAGTCCAGGCAGAGAATGATGGGAGATGTAGTCTGTGAGTGAACAAGATAGTCTGGTGTAGAGTGCCCTCTGGTGGCTTTCAAGGGCACTCCAGCTGGTGACCATTACATAGCCCCCCCTCAAAGGAGCGGCTTCCAGACGCTCAAAAAAAAAAAAAATGTCCAGGAGGGAGGTGGAGCGAAGGCGGACCCGGGGGCGGGATGGAGGACCAGGCCCATGGAGCGAAAAGAGGACCTGGAGACTGCGGCAAGACGGGAGGCCAGGGCGGTCAGGTTCAGGCGTGTCGGCGGCCACCTCTGCTGAAGGCTCAGGTTCAGGCGTGTCGGCGGCCATCTCTGCTGAGGGCTCAGGTTCAGACGTGTCGGCGGCCATCTCTGCTGAGGGCTCAGGCGACGTGGCGGCAGCCATCTCGTCTGGAGACACTGGTTCGGCGGTGGCGGCGGCCATCTTGTCCGGAGACACTGGCTCGGCGGCGGGCGTGATGTGAACAGTCTCTGGATCGGCAGAAGGGACGTCGTGAAGCTCTGGCTCGGCAGAAGTGACGACGTGAAGCTCTGGCTCGGCAGGACTGACGTGAAGCTCTGGCTCGGCAGGACTGACGTGAAGCTCTGGCTCGGCAGGACTGACGTGAAGCTCTGGCTCGGCAGGACTGACGTGGAGCTCAGGCTCGGCAGGACTGACGTGGAGCGCAGGCTCGGCAGGACTGACGTGGAGCGCAGGCTCGGCAGGGCTGACATGGAGAAGCTCAGGCTCGGCAGGGCTGACGTGGAGAAGCTCAGGCTGAGAGGATGCTGTGAGATTGTGGGACCTCTCATCCACAACGCCCACAGTAAAGCACACGCCACTTATACGAAGGGCGATGTCAATATATTGGCTTAAGGTCCATTGAGGGGTGTTATCAGGCATGAGGTAATCTATAATGTCCGTAAGCCCATAACGGAACATGTCCTTTAAGACACCCTCATTAAGGTCCACCTCCTGGCAGAGCTCACAAAACTCCTCCACATACCTCTCAATAGGGCGGTCATCTTGGCTGAGACGCATGAGTCTCACTGCTGGATCCATGTTAGGCGAAGTTTTCTGTTACGAACTGCTCTGAGACCCGAGGGTAGAGGATCCAAATGCAGCTTTTATTAAAGGGGTTATCCAGAATCGTAATCCAACAAGCAGAGGGTCAAGCACAGGAAGACAGTCCAAACAAACAAAACAAAACAAAACAAAACAAAACAAAACAAAACAGGAAGGGGTCAGAGGGACAAGAGTAAACCACGGGACAGGCAAGAAATCCAAAATAAACCAAGAGACAAGAAAACCAGGGAAACCACTCAGAAGTGCAGTGCAACAACATACACAACTTTGCAGTGATTGATGGGGTGAACCAGGCTATATGGCCTAAACAAGATAATGAGTTACAGGTGAATGTGATAATGAATGCTGATGAGTCCAGGCAGAGAATGATGGGAGATGTAGTCTGTGAGTGAACAAGATAGTCTGGTGTGGTGTGCCCTCTGGTGGCTTTCAAGGGCACTCCAGCTGGTGACCGTTACAGTAATGAAACCCCCATATTTTAGCACTAGTCAGTCACACCTCAGATTTGAAATTAGTCTTCATTACAAGCTGTTTGAAGAATCTGTTGAAACTGCTCCACTACCGCCCTCACTTTGGAATACTCTTATAACATTAATTTTAAAGTCGGAGGAGCCACATAAAAGAGTGATTCATTTATCTTCCTTAATTAGTGAAACAAATATTGCAAAAAGTACTCGCACGAAAGCTTGAAAAATGTTTACCCTCTCTAGGTACCTTCACTTTAATGCAGAAGTGTTCGACAGAATTTAAAACAACTACCTTGAAGTGTTAGCCTAACTGAATAACAGAGAAACTTCACCATCCCTCTCAATATCCATCAACTTTATACAAATTATATGCTCCATTTTGCAACTACCTTTTATTAAAATGCTAATGCAGCATATCAACCACTGAGAAATGGTTACCAAATTCATCAACATAATTTAGCCCATCAGCAACAACTATTAGCACAGTGAACATAGAGCTACACACGCCACTCCCAAACGAGTGTTGAGTGTAAGCAGAAGTTTACATGTGTATAAGCTGACAGCTGAGGTAATTGAAGTGGGCTGAAGCAATGAAATATTACCAGACTAAAGCACTTAAACACAATTGCCCCATCCGACAGTCTCTGCAAGGCAAAGAAGCAATTATGTTTGTTCCTCGACTAATTGAAGCCTGGAGAATGAACTGCAACATGATTAGCATAAGAACACCTAGACTCTGTGAAGGATGGAGAGAGTTTACACACACTAATGGCTCTCTGACTGGGAGGGAGAGTGAGGGATAAAAACAAACCCTGCAAGAAACAAAAGAGAAAATGGATCGCACTCCTATATAAACCATCACGATCTCATGAAATTTGTTATGCATTTGTACATAAAATGTATTGATTTATAAATATCTTGCGTCTCTATAGCTGTGAATATGTAAATGTTTACGTTTTAGATGTTGCCAATATGTCCATATTGCACGTTTCAGCATCTATCCAAACGTACAAAAAAGTTTATTTTTGTCCCTGTAAATGTTACATACTTATGCCTACGTATAAACAATGAGACCAGGCTGCTGAAACAGTTAGACAATCCCCTGAACGAATCTTTATCTTGCAGAGTAAATACTGCTTGCATTAGCTATACTACAATGTTCCTCACCCCACAGTATCAAAGGCAGCATAAACTGTGATGTCGTCATTATAATAGGACTTCCGATGCACCGTACATTTTTTCACAACATTGCTTCAATATATGATCCTTATATCAATCAGTTTAATGACTGATGAAGAAAGCAATTTAAATAAGCAACATTTCACTGTGCAGTCAGAACTCTTCAAAAACACTTAAAGTGTTAGTTCACCCAAAAATAAAAAATAAATCATCATTTACTCATGCTTATGTTGTGTCAAACCTGTATGAGCTGCTTTCTTCTGTTGAACTAAAAGGAAGATATTTTAAAGGATAGCCATTGTTAGCCAGTTAATGGTAGCCATTGACTTCCATAGTAGGAACAAAAACAACTACGGAAGTCAATGGTACCGTCAACTGGCTGGTTACCAACATTCTTCAAAATATATGTTGTGTTCAAAAGAAGAAAGAAACTTTTGAAAAAAGAATTTTCATTTTTGGGTGAACTAACCCTTTAATGGACACACATTAGAAAAGACCATAAAGGTATTTTCACATATGTAAAAGAAGTGTGCTTAATTGTATTCAATGAGTGCTTGTAAAATATGAAAATAATAATAATAATAATAATAATAATACAGTATTATAACTGCACTTTTCCGATTTGAAGTACATTGCAAGTACTTAATGTAGATAATATAATATATTACTTGTAATAAACTTTAAAGGGTTAGTTCACCCAAAAATTTAAATTATCCCATAATTTACTCACCCTCAATCCATCCTAGGTGTTTATGACTTACTTCTTTCAGCCAAACACAATCAGAGTTATATTTAATATATATATATATATATATATATATATATATATATATATATATACATACAGTGAGGAAAATAAGTATTTGAACACCTGTCTATCAGCTATAATTCTGACCCTCAAAGACCTGTTAGTCTGCCTTTAAAATGTCCACCTCCACTCCATTTATTATCCTAAATTAGATGCACCTGTTTGAGGTCGTTAGCTGCATAAAGACACCTGTCCACCCCATACAATCAGTAAGAATCCAACTACTAACATGGCCAAGACCAAAGAGCTGTCCAAAGACACTAGAGACAAAATTGTACACCTCCACAAGGCTGGAAAGGGCTACGGGGAAATTGCCAAGCAGCTTGGTGAAAAAAGGTCCACTGTTGGAGCAATCATTAGAAAATGGAAGAAGCTAAACATGACTGTCAATCTCCCTCGGACTGGGGCTCCATGCAAGATCTCACCTCGTGGGGTCTCAATGATCCTAAGAAAGGTGAGAAATCAGCCCAGAACTACACGGGAGGAGCTGGTCAATGACCTGAAAAGAGCTGGGACCACCGTTTCCAAGGTTACTGTTGGTAATACACTAAGACGTCATGGTTTGAAATCATGCATGGCACGGAAGGTTCCCCTGCTTAAACCAGCACATGTCAAGGCCCGTCTTAAGTTTGCCAATGACCATTTGGATGATCCAGAGGAGTCATGGGAGAAAGTCATGTGGTCAGATGAGACCAAAATAGAACTTTTTGGTCATAATTCCACTAAACGTGTTTGGAGGAAGAAGAATGATGAGTACCATCCCAAGAACACCATCCCTACTGTGAAGCATGGGGGTGGTAGCATCATGCTTTGGGGGTGTTTTTCTGCACATGGGACAGGGCGACTGCACTGTATTAAGGAGAGGATGACCGGGGCCATGTATTGCGAGATTTTGGGGAACAACCTCCTTCCCTCAGTTAGAGCATTGAAGATGGGTCGAGGCTGGGTCTTCCAACATGACAATGACCCGAAGCACACAGCCAGGATAACCAAGGAGTGGCTCTGTAAGAAGCATATCAAGGTTCTGGCGTGGCCTAGCCAGTCTCCAGACCTAAACCCAATAGAGAATCTTTGGAGGGAGCTCAAACTCCGTGTTTCTCAGCGACAGCCCAGAAACCTGACTGATCTAGAGAAGATCTGTGTGGAGGAGTGGGCCAAAATCCCTCCTGCAGTGTGTGCAAACCTGGTGAAAAACTACAGGAAACATTTGACCTCTGTAATTGCAAACAAAGGCTACTGTACCAAATATTAACATTGATTTTCTCAGGTGTTCAAATACTTATTTGCAGCTGTATCATACAAATAAATAGTTAAAAAATCATACATTGTGATTTCTGGATTTTTTTTTTTTTAGATTATGTCTCTCACAGTGGACATGCACCTACGATGACAATTGCAGACCCCTCCATGATTTCTAAGTGGGAGAACTTGCAAAATAGCAGGGTGTTCAAATACTTATTTTCCTCACTGTATATCCTGGCTTTTCCAAGCTTTATAATGGGAGTGAATAGTAACTTAGATTTCGAAGCCCAAATAAATTGCATCCATCCATCATAAAAGTAATCCATACAGCTCCAGGGTGTTAAAGGGTCATGAAACCCTAAACCAAAATTTCTGAGATTTTAACAGAGGTATGTGTGTTGAACACCATTGAAGACAATGTTAGCATCTGTTAGATTTAATAGTAGGGGGAAAATGGTTAAATTTTAGTTTTTATACGCTATTTTCGTCTTCCGGGTTTAAAATCTTCATTGTGTCCACGTCACTGGCTGTGACGTGGCAGAGCACTATAGTACTTTGATGACTCATCGGTGTCTCATAATTATTAATGAGACTGAGTTTTTTATCCAATGAGAAGACACTTTCTCTTAATTATTCATGACACCATGTGGAACTTTCCAATGACAGACATGTCAAACTTTGATATCGCGTAGTAGATGAGAGAGGCAATGATGGGACGCGTGTTTGTTTTCGTGGTGCAAAAGTTCCAGTGCATCTTTCCCCGCGATGCTGCCCGAGATGGACTCTGACTGCGGGCGGCTGTTTGGCCATCAACCACGGACACTTCTAAACTATGTGTGCGAGCAACCATTCAACGGGAGAATGGTGGACTTCGGCCTTGTACACCAATGCAGTTTTCGTCTTGCGAGTGATGCGGTCCCGGGGACTTTCTATCGCTTCAGAGGTGTGTGTGTGTGTGTCTAAAATGTAACCCTGACCGTTTTACTTGCCTTCTGTTAAATCACTCGTTATTAAAATTGAGATATTTCGATAATACCTCAATTGTATGGAACGTATACTTAATTTGTGTCACTGTACATCTTTATTATGTGGGTTTAGGGGGTGCGTAGATCTAGGCTATGTAGGCTACTGAAAGTTTTTTTTTTTTAAGAGAATTTTTTTTTTTTTTAAATATATGCATTTATAGTGTGTATATAAACAAATATATATATATTATAATGACATAATTATACATATACATGTGCATTTATATGTTTTAAATACAATTATAAGGTGTCAGTGTATTTCATTAGACTATAACTTTGCCATCTATAAAAAAATCTAGCATTTCCTCACGTTTAACCACTGATTTTTAGTGACAGTCGATGACAGTTCCCCCCCTCCCCTCCCCTCTCCCCTCTCCCCTGCCGTGCCATACCACACCCTTCTTCTCACAGCCACCACGCCCAATTAAGTTGCATTTTTCAAAAAGATTGTGAGCTAGACTTGAGCTGAAAGAGGGGGGTGTCGTGACCGTTTAATAAAGGCCTTCTGAAGTGAAGCAATGCTTTTTTGTAAGACAAATATCCGTATTTATGATTTTATGAAGTATAATTACTGGCTTCCGGTAAAGTCCGTACGTGAGTCGAGATCCGGCCAAAGAGTAACCTCTGACACGATGTTTGACCATTCACTCCCATTTTAAGGCTTAGAAGAGTCAGGATATGTTTTAATATAACTCTGTTTGTGTGTGTCTGAAAGAAGAAAGTCATATACACCTAGGATGGTTTGAGGGTGAGCAAATTACGGAATCATATTCATTTTTGGATGAACTATCCCTTTAAGGGAGCTTCAAGAGACTACGCATTAATTTAAACTCTAATACATTTTCATTTAATTGCCATTAACATGCAATTATATTTAGTTCACACTATATCTTTAAAATATGCTAGTATGTTTATATATATATATATATATATATATATATATATATATATATATATATATATATATATATATATATATATATATATGCTTAAAGTGTACTTTTTTTTACAAGGGTAGTAAAGGGTAAATTGATGATATGTTTTCTCTGTTTTCCATTAAAACATTTTTTTTTTTTTTTGTTGTACAAATGTCACCTCAGATGCAGTTTAAAGGCTAAATATTAGTTTGATATACGCTGGGTTATTATAAAAACTATTTAGCTTGAACTCATTTACAGCCTGACACACTTTTGTTAATTGCTACTTACTAAGTCTAATTTTAGAATACATGTTTCCATTTACAATGCTTTTTTAAATAACACATTACCTCATACTGTGTGATCAGACCATTGGGCTCCAAAGGCTCCTCCCACTTCAGAAAGATCATATCATCCAATGGGGTGAAGGTTAAAGACTCTGGTGCAATTCCTCCTGGGACTGCAGGAAAAGAAAGAAAACAATCAGATCAGACGGTCAGATCCATCTTACTAAACACGAGTTGTTAAAAATGGTCGAGATGGAACAGGTGGAGATGCTATAGACTAGAGGGGAGGAAACTTTAGAAGGACAAATTGATGTTCTAGAAACCCACAGATCCATCTCATATCTGAGCGCAGCGGTAGAGGGCACAATGCGATTTGTTGTCTTCTTTACCAACACACGGTGTGGAATAATATAGGGCAAAAGAGAGAGAGAGAGAGAGAAAGAGAGAGAGAGAAAGAGAGAGAGAGAGAGAGAGAGAGAGAGAGAGAGAGAGAGAGAGAGAGAGAGAGAGAGAGAGAGAGAGAGAGAGAGAGAGAGAGAGAGAGAGAGAGAGAGAGAGAGAGAGAGAGAGAGAGAGAGGGAAAAAGAGAGAACACTTGATGCTATGTTTGAGAGCGAGAAAGGGATCTAACTTTCATCCAGGCCAAAGACATTCACCATGGCTACAGGCTGAAATCATCTCATTAGGGCTCAGTGAGTATGAGAGTTGGGGAAACTTATGTAATACTGAGTGTTATGAGCTATAGGAAGTCTGGCTTCCAGAAGGCTATTTAAATGCTGAGTCTTGGGCAGTGTTGAGGAAAGTTAAGGGAAAATGATTTCCTTATGCAAACAGCTAGTGCAGAATTGTTTCCCTTAAAAAAAAAAAAAAAATGTAGATGCAAACAGCAATTATGGGCCCAGCCTATAATCAAATTGTTTGTTCTGTGGTACACAGCGATTATGATTTCTTCACAAATACATCAATACCGTCAATTTGGGAAAAAAAAAAAGTGTAATATGCCACAAAGCTTCTATGCTTCCTTTGCCCTGTAAAGACTTTTTTCCCACATGGTGTACACAAAATGGCTCACAGACAAACAAAATGCATGATATGATTGCAATTAAGGACAGATTGTCTATTTATTTTCCTCTTTTCCACAGAATTACTACACTGCTAATGGAACCATATAGACTGGGTAAACCCAGCCTGATCTGCCGGCGATTTGATTTCGCGCTGCAGCTCAGGCTGGAAACCTGTACATTTATCTCTGCTGCTTCCTTTACAAATTTGCGGGAACCAATCACGAACTGGCTTATCCACCTGGCGCGCTATTGGCGGGTTTAATCCAATCCAATTCCAGAGCCGTTACGGCTCTGTCCAATTCCTTTTAACCTCTCGACGATTCTCAAAGGCTTCTTTTTAGCAAATAACTCGCTCGAGTGGGTGTAAATACCACTAACTTTCATGTTGTTGTTTTTTGCATAACCTGCAAAAATCGCTTGATTCCATGCTGCTTCTGCAAACCGCTGATCAACACGTTTGGCTACACATTTCCTGCCTGAAGTTTTCGCATCACTCTGCAAAGTACGTCACCCGGATCGTTGGTCTGATTGGTTGAAGGATTATCCAATTGCGTACAGAGTCATTTGAAATATGCCCGTTGATCACGCCTCTTGTGCTGTAGAAAATACAGAGCAGACTCCCCAGACCAATGTTCAGTCTTAAAAGATTGAGCTTGGTCAGGTGATAGCCAGACTAGGAACCATAAGAATCATTAAGTAGAATTGTAAGAGTAAGGTTTGTGCCTCACACAATTTACATATGAACACGACAGGTGACGATGGAAAAACACAAGGAGAGTGCAGCAGCTTTCGTTTCGACAGCCGCAAGACTATGCCGGACGTGGTGGGGGTGTGTTAGAAATCAAGAATAGTGAGAAAACTGGCACGTAACCTGGTAAATAGAAACTCTCATGATGAGGAATACTTCAAGGAAACAGGGTTTAATAACAAATACTCCGAAAAAGGATTAACACAGGGGAAAACACATTTACATTGACAAGAACCGACCATAAACTGAAAGAGAAATAAATACACAGGGAACTTAACGACAGACAGCTGAAAGTAATCTGTAACCAAGGATTACGTCCCACCCCCTATGCTATAAATACCACCTGCCCAAACCCACCATTGACATGTCATGGAGCAATATGGGTTGGAGATGTGTGTTGCTTAAACGCTCGAGTTTTATTCCGTTTTCCAACTGTACGTTGGTTAAGAATGAAATGGCTAGAATTTATTCACACCTCTAACGTTACTATTGAATATTGAAATGGATCATCAGCGCTCAGATTCGCTTCCATGGTGCTGTCAAGTATGAATTCGCTCCGTGCACAATATGGCGACCATTGACGTTCGACTTGAGTGTGTGGGCCAGTACTTCTGGTGAAAACTTCCAGTGATCTGACAGCGAGAGCGGGAGACAGCGAGAGCGAGAGACAACAGCGACCGAGTTCTATTACCAGAGAGATCATTTTTCACAATGAGTGTTTTTAGGATTCAAGAGATACGACTTGCCTTTCAGAGGGTGACAGCCTCAGCACTTCATTGTTGTGTGCTGTTATGTACCGTTTCGTCATGTTACAACAGAGAAGTCAGCTTTCATGCATTCCCTGTTGACGCTGCGGTACGGGCTGAGTGGATGCAGAAGATCCGGAGGGATGACTTCAACCCGACCAAAAACTCGGAGATGGAGACCGAAATGTATTTATACATATATATTTATACGTATTTATACATATATAAATGTAAAATATACACAAACTTAGCTATATTAAGTTAGCTATAGTAGATTGTTTGTGTTAACTACAGTTAAAAATGTAAATTAATCACAATTATTAAGATTACATTTTTTTACAGCCGTTGTTTGTATCTATAAAGATAATTGATGCAAAGAAAGCATGTAAATGATAGATAAATTGTAGCATCACAGGACAAACATATGAATGTTCACAGGGTATTTTATGCAAACAACTCTAATCGTAGTTGTATCATATTTACAGTAGGCATAATTGTCATTGCATACTGTATGCGTATGCAGCATGAGTATGCAGAAGATAATCTTCTGTTCGTGAACAGTTGTATTTCATTCATTTTAATCTGACTATGCATCCGTGCATTTAATTGCCATTGGCTCGTGTGATAGTGATATAGATCTTAGTAGTATTTTAAGTGATATGATTGATTCTATAAACAACTATAAGAGATCATTTTCGTCTTTCTCCGGCTCCCTGCACCAGGCGTAAAGCGAAACCAGAAGTGTCTATCCGCACACTCGCTGATCGGAAATCCAACATGGCGGCCACGTGCAACTAGCCTATTGCAGTCTGTGAGGTAAGCTAAACGCTATTGGCTATTTGAAAAGGGGGAGGAGCCATTCAAGATGTCCTAGGCTTCATAGAACATCATAGACTGCTGATGCTGCACGTCATGTGGTGAGATAGGGTAAACACTGACTAGTAGTAAAAATGAGTAGTCGTCCAAAATATTTCGGAATCTAACCAAAAATCCTCACATTCCATGCATTTCCCATCTCTATACAGATGCTTGAACAAGCTGAAAAGCAGCAGAGAGTTTTTATATCCCTACTTATCATTTCTCATTAACTCTCTCTGTCTCTTTCTACAAGCATGCTGACTACCAGTAATTTAACATTACTTGCAGAATTAATTCATTCATTAACTTCAGTTCATGTTGTTTCCAATTAACCAAACACATCAAACACAAACAAGCTCCATCAGTGTACAAAATATATAAATAAACCAACAGAAAATGATAAATGGAGAGCATTCATTATGAGCCGTGTTCATTTTCAGATGGCGAGGTTTTCACTTGACCTCTGAGAGTTTCATCTTTAAGCATTTGCATGAGAATGCACCTCCAGCAAAAATGCGCTGCCTGACACACAATGTAAATAAAAATGCAAAAATAAGCAAAAATCTTTATTTCATTTTGCTGGTGGCCTTTTCTTATACATTTTTCATATACTTCCATTTAAAAGTATGATCTTCCATTTAATTATGCTGAAGCGTGGTATTCTGTGAGTCAATATTTGTGTTGTTGCTATAATTGGGCTTTGAGCACTGCGGGCAAACTGGGCCCTGGTGCGGTCGCCACATCATAATTGCTCAGATAAATACATGCCTTTGCAAAGATGGGTGCGTTATGGCTACTGACCCGTGCAAAAAAAAAAAAAAAAACCCTCTGGATAAATGAAAGTCTAATCAAATTCAGAAAGTTTATGAACAACATGGAGATAAGAAGTATAATGATGTGATTCTTCATCGGAAGCCAAAAATACTTGATTACATCAAGCTGTTTTGGAGTTTGTTCTAAAGAAAACTGTTCTTCAACACTAATGAATAAAATGCTTTATGAGTTTACAAAACAGTCCTTGAAGTGAAAATGATGGTGCTTTCAATCAAGACAATATTGTCTTACTAAAACATTTATGAATGTAGCTGTGCAAGGTCTGTTAATTTAGTGCTTGATTTTATCGTGTTAATGTTCCCCTGCATGCTAAAATGTCTGAATTATTGATTATGTAACTTAAATTACACAAAAACCTTACTAAATCAAGCATTAAATCAGAGGTCACAATGTTTTGGAAAGATGAACTGACACACTCAGAAGAGAAGTGATATCTAAAGTGTGAATAGGGACAAAGAGTCGTGATGCTTTAATGGAATGGTGCATGTTTAAATCTTGTCCTAATATCTCTTTTCCCAATATTAACCAGTCATTAATGTTTGAATCAAATGGAAGTTGCAAAGATGAGTGAAACCAACCCATTCCCACTCCCGAGGCATTTGAAGAATTGTCAAATGCCTTTAGTGTTATGGTGTTGCTTCAATGATAGACTAAGAACTCTCTTGCTTTCAATGAGAAACCTTTGGTGTCAATACCAAGACATGAAAGGAATGGAAATTTTGTCATTGTGAAATTATATATTGGGGTGTTAGTCATTATGACATATATGTTGGGTTATGGTTGTCAATTTAAACAGCCACAACAATTTTTTTTAGATTAAACTACATTTTACCCAACCCCAACCCCCACCCCTAAACATAATCATTTGTCAATGAGTAAAACAATTTAAAACACATGATACAACGGGTAGATGCAACTACAGCTAAAGCTTACAAATATTCCAAGTATTCCAAGGCCAAACGATTGCTTAAAGTGTGAGGACCTCCATTCACCGTAACATTTAAACTACAAACACATTAAAAAATTGGCCTCAAATTGAAGAAATATTACGCTAGCTTTGATTGTGAAATACTAGTGGCTTTCATGTGTTTTTTAACTGTTTGCATCATGCTAAAGTTCAGAAAAGATATGGCAACGGGATCATTTTCTGCCATTAAATACCTAAAGTTTAACTCTGTTCCTCACATAAATTTATTATATGGCTTTAGAAGACTTTAAAGAGTAATTTTTGAAGAGTAATTATCTGCTTGTTACATATTTTATATAATTTAGAAGTTTAAGGTAGGGGTGGGGTTAAATTTTGAAAAATATCTATGAAAGTATACTGTATATATATTAGGAGTGTGACGAGATTGCAATATTAAAACATAACGATATTTCTCGTTGAGGTGAAAACTGTCTCGCAATATCAACATGGCATAGTTGAGTTTGTTTCTTTTACTGCATATAATTCATACTCAGAAAGTAAAACTGAAGTGACAGTTATTACAAGATGATTAGTTTATGCCTGTCACGATTCCTTGATACAATCTGAGTGCTAGATTTAAACAAAAAATAAATAAATAAATAAATAAATAAACATCAATTGCAATTTCCCTGTGTCGACTAACTGGCAAAATACTTAAAGTGGTGCATTCTGTTGACGAAAAAATTATTATACTGTTTTCCAAGGGTGCACAATATATTAAAACCATAAATCATAATAAAGCATAGTGCTAGTGTGAAATCACAAATGCAGAGCAAGCATTTCTATCTTAAAGATGTTGCCAAATATTAAAGATTAAGAGAACATTTTGAATTAAATGTTGTTTGGCCAATACTAAACAAGGATTTGATCATGGTGTAAAGTGTAACAACAACAATCACCAGGCCGTTATAATACATAATGTAAGTTGATTGTTTATATTATGTATATTACATTATGCATTTTAATAGTGTTGTTCAATAAAACCATGATTACTTGCTTTTGATACTTTATTTACCAATTATTAATGACTCATTGTTATTATATGTATTTCAAGTCATTTTAAAGGCTTTTGTTCATTTAGGTCTATATTTTTACTAACACATTGTTTTGCATTTTGTGACTTTCAGCTGAATAAAATACTATTTATCCACTCATATACTCATATATATCAATGAAGAATTCTTAATAGTGTTTGTTAATATAGTAACTTTTGTTTCTTAATAATGACATGGAGGACATGCTTCATTTGCATCAGGCTTCAGAGAAAAAAAAAGTAGGGTGGGGTGATTTTGTTCAATGGTAATTGTTTGGATCGTTGGTAGGTTTGTTGTTGTTTGCTATTGCTATGATCTCATGTGAGTGACATGTTTCTGAATGGGAGGGATTATTTTCCTGCCCTCGTGCCAGTGCAAAATGTCATCAGAGAAGAGTAGGGAAGTTATTTTTATCATTTGTGTGCACAGATAATTTGTTTAAAATGAACACTTAATATTCCATAAATAAATATGAATTTTGATTTCATGGTATAAAAAAAAAAAGATTTGTGGTTAACACATTATAATAAGTATAGTAATAAAGTACGTACAAACCATTAACAAACTATTAGTTTATAGTTTATTATATAGTTATATAGTAGTCTCTACATTGTTATATTGTTAGGTTATTTTCTGATGTCCTGTGACCTAGTCTAAAGTGAGTATTTACGGTAAATGAGTTGTTAACAAAAAAAAAAAAAAAAGACAAAAAAAGATTCAGTACTCACTGTCTTCCTCCGTCTGAAAGGTCACTTCTCGGCTCTCTTTCTTGCCCTCTGGATTGGCCAGAGCCAGCCTCACATGAACGGCATGGAATGGTGGTAAATCCCGCAGTGTGAAGCGGGAGGTGTTCCCCTCCACCGACAGACACTCCCTCACCGTGGCGTTATTTCCGCCAGCTCCGCCCCCAGTAGCAGTGGAGTAGCGGTAGCACAGCGACAGGGAGTACGTATGACACCGCGTCAGGTTGTATCCCACCGGCTCCCACTGCAGGAGCAGCTGACGGGACTGAATCTCTGAAGCCGTCAAACCTTTGAGGGGACGCATGGGCTCTGGATGAGACAAAAGAGGAACTGAATTATGTACACAATTATGTACATTTCACATTTTCACTCGAATTTGAGTTTGAGTTTGTTGTTACATGTTGCTAAGCTAATGACACGCTTACTCTAAAGCGATAAAACAAACGTAACATATTATCTTTATGAACTACACCAAACAGAAAGGTTTTAAATACCTTTCAGTATTGAATGAAAAATGTGTTTTCAATATAATCATAGTTTTTCCTGCCTTGTCCAACATCTTGGATTATTTATTTATTTTCACTGTGCTTGTCACAGTGCATTATGAGATTGCCTTCTCCAAGAATAACATTAGAAAACGTGCTGTACAGTTCTGAAAATAGGTCAATGACATGGCGTGTCAATTCTGGTGTCCAAAGCATATTCATAATATAAAAACTGTATACATTTTTAAATGCACTTCATTAAGTGACTCAACTTCCCCCTCTTTAATTACTCATGTGAGAATTCATTGTAAATAATTAATTTTTAAGGAACTATTGAGCTCAAAAGTCCCAAAATGTCATTCCGGGTAACTGTCCCGGCTTAAAATCTGAATACAAAAATGTAAAAAATATAAATAAAAGTATTTAAAATCTACTTGGGCATAACTGTGTTGATGTTTTCAAAGATACCTATTAGTGATAATACTAAGCTTATTTACATTTTTATGACAGAAAGACTTTTGTCTCCAAATTGTGATTTCTCTAATGTCATTCCTGGATAACAGACATCAATGGCCATTTTGAACTATAATGCATTTTGGTATGTCATGTGACATAATATTGTATCAAAAAGAAGACCCTGAAGGAGCAGCACATCTGCAAAGGTCAGGAAGCGTCTCTTAAAATGTTGATATTTTGACCTTTTCGGTCACTGGTGCACTTTGTAGCAATATCATGTGTCCTTTTGGATAACACACATTTATAATGTTTTTATATTAAAAAACGATCTATTTGATCTAAAAGATTACCTTAAGTCAGGGGTCTCCAACCTTTATTCATTTGAGAGCTACTTTTTTAAAAATGAAAGTGGCTGAGAGGTACTCATGCAATACAATACTTAAATCTCTTAAATAATGTCTCATAACTCTCATATTAACAACTATCCAAACTTTTTTAGACCTAAAATATTTTTTTGTAGGCCTATATATGTCACCCTTAAATGTCAGAGAAAAGAACAAAATCAGAGATAAAAAAAAAATTATAGAAAATTGTACTTTGCATATTATACTGTAAAAACACATAATTATAGTTGATTTTATAGTGCATGATAACTAGAGATGAAATGGCATGAAAATTTAATTTCATGATTATAGTGACCAAAATGATCACGGTTATCTCAGAATCCTTTTCAAAAAGTACTAATACTACACAATAAAATCAATTCACCAAGTTTTATGTCGAAAACCAGCAAATAACAAATAAACTTAGCATCAATATGCACTTTTTGTTTACATAAACATTAAAATAATAACATTAAAAGTGATGGCCAGATTTTAAAGGAGTGTTCAAATAAAGTTTTGACAAAAAAAGTTTTTATAAAAATACAAACCTTGCATATTTCAGCCTTTTAAATCATTTTTATAAAAAGAATGAGTCAAAAAAGATAAATTACTGACATTTACAATGCACATTAGCTTATATTTTATTATTAATAGTCAAATCCGGTCCGATTTTCCCGTGGCGTCTGTCGTTGCTATGCAACCATGCGCTCTCCACAGACAAAGAAGTTTTAATAGCTAATGGATTTCCACCACCGAAAAACGCTTGCTGTAGCTAAGCTCTGCTACAAGATTTATTTACGGTGAAGAAAAAAACACCCGTAGTGTTTGGGTGCACCACCATCCTTCATGTTGACTCAAAAAAAAAATTGAAATAACGATCTTGAGCGCGCAAAAGACGCAATATGTGAACAGCCCTTGGCGAGCTACCTCCAATCAGGCCACAAGCTACTGGTAGCTCGCGAGCGACGTGTTGGAGACCCCTGCCTTAAGTGATGATAGCTAAGTTGTAGTTTTCCTTAGGTGGTTAAGTTAGTGCCTGATTATAAAGAAAAAAATTATTTGTTTTGTCATTCCTGGATAACAACATGTCATTATTGGATAAAAAAAAAAAAAAGTCCTCTGTTAGCCAGGACATGTCATCCGTTATCCAGAATGACATATGCATAACAATCTAGTTTTTAATTAACATTTGTAAACTTTTAGGCATAGTTATTATAGTTGTATTATTAACATTAATATGATTTACATAATTGTCGTTTCTTGCCATATTTTTGCTGTCATTCATCTAGATTTCATATGATTCAATGAGTCACATGGGTCATTATCATTGAATTGAATTTTGTAATGTTAATGGTCAAATCATGAATACTGTAATCATATTTATTAATATATCAACATTTTATTAAAGCTTTAGTATAGCTTCTGGTGTTTTAAAGTCAATTCTGTCCTTCCAGATGCCTCTGTCTAATAAAGAGAGGCAGATACGGTTCAGAGCCAGCATAAACGCAGATGAAGAAGCTAGGGCTGAGTATCGTCGAAAAAAGAGAGCAAGGTATTATAGTGATGACTCAGTTGAATGATAATATGTCAGTAACAAGCAAACTTGAAATATTAATCGAAATAGGTTCACACTCATTTGCAATAAGCCTAAATATTTTAGCTGTATAATGTGTTGGACTATACCCTTTGCCAATGTTTATGAAGCATTATAATTTTACAGATTTGCTGTAAATTTTACAGATTTTTAAATCATTAAAAACTTGTCAGTGTCTCTTACTTTGTTTCAAGTTTGAGCGTTGGAAAGAAAATATGATACTGAGGATGGTTTTTATGGTAATCCTTAAAAATATTGCAGAATGTCCTTCCGCCTAACAGTATGTCATTCCAGCTAACAATAACACAGGCAATTAATTTAACCCATATTTGTGCATTAGATTACACAATTCCGTTTTTTGTTGAGTTAATGATAAAACAAGTCTACTTTACTTTATTGGAAAACATTTTTAAACATTTTCCAGCTTTTTTTCTGAATTTTGCAGCCAAAAAATGAGCCCATGTCTATTTGAAATCCCAAATTGATTATATTAATCGTGATTAAAATGTAGTTTTCCGAGCACTAATTGTTTGTTGAGCTCCAATTATGGATATCAGTACATTTGTATATGCCAACAATGATAGAAATGTAATTAATTAAAAAAAAATATTACGTTACCCAGGAATGACATTTTCATGGGGAAAAAGGTCTGATTCACCAAAAAAAAATGGTTAATTACATTCTTGAAATATGTACGTCATTGCAGGAGTGGGATTTAAGCAAATCATATCATTAGAGAAGTCCTGGTTTTCAATATAAAGCATTTGGATTTACTTTTGTTTATTATGGGCCTGTTTGGTGTTTGGTTTTCTAGCAAGATCTGGCAACTCGAATCAGTAAAGGCTCATACCTTTTTTACCTCATACCCAGTGATTTTCACACAGAAGAGAGACACCTTTCTAATGTGCATTTAAATGCGTCATTAAAAACTGGTTGTTCAGTTTGGTTCCATACACAATGCATAGAATTTTTGTAAACGCAGTTATAACTTTAGCTTTTTTGGGAGTCATTTGGTTGTGGTCCAATGCGATTGTCAGTCCTGTAAGTTACTGGACTTTTTAGAGTTTAAAGCTCTAAAAGGTGAATTGACAACCAGATTTAGCTGCAGTGTCTACGTGGCCAAAAAGATCTGTAATTTGCAATTGGTTAATAAATATGTTATATATATTTTGAAACTGAGATTTATACATCATGAAAGCTGAATAAATAAGATTTCCATTGATGTAGGCTATGCTAGGATATGACAATATTTGGCAGAGAAACAACTATTTGAACATCTGGAATCTGAGGGTGCCAAAAAATCGAAACATTGAGAAAAAAAAGTTGTCTTTAAAGTTGTCCATTTATGTTCGTGATTGTGCTGCATTCACTCACATAAATAAATGTTTTATATATTTACAGTAGGAAATTTACAAAATATCTTCATGGAACATGATCTTTACTTAATAGCCTAATGATTTTTGGCATAAAAGAAAAATTTATAATTTTGACCCATACAATGTATTGTTGGCTATTGCCACAAATATACCTGTGCGACTTATGACTGATTTTGTGATCCAGGGTCACATATAGTGAATTTCCATTTCATGGAGACCATAGATGTAAATAATAAAAGTAACGTCTGTTATCTCAATTAAGTTGACAAAAGTTTAGAACAAATTTGCAGCTTTAAGTATAGCATATACTTGTATGATAAGAAAAATCTCTGAATTAGATTTCATGGGTCTTTATACAATCATAAAATAATTGTTTTCCGTTGGAAAACAGAGCGATTCATGAACTGACAGATGGACGGAACCAGAGAGAAAGAACAGTTGACCCTTCTTACTAACATGTATGAAACCTAAAGTTAAAAAGCGGTCAGAGAGAACAATAAAGTATGTTTAATATGTAATTCAAACATTTATCATTACACACAAATTATTGTTTCAAATAGCGCTCTATGAGCTAATTACATATGTCATATGTGAAGGCAGGGGTCCTTGTCTCTATTTCATGTCACTTTAACTCCCTCTCACTAAGTCTGACATGTATTTCTACCCCAGAGAGAGACAGACAGGAGACAAGCCCAGTGAGTCCTGTGTGTGTGTGTGTGTGTGTGTGTGTGTGTGTGTGTGTGTGTGTGTGTGAGAGAGAGAGTCTGTAAATACGACACAGCACATGGCTTTGCAGGATAAGTAGCTCTGCAACAAATGAACAATAATTAACACACTAATTATACTTTAAAACTAGAATCACCTTCTAAATATGAAAAGAAAGCCCTGTCAAGAAAAAAGAAAAGAAAAAGAAAAGAAAAAAATTCTGAAATTATATTTTCCATAAAGAAAACCTTTGAGATTATTAAAGCAACATAATCTGGTAACACTTTACTGAAGTATTTATGTATAATGCATTATAAAATATGTATAATGTAGCCTACTTTATAATGCATTATCTTTTTAAATAAATGTAACCAGAGTTAAAATTCATTAAAATATTTGAAGAATACTTGTTACATTCTTAAAAATTGCTGGTTTGTCATTGTCAGGTTTGGCATAGACGAAGCAGACAGAATGGTAAGTTAAATGCTTTAATTTGCAGAATGGATCGGTACAGCGAAACAGGTGAGTAAACAGTAAGTTGAATTTCAGATGATAGCTTAACTGAAGTGTAACCAAGTCTCTCTCTCTCTTTCTATTGCAGATGATGATGATGAAGGAGTTCCTTAGAAGACGGAATGGTGACTGGCTGAGAAGATCGGGATCGAAGGTAGGTATACAGGTAAGTATGGCAGAGAGTCTGTGTCATGTATAGACGAGATCAGACAATGACTGAATGTTTGTAGCAGGTATATATGGGTGAACTGATGATGAGGTCCAGGTGACCTGTAGCAGGTATATATGGGTGAACTGATGATGAGGTCCAGGTGAAAACCAAAAGTGGAACCAAAAGTCGACAGCTGGAACCTCCGAGGGCTCACCCGACCAAGGGAAGAGAGGTGGCTGATATCCGAGGAAGAACTGAAAGGGGGTGAGCCCGGTGGTACGCTGAGTGAGGGAATTCTGAGCGTATTCCGCCCAGGGGAGGTATCGGTTCCAGCTGTCTTGGTACTGGTGGCAATAAGTTCGCAGATAACGTCCTATCTCCTGAATCTTCCGCTCAGTCTAGCCATTGGTCTGCGGATGATATCCTGAAGAGAGGCTGACAGTAACCCCGAGGAGCTTGAAGGCGTGCCACACCCGGGAGATGAATTGGGGTCCCCTGTCCGAAACGATGTCTTCTGGAATGCCGAAATTTCTGAATACATGATGAAACAATGCTTCAGCTGTTTCTAAAGCCGTGGGTAAACCAGGTAAAGGTATCAGCTTGCAGCCTTTGGAAAATCTATCCACAACGACGAGCACACAGGTAAATCCACCGGATCTAGGAAGGTCAGTCATGAAGTCCACTCCGATGTGTGACCAAGGGCGTCTGGGTATAGGTAGTGGCACAAGTTTACCCTCAGGTAGTTTCCTGGGAGTGTTGGTGATGGCGCAGACTGAGCAGCCACGGACGAACCTGGAGACATCTTCGGAGATGGACGGCCACCAGTACCGCTGACTGAGGAGCGAGAGGGTACGCTTGCTACCTGGATGTCCAGAGCCCGGAACTGTGTGAGCAGAGTCCAGAAGGGGAGTACGAAGATGTTGAGGTACGAAAGTACGCCCTTCTGGACCTCCCGGCGGAGCAGGATGGCGAGAATTTTCCTGAGAGATTTGCTGGTCGATGTCCCAGAGAATGGGACTGAGGATTAAGGCTGGAGGGAGGATGGTTTCAGTACTGAGGTCCTCTGAAGATGAATGATGGAGTCTGGAAAGAGCGTCTGCCTTGCAATTCTTACTTCCTGGACGGTAAGTAACAACGAAGTTGAATCGAGTGAAGAAGAGTGCCCAGCGGGCCTGGCGAGGATTCAATCTTCTTGCCTCACGAAGATATTCCAAGTTGCGATGATCTGTAATTACTTCGAACTGGTGATTTGCTCCCTCCAGCCAATGTCTCCATTCTTCTAAAGCCAGTTTTATGGCTAGCAGTTCCCGGTTGCCGATGTCGTAGTTTTGCTCCGCCGGGGACAGCTTTTTGGAAAAGAAGGCACATGGATGGAGTCTGGGAGGCTCACCCTGCCGCTGTGACAGCACCGCTCCAACCCCAGTGGAAGATGCATCGACCTCAACGATGAAAGGAAGTTCTGGATTGGGATGGATGAGGATTGGTGCTGTCGTGAAGACTTCTTTGAGGCGATGGAAGGCTTGGATAGCTGTGGGATTCAAGGACAGAGACTTGGGTCGATTCTTTAATGAAGATGTGAGAGGAGCACTGATGAGACTGTAGTTCTTGATGAATCTTCTGTAGAAGTTTGCAAAACCGAGGAATCTTTGAAGTTCTTTGACAGATGTGGGTAATGGCCAGTCTTGGATTGTTTCCACCTTCCTCTGGTCCATCTGGATACCATGCTGATCTATGATGTAACCCAGGAACTGAACAGAGGTGATATGGAACTCACACTTCTCCAATTTCAGGTAAAGCTTGTGTTCTCTCAGTTTCTCTAGTACTTGAATGACATGACGATGGTGTTCAGCAATTGAAGATGAATAGATGAGGATATCGTCAATGTAGACAATCACAAAGCGGTTGAGGTACTCACGGAACACTTCGTTCATGTACCCTTGGAAGACCGCTGGAGCGTTGGACAGCCCGAAGGGCATAACCTGATATTCATAATGGCCAGATGGGGTGACGGACGCTGTCTTCCACTCATCTCCATGCCGTATACGGATCAAGTTGTATGCACTCCGAAGGTCCAGTTTCGAAAATATGCGAGCCCCACGCACCTGCTCCAAGGCAGCTGGGACCAGAGGAAGGGGATAACTGTATTTGACGGTTTGAGAGTTGAGATGACGATAATCGATGCAGGGCCTCAAGCCTCCGTCCTTCTTACCCACAAAGAAGAAACTTGAAGCGGCAGGGGAGGTTGATGTGCGGATGAACTGTTGTTGTAAAGCCTCCTCCACATACTCCTCCATGGCCTTCTGCTCCGGGATGGACAGTGGATAGATACGACCTTTAGGTAGAGTGGGGCTCCAGGTAGCAAGTCGATTGCGCAGTCCCATGGCCGATGAGGTGGTAGTTTAGTAGCCA
Organism: Abramis brama; assembly: GCF_963993115.1. NCBI lineage: Eukaryota > Metazoa > Chordata > Actinopteri > Cypriniformes > Leuciscidae > Abramis > Abramis brama. The sequence goes on from NC_139974.1 coordinate 23,071,193, forward strand.
GTTTCTTGCTGAACACATCCTGGTACGCCTGGCACTCCACTGGAATCTCTACTTGATGCTCTACTTCAGGGCTCTCAACCGAGGTGGAACAAACAGGAACTTTGGACCTCTTCTGAGGTGTCGATGATGAAGAAGGGATTTTCTTGATGGATGATAGACAGGACAAATGGCAGGACTCACCCCAACGTAATACTTCACCAGATTTCCAGTGGAGCGTCGGCTGATGTTGAACTAACCAGGGGCGTCCCAGGATGAGCTCAGCGGTGGACTCCTCCAGCACCATAAAAGAAATCTCCTCAGAATGAAGACAACCAACACGCAGCGTCAGAGTAGGTGAACAGTGACGAATTCGACCTCGACCCAGCGGTTTTCCCTGGATGGTTTGTACATGGAGGTCTTGAGAATTGCGATGTTTGCGAATGTTCAATTTTTGGAGAAGCTGTGTGGAGATGAAATTCCCCGCCGAACCAGAGTCAATAAGGGCTTGCACTGAGACACAAATACGAGAAGTTAATACATGCACAGTGGTGCGATTTAAAGCTTCAATTTTAGGTGAGACTTGAATTGTGCTTACCGCTGGGCATGGAGGTCGAACAGGGCAAGAGCTGAGAAGATGATTATCAGATGCACAATAGAGACAGAGTTTATGAAGAATTCGTCGTTGACGCTCTGAAGCTGGAAGATGGGCGGAGCCGAGATCCATAGGCTCTGGTGCTGGAGGAGTGACTGATGGAACCGTGGGCGGAGGACATACAGTGGGAGTCGGAGAATCACAGGCTGATAGTCTTTGCGAAACTCAAATGGATTTTTGAATTAATTTCTCAATTCCCAGACTGTCGTCGTAAACCACCATCAACTGACGAATGTTAGGGTTCAAACCATGACGAAAAGCTGTGATCAATGCTGCCTCATTCCAACCACTGGATGCCGCTAAAGTGCGGAATCGTAAAGAGAAAGTACTCACAGAAGATTGGCCTTGACAAAGATTGTAGAGTTGATCATGTACTGATAGATCGGCAGCTGTTTGACCGAAAACTTCTTTGAAGTGTTGTATGAAACCGGAGAGGGATTTGACGACTTCCGAATCCGAATTCCACAGAGACTGTGCCCACTCAAGTGCTTGCCCAGACAGAAGTGAAATGATGAAAGCAACACGAGCTGAATCGTTGATGAATTGATGTTCTTGCATGGAGAAATACAAAGATACCTGAAGTAAAGACCCACTGCAGTCCTCCGCCTCACCGGAGAATGTCGCTGGTCGGGCCATGGGACACGCTGAGGCAGTGAACGAAGCAACGGGCGCTTGAGGAAGTGAAGCTGAAGAGGTGTGTTGATGAATGGCGATCGGATTGACAGGTGAATTCGCTGTGGATTCCGAAGGATTCTGCATGGTGGTCTGATCTTCTGTCAGGTTTGGCATAGACGAAGCAGACAGAATGGTAAGTTAAATGCTTTAATTTGCAGAATGGATCGGTACAGCGAAACAGGTGAGTAAACAGTAAGTTGAATTTCAGATGATAGCTTAACTGAAGTGTAACCAAGTCTCTCTCTCTCTTTCTCTTGCAGATGATGATGAAGGAGTTCCTTAGAAGACGGAATGGTGACTGGCTGAGAAGATCGGGATCGAAGGTAGGTATACAGGTAAGTATGGCAGAGAGTCTGTGTCATGTATAGACAAGATCAGACAATGACTGAATGTTTGTAGCAGGTATATATGGGTGAACTGATGATGAGGTCCAGGTGACGGTGATTAGTAATCAGGTGACAATGAGCGTGTGAATGACTGAGTGGGCGGAGTGAGGGAATGAGTGGAAGGAGATGGTGATGGAATCCTGACAGTCATGTGTTTTAATTCATTATACTTAAGTATCATAATGTATTATAACTGTTAATTATTCACAAGATCATATAATGCAGTTTAAGGTGCATTACAAGGAATAGGCCTAATGATAATATACAATCTTTTATAATGCATTATATAAAGGCAACCAACCGACTGACCGATCAATCAGTGTTTATGAAAATTTTTATCTTTCAAACCTATGCTAATTTAGGGGGAATTGTTATGAAAATAATGTTAAATGCAAAAACTCTTACAAATTAGGCATCCTTGTCCTCATGCTAAATTTTATTTTATACATTGTTTATTTATTTTGTTTTTTGGGGGGTGAAATTAGACCCTGATGTTTTCGTGAGACATTTTGTGTTTACACTCAGAGCTGAGACAGTCCAATGCCCAGTCAACCCTGCTGTGAATGCCCACAGACCACCATACAGACCCCCACCTCTGCCCTCCCTCAGAGTCCTCAAGACAAATCAACCTGATTACACTAATTAATGAGACACATCTACTAAAACTCCCACAGGCCTGATGAGGAATGGCCTAACAGCTGGATATGACACACACACATACACCAAACAAAGTCACATCCTCTGAGAACTGAAGTTTGACCTTGATATAAATTGAATCTGTTTCACTCAAAGGGCCGAGAGAGATACTGTTACAGAAAAGTACAAGGGAAAAGCCCCCCTGCCAAAAGAGACAGAATGAATGATGAAGTGGAAAAAAAAGTGAAACCAGTGAGAGAAAAAAAAGAAGAATAGAATGAATAGTGTGTGCTGGCTTGTAGTGTATTTTATGTAATATTAAGGTACTAGTTGATTTTTAATATCTCTGTCACCAGTTGAAGAAGATGAAGACTGTGATGGATTTTAATTAATCAACTTTAATTAATCAACTAACATTTGTTTTTCTTGCAGGAATGACATTCATATGCTTTTAAATGTTTCCAAAGTCTTTGGGGAAAATTTGTGACTTTGAGTGTGTATGTGTGTGTGTATAAATAACAAATAGGGGAAGTGAAACTAGACAGATTACTAGTTCTCAAACCTTGTGATAAGTAATCATAAAAACAGAGTTTGCTTGTGCCAGTGACAGAGGAAAAAGGTTGGGGCTTTTGAACCAATTGAACCAATCATATTGAAGGTGACATGTTAGTCTTATTTGTTTTCTCGATTCTATAAAAACTGTTGTATCCGTGTTTTACGGTAGGATTCTCAATGGAATTTGTCTGAGATCCTCCGGCCTTGCTTCTTGGGAGAGATTCCCTAAGAACTGCTCGGGAAGATCTCCTGGCCATGATTAAAGCATTTAAAGGACATTTGCAGGTCTGTTTGTTGATTTATTCCTGCGCAAGAAGCTAGTTTAGGAAGGAAGCTAGTTTAGGGAAGCAAGTTAGTTAGATTAAGACTCGGCCAGTTGTCGACTGAAGACGCAAGAGCTAGAGTATAAAGGTATTGGGTGTCGAATAGTAGACGCCCCAGTTTAAGGAATTGGGTGTCGATTTGGAGATGCCCCAGATAAAGGTGTTGGTGTCGATTTGGAGATGCCTCAGGTAATAAGATCAATTGGGTGTCGATTTGGAGACGCCCCAGATAGTTAGGTTTAGGGAAAAATCTACCAAAAGACAAAGGTGAGTTAAAAAAGGTTTCTATAAACAAAATGGTTCTTTAATGAAAACAAACTCAGGTAATCCACAACGACGAAGAGGAAGTAACAGCGTGTGTAACAGACACACAAAAAACAATCGACCAACACAGAGTGAAGGTGAGGAACTTAAATACACAGTGATAATGAAGAGATGACGAATAGGTGTGATGATCTGATGAGTGTCCATGACAACCGATGAGTGGCGGAAAAATCAAACAAAGGAACACACGATGAATGAAATGAAATTAATGAAAACAAACTGAAAGTCCATGAAAGTGAAACTAAAGAAGAATAAGTCCAGATAATCTGACAATCTCAATGTTAGAATGATGTCTATTTTTTATTTTATTTAGCATATTTCATATTTAATATTTAAACCTTTTTGTCTAGACTTGTCCCTGGGGGCGTATGATCACACCGGTGTGATTGGAACGGTCAGTGCATCAAGTGATCAACTGCTAAATTCAAAAGTGCTTTCGCACATTGGCTGGAGCTGAGCATAAAAATAATAGAGAGTAGACGCCGCATTGGCTGCTGGGTGCAAGAATTGCGGCCGCCATCTTGGACAGGTCATACTCCTGGATGCGTAGCAGCAGAAGAAACAAGATGCCAGAGCACTGTACAGTATATTCCTGCTCAAATCGGCGGACCATCGCAAACAGGGCTGGGGGGATTACTTTTCACAAGTAAGATTTAACATTACCGTACTATTGGTTGTATTTTGTGAATAGAATATTACCAGAGAGTTGAGAAGGAGCAAGGATCTTTGATATTACTGTACTGAAATCGTAGCCAGCTAGCTAGGCTATGTTTACTGCACCGGCCGGTGTTCACCTGGCTATGAACTGAGACTTGATAAGTCATATTCCATAACACTGACTTAGATTACAACTGACACAAGAATGCTATTGTAGAAATAAAACAAATATTACTGGTATAACATTGGCCAGCGAATTTTACACAAGTGACACAGACTGTATTATCAGTGTTGGGCAGTCGCTAAGCTAGTCACTTAGTATTTTGGTGGTAGCTCCACTATTTCCTGAATCAAGTAACTTTTCAGTAGCTTAACTCCTTTATTTATCAAGTAGCTTGGCCACACAAGCTACACTTTTCTTGTCAAGTGAAATTAGCGCAACTTAAAGTAGGCTAGCTTCCTATGTAGTGAACTAGCCTACTGCTGTGTTTGTGATACTTAGCTTGCTACATTTGACTGGGTAGTAGCTTTTTTGTAGTGAAGCTTTATTCATGGCTGAGTAAATGATAGCTTAGCTCACTGCAATTTCCTAGTAGCTTGTCCAACACTGTGTGTTATTCACATGTAATTCACTCTAACAAAAGTAAGATACCTCTCATGTCTCATACCCACCCCACTTACTTAAAATAAAGGCAACCGAACATCTGACAGTAGAATGGTTTGCAAACAACTCACAATTTCAGCAACATTGGTTCATTTTCAACAGATATGCATCAAAATAGGAGTTTTGTTGAAGAAAGGTTCTAAGAAATGTGAAGGAAGGAAATAAGCTTCACATCCTTTGTGAAATGTTTTTGTGTAGACTCTCCCAAATCTTCCGTTTTCATTTTGAAGGTTTCCCAAGGAAAAAGATGTGAGGAAGAAGTGGGAAGTGGCTTTGAGGAGAGAAGGATTCACTGCAAGTGTTTCATCAGTGCTTTGCTGTCAACATTTTAAGCAGGGCGAAATGCAGAAGAACATGGTAGTACAGTGTGTGTGTGTGTGTGTGTGTGTGTGTGTGTGTGTGTGTGTGACAGAGAGAGACAAATAAAAAAAAGCTTCAAGTAGACTAATATAATATAATCATATATTGTTTCTTCAACTTATTAAAATATCTGACTTTACTGCCACAATCTGTTTCTGCTTCTCTATCATATTTATAGTGTGTGATTTGCAAAATACCTATCATAGCCTACATCATTCACATATCATAGGGTGACCAGACGTCCCCGGTTTCAGGGGACAGTCCCCATTTTTGGTTGCCTGTCCCTGGCTAATTACAGAAAAAAAAAGAAAAAAAAAACCTCTGTCCCCGTTTTGTTTTTGAAGACACAACATTAGGTTTTTCAACTTTCAAGATTGATAGTCAAACTGGAAATGTCCCCGTTTTTCCCCCCTTTTCGGTGATTATGTTCCTAGTTTTGATCTCGGACGTCTGGTCACTTAATATCATGTATCAGAATATTCTATTACTGTTAAGCCCACTATGAATATTAAAATGCGCCGAACCATGTGTCCTGTATCATAGCTACATGTATGACCTTTGCAGCAAAAAAAAAAAAAAGCGTGTGAAAATCAGTTCGGTATTCAGTGAGGTATGATTAATTAAATCCGCTGACAGCTCATTGCACCTGCCAAACAGATTACACTGAGTGGAGTGGGTGACCGATCCAAGATGGCGGCCCCACGGCTCGTCAGCGCCAAGGGGGTAATCCAGCACCCGGAAAACTTACTTTTTTGTGGGGGCATCCATTGGCTAACAAGCCATCACCTGCTGTTAGCATTCCATTGACTCCCATTAATTTTGGCGTCACTTTGACAGTGAATAACTTTACATCTGAGGCGTTTAAAGACTCTATTTGTCCATTGTTTATTTCTAAAGAAACACGACAATGTATAAAAGGCTCCATTACCTTGTAGAAGCCGTTTTTGTAAAAATAGGCTAACGATTGCGTCATAACCACGCAACTCTCTGTCGCACAGTACTGGGGTTTTCAAAGTGGGGGCGCCAGGGGGGCCGCAGCAAGTTGAACAAAAAAAAGTTAAAAAACGTTAAAAAATAAATATTTGCTAATATGAGTATTGTTATGAAAAAACATTATAATTATTTGTTGCATAGCCTATCTGATATCTGATTGATCGGCTAATGACAAGAATTGGCCGATTTTCACATGATTTTCAGTCTGACATATGCCGATTCAAATGCACTCGGGCGCTGCATGAATAACATCGCGCAACATCAACATCACACATGCACACAGAACGCACATGTAGGAAACCTTGTGAATTACGGCCGTTTCAGATCGCGAGCGGCGCGTGAGCAGCGCAATTTTTTTTTCGGGGTGCATGTTCAGTGAGTGCATTCACACCGCGAGCTGGAGCAGCGCGTGAGCGTCAAGCAGGAGCGTCGCATGAGCAGCAGTGAAGCGGAGGGTTTCGACGCCGAGTCTATTTTTGTAGCGCTGCTCACGCTCAGTTAAAGTGAAAGCACACTTTTGATGGACAAAATAAATATGATTTCACTAAAAAAAATGCACATAATTTGCATGTATAGTGTGTTTTAACAAGGAGTAGGCTATGTCAGAAAAGAAAATGAAGACAAAAATATTTATAGAGAATGTATCCATTTAAACTTGTTTTTATTAACCAGTTTGGGTAAAAGTGGTGTTTTATTATATATATATATATATATATATATATATATATAAATATTTGTGTGTGCTGTAAAGTGGTTAGAAAAAATGAAATCAGAATCGGCTTAAATCTGTATCGGCAGGTCAAACTCAATGAAAAATCGGAATCTGCCTTGAAAATTGTAATTGGTGCATCTCATCTTTCTGATTGGCTGGTATCAAACACCATCACATAATCTGATGTTCACCTAGATGTTTTATTTATTTATTTCTACATGTGCCGTGCCGTAGTATTGTCGATGGGTTCAATACGGGGGCCTTGGCCAGAACCTAGTGGTATTTGGGGGGCCTTGGCATGGAAAAGTTTGGGAACCCCTGGCACAGTAGATAAATTACCATATAGACAGGTAAGCTCGCAGGCAATCGGGGTGACGTGGAGGCATAAAGTCTGATAAAGTCAAGAGAGAAGCCCAAAGAGAGTCATAAAGTTGCTCCTGCTCCTAGCTCATGGACAGCTCCTACTCACGCTCTCCGTCTCTGCATGATTCGGAAGGGAATGATTCAGATTTCTCTTGACACACCTACTAGAAGACTTACAACTGTCAGACAGGTTGCTGACATCACATCTACGTCGTCAAGCTCAGTTTGAGTCTGTGCAGTACGCTCAGCCATCAGGAAGTGAGCACTTCTAATTGACTTAACCCTTTCACACGCAAGTTTAAAATATTCTGGCTGACTCCCCAGCGTGAGTTTTTCAAGGCGACCGTTATTTAGAATGTGTCACTTTATGGTGTCCATGGTGACGCGTCATTGCTTGTCACGTGACACACCGCAGCAACAACAGAGCTGAATGAATGATGATCTGCTTTTATGTCATTTTTCCTTTTTTATTCAAAATATTCACAAATTTGTTAGATATGGCATGAAATATCTGATATTCCGATTGTCAAATATATGCAAGTGGAAGTGTTTTGTTGTTTAAACACCTTTATAACGATCGCGTTAGTTGAGCTGTATGCGCGATGGGCGCCGCCATCTTAGTTTGTGCCGCAGACGCAGTTCAGATAATCGGATCTGTTGGATTGTTTACAACACGTGAATTCATCCACGACTCCCGAAATACATAAAAGTAAGTGGCTGGTGAACTGGGAGAAGAATAGAGTAAACTTTAAAGTTACTTACACAATGTGTATCTGATATGAATAAAAATTATAATGGAAAGGATTATTATTGCCTCTTCCTTTGAAATCAGTGTGTATTTTACAAACTCTAAATGTATTGTTTTTTAGTACTTATATGTCTGAAACCTAAAATAAACATTATGTGGTTGAAAACACTGAAAAGTTGTGATATATGACAGCTCTGAGCGCCTGTCTCTGGCTCAGCGCCAGCCGACGCGCGAAAGCACATTTTAATTTAGCAGTTGATCACGTGATGCACTGACCGTTCTAATCACACCGGTGTGATCGTACGCTCCAGGGACCAGCCTAGACTGATCACACCGGTGTGATCGTACGTGCGAAAGGGTTAACTTTTCTCCGTTGAAGTCTATATAATACACACTAATATCTATGGACGCGGAATAATAATCCTTTCCATTATAATGAGACGACACATTTTATTCATATCAGATACACATTGTGTAAGTAACTTTAAAGTTTACTCTGTTCTTCTCCCAGTTCACCGGCCACTTACTTTCATGTATTTCGGGAGAAGTGGATGAAATGACGTTTTGTAAATCCAACAGATCCGATTCTCTGAACTGTGGCACAAACTAACATGGTGGCGCCCAACTAACGCGATCGTTATAAAGGTGTTACACAAAACAAAACACATCCACTTGCACATATTTGACAATCGGAATATCAGATATTTCATGCTATAGCTAATACATTTGTGAATATTTTGAATAAAAAAGGAAAATTTACATAAAAGTAGATCATCATTCATTCAGCTCTGTTGTGGTTGTGGTGTGTCACATGACAAGCAATGAAGCGTCACCATGGAAGCAATAAAGTGACAGGCTCTAAATAACGGTCGCCTTGAAAAACTCATGCTGGGGGGTCAGCCAGAATATTTTAAACTTACGTGTAATCAAAATTTGGTAACACTTTCAATGAAGTCTGCATATATAATATAATATAATATAATAAAAGTAATAACAAAATGCCTATTATTTAATATATTTAAATAAATCTTAAATAAGTTAAATCATTACTGATAATATAATATAACATAATATAATTATATTTTCAGCATTACTCAATATGTTATAATAAGTTTTTGTGTATATTAGCAACATACATGAAAATAACTTCTTGAGTGGAGGGAAAATACACCATATTATAATGCAATGAAAATATTCAAAGTTATAAATATCAAATTAGTGTAATAATCAAGTAATAATCCAGTACAAAAACAAGCACAGCAATAACGGACTCTGCAACATACAATCATCAACAGTGGGTAAGCCTACCAAAAATAAAGATATCTGCCACATTAGCAACTTGTATGCAGTATGAAGTTTAGGGACTGTGTTCTTCTGTTGCTACTGACAAACAAGATAAATAGAGTCTCAGAGCACCTTTGACAGTGATACATTACAAAGTCCAAAAGCGAGGTTGTAACACAAGTACATTTATACTACAGTTGGGTCCAGTTTACCTAAACCAAAAAAAAAAAAAAAAAAAAAAAAAAACTCAGAGGATCAGAGAATAAAACCAATGGGCCCTATCTTGCACCCAGCGCAATTGACTTTGTACACCGACGCATGTTTCATTCCTATTTTGCACCCGCGCAAAGCGCGCTTTTCCCTCCACAGAAGCACGTTGCTAAACTAGGGAATGAACTTGCGCTCCCTGGGCGGTTCAGCGCAAAAAAGGAGGCGTGTTCCGGCGCAAACAATCCCTGGTGCTATTTTACTGTTCCATAAAACAATTGCGCCACAGGCCAGAAAAAACCTAGTCTAAAGTCAGTGGCGCATTGCGCGTTGTTCATTATGCTATTTTAAGGGCGCATGCTTGACCATAATGTATAGCGTGCACAACGCGCATACACTTTGATTCTCTAATCTACACAGAAGCAGCAGTTTTCATTTTTGCAAATCATATTTTTACAAACGATAGATAGATAGATAGATAGATAGATAGATAGATAGATAGATAGATAGATAGATAGATAGATAATTTATTATAAAAGCATACATCTAGCTTACACATTTACCCACATTATTATATACCTGTTTAACCGAAGCTAATTTGGGTGTGTTTCTCCATCCCCAATGTCACTTCTCTCTCTTTTACGGCCGTGACGAGAGCGTTGCTCTCCTCGGCTGTGAACCGCTCCTGGCGCGCGCCTGGCAAATCCGCCGTTATAATAGCAATACGCCAAGGAAAAAGCGCGTCTGCTCTTAAAGGGAATGTGAGATGTCGCTCTGATTGGTTTATTTCACGTTACGCCCAAACCACACCTATGAATAATGAAGCTACTTCAGACCAACCCATTTTAGATTTGCGCCTGGCGCAAGAGTCATTTATCCCGCCGGTATAATAGCAACAGCGCCGAGACCCGCCCACAAAGTTACTTGCGCTTTGACACTTGCATTTCAGATCGTTAAAATAGGGCCCAATATGTGATTAAACAGTACAATACTATACTTGACTCTGTTTGGATCAACTTATTTCAACTTGAAATAAATTAAATCAAAGTTTTAAATTTTTGTGGCTTTACTAAATTTGTGTTATCGTTGAGCACATCTATATGCTGGAGTACATGTAAAAGTAGCGTTACTATGACATTTCATAATCTCAAAGGGGAAAATGTATTAATCTATGTAAATTAATTTATAAAGCTAATTTTATTTCTCATGAGACATAAAAATCATTGTAGTCTAAATAGGTGGCAAACCAACCCGATCTCATGGCAATTCGTACGTATTTTACGAGGTGGCTAATTCGTAGGAATTCATACGACCTCACTCGTACGAATCTGTACGATTTTTGTTAAAACTGTACATACAGTATTTTACAAGTTGCCGAATTTGTATGAATTCATACGAATGACCTACCCCTGACCCCACCCCTAAAACTACCCATCACTGGGGTTTAGACAAATCGTACAAATTCGTACGAGTGAGATCGTACAAATTTGTACGAATTAGCCATCTCGTACTCACTCGCACAAATTCGTATGCATTGGTCATGAGATAGCGTTGGGTAAACACTACTTATGAGAACAACTAGCTAGTTATAACAGCTTAAAATCTGCCCTTGAGTGGTCTCAAATATATTTTAATGCTTTTAAAAATGAATTAAAGCGAGACGAAAAGAGTAGCTAACAAGAAAGATGTTCTTGATTAGAAAGAAGTAATATTGATCTGAGTTGAAATATTGTATTATGTCTTTAAACGCAAAGCTTCCACGGAGAGTTCAAACTAGACGGACATTTATACGGTATACAGTCATTAATATCACACCATTTCGCCACATAAATAATTATGGGGATAAGATATATTGATTTCAGATTAAACTGTTTTAAAATCGTACCTGTTTGTATCTCATAAACCAACAGTGTACAAAACAATAGTCACAAAATGGCAGCAGCTGCGTTTTGCGTTGAAACAAGAGAGAGCGAGTCCACGATACTGGATGGCATAATTAAATAACTGTACACAAAATATTGAATATTGAGAGTTTTAATATTTTATTAGCTCACCAAACGCAAAACTTCCACGAAGAAAAAACGTTCCTAGCAGGCGTATAGCACTGCTGACTTCAGTGACCCGTATGAGCCCGCGTTATCTGCTTTGAGCAGTTGTTATCTGGGAAAAACATACCACTGGATGGCGCTATTGACCAATCAGAATCAAGCATTCCACAGAGCTGTGTAATAAAAATATAAAATGTATAGTTCTGGTCCAGATGCTGATTGGTCAATACCGGTTGTGTTAAAATATACAACGGCAATAAGTTGATAAAGTTTCAAATAAAATGTCAACGAATATTTGTGTGCAAAAATTCATTTCATCAGTCATAGATTTAATGCAGTAAACATGAATCCATCAGCTGTCTGAGATATAAACCCTGAACAAGCATATACTCTCAATGACTCCATTTACCTGCACACTTGGTTCTGCTGACCAGCGGGGGTCCTGGTGGGCCGGTTCCACCCTCTCCAGGCCGGGTGAGAAGAACGCTGATGCGATACTCTGTATCAGGTTCCAGGTGCCAGACTTTATACGTTAGTGAGTTGACTCCGTGTGTTTCAGACCACGGCGAATGACTGGCCCTGTACACAATCTCTCTGCGGATCACCGGCCCGTCGCCCACTATAGAGTTAGTGTTGAGTTGGATGATCAGATATGTGGGGCCAGAGCGCAGCAGCTGGGGTGGAGCTATCGGAGTGGGCGGGACTACAAAAGAGTACAGGAGAAGAAAGAAAAAAGGTTTGAAACAGAATGCATTTGGACAGGAATCACCCTTTATTTAGCCTCAGCCTGTTTTAAATTGTGATATATTCTGAACAAATAAATAAACAACCCACAATGAAATTGTTTAAAACAAACTTCAGGTGTAATTAATCTTCTTCAGAAGGATCTGCAGAGCTACTGGTTCTCCACACAGAAAGAACCAACACAAGGTTTGACAGGGTTTGACTTTAGCACATTTGACTCTTATGTCAACTATATTTCTAGTGTTTAGGATTAATAGTATCTATCCAACTTATATCACATTACTGTGACTAGATGAGCCAAGTTTCTGAACATACTTGTTGCAGTTTAGCTTTAATAAAAGCTATTTTTTGACTGTGGAGCAAGTTTTGTTGAACTTAGAAGAATCGCAAGATATAAAATAAATTTGATATTTTCTAAATCTAAATCTTAAAGTGGATTATTTGCAGTCAGAATCCTATTAAAATGATGAGTTTGTAATAATAATAATAATAATAAATCAAGTGTAAAGGCGAACATAAAAAACAAATATAAAAGTATAGTTTACGGACAAAATTTGTAATTAATAACCTGTTTAAATGTTTAAAAAAAAAAAACTGTGACGTGTTGTTATATTATAGTTTCAACAAAATATTAGTAATACAGATTTATTTCAATGTCAAATAAGTGAACTGTTTTATATTGTTGTTATTAGCCTTGTTGAGTTGTCTTAAATTCTGAGATAATAAAGTACCTAACCTGCATAAATGCATCATTGTTGGCTTTAAAGAGCCCCTGCAGTCAATAATTGTATCCCTTAAAACTCATCTATGCCATAAAATAGCTTGAATGTAACTCTACACCCTTGCTTCATTATAAAAAAAAAAAAGCAAATGCATCACGTAAGTAATTATAAAAATAATATAAAACTATTATTATAATGATGTATATGTCTTGATGTGGTTAATACTTAACCTATAAATACGTAATATATACAGTATATATATATATATATATATATATATATAAACTACCAAATTTATTTTATTATGAATGAGCATGGGCTTCATAGAAAGTGTTAATGAAATTATCTCAGATCAAAGGAAATGAGAAGCACATAGAAAAGCTCAGTGGAAGGTCAGACAGAAGCAGTTTTTATGTATTAAAAGCATATTTCCAATTCAATCAGTGACAGGTTTTTTTTTTTTTTTTTTTACTGATATCTGAGAGCGTCACTGTCACATTCAAATGAATTAGGCTAAACTTGTATCCTGATTGCTTAGTTTTTCTAATCTCTCAATTTAAATGAATCATCATCTCTGTATGAGATACTATCAGTAACAAACTGTGAAACCTTGACTTTCATATAAAGCAAATTAGAATCAACATGTTCCATTACCAGACGGGTTTCTGGCCACTGGTCTGCTACTGTATATATTGCACCATACAAGGTACAACCGGAGGAACAACTTGGCTTGGCAAATCTGGAAAATGTATAAAAATGATGCCAAATTTTGTGCTCAATATAAAGCTGATCCTATATATACTTGTCACGTGTGTGAGTGTGTATGTTTGAACTTTCAGTTTGTGTTTTGATTGATTCCTGTTTTCCTTCTTTTCTTTCCTGTTTTCTCCTGTTCTTTTCCCGCCACTCCTTCGTTTCTATGGTTACTCTTGTTATCAGTTCAGTTGTATCACCTGTGTTTAGTTAATCAGTGTCATCTGTGTTTGTATTTAAGTTCCGTCTGTTCAGTCGGTCTTTGTCCGATCTCCGTTACATTTAAGCTGTGTCCCAATGTGAAGGCTGCATCCTCCGAAGGCCGTATTTGAAGGCAGATTGCGTCACAGCGGTGTGACGAAGGACGTCCCAATTCAAAGGCTGCATCCTTGGAAGGTCGCATTTGAAGGCCGATTGCGTCACCGCGGCGCGATGAAGGCTGTCCCTGTCGGTACACGATCATCCGTTCCACCTGCACAATCCGTTTCACGCATGCGCGTAATTACGTACGTTAAATAACAAATGGGTTCTTATGGGCGTATTTTGTTATTCTGTGCCGTGATGAAGACAGAAATATTATGTCGGTGCCTATAACAGTTTTATACACTGCTGTCACGTTATTTGAGCTGTTTCTGGATGAAGGCAGACTGCTGACTGTGAGTCGTGTTGACAGAGTTCAGGGAAAACTTCCTAATGTCAAGTTTAAAATGAATACGCGCTTAAGGTGCGTGACAAAAATGCACGCGCACTTCAGTTAGTGCGATTAAAGTGTTTACCGCATACTGCGATTTAAAACGGCGTACGCCACCTGTTATGAACGTACGCCACCTGTTATGTGATTATGAACTTAATCACATTATTAAGTATTGTGTTTACATGAGGTAAAGTATAATCGCAATATTGCTAAAATCCCATTATAAGCATGCGTAGAACAGATCGTGCAGGTGGAACGGATCGTGTACCGACAGGCCCAATTCAATTCTGCATCCTTCGAAGGCCGGTTGCGTCATTGCGCTGCGACGAAGGCTACCCTGATTCAAAAGCGACGCCAAATGCACCCTTCGTTTCCCCGTGAAAGGAAGGATACATAAATGGACACTTAGCGGCCTATCCTACCCTATTCTACCCCATAAATCATTGCGCGCCGGTGACGACAGCATTTTTTATTTATTTTTAAAGGCGGCCGAGACTAGAGTTCGGTGGTGGACAGCAAATTCACATTTAAATGTAAGTTATGTTTTCATTTACTCAGATAGCTAGCGAAACCAGAGTTAAAGTTTCTTATAAACTTCATCTTAACTCCTTCGTCATCATTGCGTGGCTTCATTTGTCAGGTAGTTTGAGGCAAAACTTGTGCTAATATTAGTTTAACAACCTATTTGTAACATTTGCACTAGTCTCTCACTTGTGTATTATAAGAAATATCACTCACCCTATAAAGCCCACAACAATAAGAAAAGCAGTAGATAAGGCAATGAGGTTTCACTTTTATGTGTTTTTGTAGTGTTGTCACGAAAGCTATGTCTACAAAGGTTTTAACCAAATTTGAGTTTCCAGAAATTATGTTTTCTGAAGTATTTTGTATGCATGTCTTGATGTGTCATATTTTGCAGTGTTAACAATGCACTTAAAGGAGAACTCCGGTCAATTTTAACATTGAGCTCATTTTATTGTACATTTGGAGTGCTGTCAATACAGAGAACAACGACAAAAATCGGTGTTGCCTACACCGAGTTATTCTATTTTTAAAATTTGCACCCCGTTGACTTCAATGGGGCAATGTTTAAACCTGCTTTTAGCCTCTTAACATCCTTGATGTGTCATTACAAGTGCACAGAAAATGTGAGTGATTCCTTCTGAGTGAACACGAGTGGATCTGACTGCGGTAGATTTAAAAGATATGTATAAAAATTGTTATTTAAGCCAGCGCAAATACCTGTTTACATCCTGTTTTTCGGTTGAAGTCCAAAGTAGTCAATTGCCGAGTTCACGCGCGTGATCATTGGTAACTAAACCTATGCGCGTGAACTCGGCAATCGACTACTTTGGACTTCAACCGAAAAACAGGATGTAAACAGGTATTTGCGCTGGCTTAAATAACATAATTTTTATACATATCTTTTAAATCTACTGCAGTCAGATCCACTCGTGTTCACTCAGAAGGAATCACTCACATTTTCTGTGCACTTGTAATGACACATCAAGGATGTTAAGAGGCTAAAAGCAGGTTTAAACATTGCCCCATTGAAGTCAACAGGGTGCACATTTTAAAAATAGAATAACTCGGTGTAGGCAACACCGATTTTTGTCGTTGTTCTCTGTATTGACAGCACTCCAAATGTACAAAAAAATGAGCTCAATGTTAAAATTGACCGGAGTTCTCCTTTAAGATTGCACGCCTATGTTAAGTACCCTTTTCTGCTTTTTTAGAGCAATTCAGGAGAAAAAAATACAAAGAAAGTTAATACACATGTCTTTGCTGAAATGTATTGTGGTGTTGTTGTTAACGCCATGGTTCATTTGCTCTGCCCTTAGGATTGCAAGTGTCCTGGGACAGGTGAGGGTGTGAGTGGGAACCCACTGCTGAAACTTGGCCCTGGTTTGTCCTCATGGATGAGGTGTTGGGACAGAGGCATTGCACCAACCCCCCTGTCCTCATTGCCTCAATCCCTGAGGACACACCAGGGCCGAGTTCAGCAGTAGGTGCCCACAGTGAGGAGGAGCCAGGGGCAGCAGCATGAAGGCAGAGGCGAGGAGAACACAGGAGAGGATGGACAGGCTGTTTTCTCTTCTTGAGAGAATGATTGAAAAATATATATTTTTTATACATATTCTTGTTTAACTTTTTTCACTTTTATTTTTTAAAATTAAAGAAAAAATCGGTACATTATTTTTTATGCAACTTTAAATGTGTAAATAAAAGAGAATGAATTGTTCTGGGCATTGTTTATTTTTGTAATGACAGTAATAATTTCTACATGAAACAAATTATTGTATACTTTTTTTTTTTTTTCAAATAAAATTGGTAAATGAAAATCATTTGTTCCACGGGCTACATTAAAGTATTTTACCCAACTATTAACAACATACGTTAAACATATCAAAATCAACATAAACATTTACAGTACATAAAATAAGAAAAAAAATGATGTAGACTTTTATTGAGCTGAGCAGGGAGACCCTGGAGCTGCTGGACCAGGATGGGCTCCACAATAGAGACCCTGGTAAGGCCTCCTGCTGGTGGGACATCATCTGGGATGCTCTCCAGAGTGTTTGAGTGCATATTTCCACTATCCACTAAGTTGTCTACCAACAGGTTTGCAGGGCTGACTCAATCGACGGCTCCCATGTCACAGGTTTTTTTCAAAAAGAGTATATTTCTGAAAAAAGTACTTTTAATAACTACTAATACTGCATTGGGGGGAAAACTACTAAAACCTTAGTTAAGCAAAATTATCTTGCATACTCTAATGTACTTAAATTATCAAGAGTAAAACTAGATGTATGTATTCTGCAGGGGAAAACAACTCCTTGTCAGGGTTTTTATGATAGTTTTGCATTTATATTATGCTACTACTGCATTTTACTTATGAATATTTTCAAGGTTGTTACATTATATACTTTTGTGTAGTTTAATGTAAAATCATATGTGAGGGAAAAAAAGTACTTCAGTAGGTTACTTCACATTTGTACGTGAATACTTAACGAAATATGCAGTTCTGAAAATTAAAGTAACAAAATGTAGGTCTATTGTCACAATATTAACAAATTGTTGCTAACTACAGCTGCGTCCCATATCAAAGGGCGCATCTGAAGCGCTCGGACCGGTCTAGCCTACGAAGGATTGTTCTTGTCGCCTGGCAATTGTGACAGCTGCTGATGATGAGCGTGAGAAATACTGGACTTTTTTATATTCAATTGGGTTTTATATTCAAACAGGGCTAAACCAAAAATACATGACCTGGCAGCGCCGGGGCTGAAACATCCTCACCATGTCCTCCAGTAAAATATAAAACATAAAAATGACAATAGCCAATTCTGGCTCCATAGCTGTTTACTCAATTATATCAAATGAATTATCAGGATGCCAGCTGTCCTCTCGCACCGTTGCTTGGCGCCTGGAGCGGTGATCGGGAACACCTGGTTGCGTAATTAGGAAATCCTACGAAGACTACATGGTGCGTCCTTCGAAGGATGCATAGGCTGCATCCTTGAAGTCTGCAGTCCTTCGAAGGATGCAGCCTTCACATTGGGACACAGCTTTAGTGTGTGGTACTACCTGTTCTGCAGTCCTGTTTTATTACATTAAACCTTCGTTTGTGGAAAATATATCCTTGTCTCCGTCTGCCTTCCTGCAACCACCCGTCACCACACACACGGCAAGTGTGTTAGGCAAATCGTAATTTGAGTGTTCATATTGTAAGTAAAGCGTCATGCCAGTATGTCTTTTGATAGACAGGAAATTGCCTGAATGGAGCAGTGCAGCAATTTGGCCTGTTGCTCTTTTAGTCGTGTGTGTGTGATAAAATATGAAACTGTGACGTAAATACAGCACACTTCAGCAGCTAATAACGGAAGTTAAATAATAAAGCATAGCCAATTTGAAGTACACAGTTCACCCCACCCAAACAAAACACAACAACAGTGATTACTCCTTTTGTTTAGTGGATTTTCAGTGACATTACCTCAGTTTCAGAAGAAACATGAGTCATTCACGTTTTCAATCATGCCACCATCACGAGAGGCACTTGTAGGGAGTGGAATCATTACTAGGGCCATAAAGTGGCAGCATGGGGTAATTTGCATGACTGATTGCACCAGAAATTCTGTTATTTTGGGGTGAGATGTGTCTCTGATTGGTGGTTATGACCGTAATCAGTCCGCCGGTACTCTCAAGTGCTCTAGTCAAAGAGGTTACAACTTACTCAGGCTTTTGCCGAAGAGATCTCTAGGTGGGGATGTGATGTTACAGTAAATCAGAGAGACACACTTAGGTGTTGTGTTTGATTGGAAGTTCAGAGGGATCAGAAGACTCCAGAACGTTCTGTACTTTAAGAAGATAACCTGGCGATAGCTAAGAATAATGGCTGACTGCTAGCATGATAAAACGGGCGGTATCTGTAATCTTGTAATTATTGGCATTGGCCAAAAGCTTTTCTGTTGTATAAAGTCTGGAATTTATTGTTCATTATTCTTTCTACTGGGGCATCTGACATTGATGAAACATTTAATTTAAAACAGCATATTTTAAAGGGTTATTTAAAAATGTAAATTCTGTCATAATTTATATCATATTATATCTGTCATCATTTGTATTGTAAATGTGTGAACAGCTTGTAATGAAACTTAAAAAAACCGAGACATTCCCTGACTTCTTAGGTTGTCTATGGAAGCCTGTAGATTGATTTTTATGTGAAGGCTCCTGTGAGCCTTTCTTCCATTCAATGACACATGAAATTAATGCTTATACAATGTTCAGGATAATGAAGAAAGAGCCATTACTGTAATATCAGTGTCTCATATGAAGAAAAGAGATTAAATCAAACTATATGGTATCACATAGTCAGATCCATAGTCTCAAATAGACTTTATAATTGCACACCTTAGAACATCCATCAATCAGAATTAAGCATTCAACAGCTCCATGGTACAGACATATGTAACAAATTTTAAGTTATTTAAAGACACACTAGGACATTGAAGGAATTTTTTTTCATACCTCTGACGATTAGTTCTGCAAAGTTTGACACTGCAGCTCCATATGTTGACTGAGTGAGGCATCGGTAGAGGTCCTGCTCTCCACGTTGGGCTCCGCCCACCTGAAACCATGCAACCAATCGACGCTCTCCTACTGATGACGTCACTGAGTATGGTGACATCAAAACACCGTTACGCCTCTGAAAGAGAGAGAGGTACGTGATGCAGAGTTTATCATCTATGTGATCTCACTGTCTTGTCAATCTTAATCTATATTTACACATACAAAAATGAATATTACATAAAAATGGATATGCAAAACATTATGATCAGTGAGATAAAAGTCATAACCAAATTTACAGCAGCTGTCTGCAGTTGTTTGGACCACTCTTTTCTGGACCAAAGCAACATAGTTTAATTATGACACAAAACAATGAACACAAGCATTTCCACCAGATGCATGACAACAACACTGAAAGATTTCCCCCTTTAAAGGACAATTCCGGTGAAAAATGAACCTAGGGGTATTTAACACATGGTTACCGAGTCGATCGTTCCCTGGGATGCGTTTTCATGAAAATCGAATGTAAAGAGTTTTATCTCTAAAAACAGATTAGCTTATAACGCTAGTATATGGGGCACAGAGTAAGTAAAAATAAATCGCTAGTTAATGCCACTAACAAGGCTCAAAATAGCCTCACACTAACACGGTAGCATAATGAGGGTCCTTACATGCAAACCGAAGCATTGAGAACTTTGTAAGTGTACAGACAGTTTAATAAGAAAATACTTTATAAAGACAGAACATTACGCGTTTACAGGCAGGCGTCATCTTGGAAAACAGTCTCGACTAATCGAGTCTCGAACGCCGTGCTAAGTGAGCTGGTCGATAGGAATTACGTTTGTGAAATATAACGTAGCACGGCGTTCGTGACTCGATTAGTCGAGACTGTTTTCCAAGATGCCTGCTGCCTGTTAACGCGTAATGTACTGTCTTTATAAAGTCTCTTCTTATTAAACTGTCTGTACACTTACAAAGTTCTCAATGCTTCGGTTTGCATTGTAAGGACCCTCATTATGCTACCGTGTTAGTGTGAGGCTATTTTGAGCCTTGTTAGTGGTATTAACTAGCGATTTACTTTTACTTACTCTGTGCCCCATATACTAGCGTTATAAGCTAATCTGTTTTTAGAGATAAAACTCTTTACATTCGATTTTCATGAAAACGCATCCCAGGGAACGATCGACTCGGTAACCATGTGTTAATTACCCCTAGGTTCATTTTTCACCGGAATTGTCCTTTAATATTCATGATTAATAACTCTTTAATAACTCCACAAATCTCTCACATTGGTAGTATGGGAAGCAGAACTCAAATGCTTGGAAAATTCAAGATTTATCAAGTCAAGCAGGAAATATAGTAATTACAAGTTCCAAGCACATGAATGTCAGAGCAAATTGATAATGAATATTATGTAATAAAAGTAAAGCATTTATTAAAATTTAGCAGTCTAAAGTATTTATTAAAATTAGCTCATTTTAATTTCAACATAGTAATACATTATTAAAATCAAAAATTAAATCTGAATTATTTAATGGACCTTAACAAATGGAAATTAACAATGAACAGTTTATTAAATATTAAATGATCAGATTTTTTTAATATTGTAACATGTCTTGCTCATTGTTTGTTAATGTTAGTTAATACAGAAACTAACGTTAACTAATAGGAGCTTATTGTAAATTATTACCGAAAATCTCTTCTTACATGATTAATTTTTTTTTTACAGTGTATATATTTTAATGATTTTAAAGGAGTGATGTAAAGAATTTGGTACAGCAATCATCATTATTAGTATTTCTTAAAGTATGTTCATGGTTTTAATGAGTTGTCTATCCATGATTTAATTTTTTTCTTTCCTGGTGCATAAAGAACAAAACAAAACTCAATGTTCTCGTAAAGAACTGGCATATATTGATTGTGTGCTTAGCAGTAATGATGTAAATCATTGATTTCCTCCATTGTTTAAACCCAACTAGCATCTCTGAATAGCCTATAATATGAGAGAATAAGAGCAGAAGGTGTCAAGTGCATAAAACTAGTGCTGTATTCAGAAAGTGCGATGCAGGGCCCTTATAAAGCGAAGGAACATAGTCCCTTCATTCCTTTAAATGCACAAACCCTCCAGGTGTTTGGACAAAGCAGCGGCTCACACTGTCACAGTGTTTGGTTTGTGTTCCCTGGGTAACCACTAGATGTCCTCCTTCCCCACGGTGTCTGGCACTTTCTGAACTACATTTCCCATGATTCTTGTCTCATCATTGCACTTAGCTGTCCCTTATCACTGATCATTGCACTTAGCCAATTCCCCATTATCATTGTCATTTCCCTGTGTATATATACCCTGTCTGTTTTAGTCCTTGTCATGGAGTCATTGTTGTATGTCACTTACACTTCTTGAAGTCTGTTTCCTGGTTTGAGTTTGTTTTGTTCCTTGTTTGTTTATTTTGTTATTGGACTGCTAACATGGATTTTGACCCCTGCATGGATGACGACGAATTGGATTGCCCTACAAATAAAAGTGTTGTATTTGGATCCACCTGTTTCTCTCCCTTTCCTTGGGGTGTGAATCGTGACAGAATGACTCCGTCACACAATGGATCCAGCAGCATGAACATTTTGCAGGGCCTTGCTTTATGGGCCCGCCAGACCGAAGAGGCCATGGCACTGAATTCCCCTAAGCACCCTTCGCCGTTGATTCCGTCCAGCTCAGAACCTGCACGTTACCATCGGAAACAGAGGAGGAGAAGGAAGACCTCCTCCGTGACTGTTCCGGTGGTCCCAGTTCCGGTGGTCCCGAGTCCGGTGGTCCCAGTTCCGGTGGTCCCGAGTCCAGTGGTCCTGAAACGGAGGAGGAGAAGGAAGACTCCCTCCGTGACTGTCCCGGTGGTCCCGAGTCCGGTGGTCCCGAGTCCGGTGGTCCCGAGTCCGGTGGTCCCGAGTCCGGTGGTCCCGAGTCTGGTGGCTCATAACACGGAGACCATCCCTGAGGTGACTACCGTCCCTGACGCACCGCCCAGGCGTCTTGCTCTGCCCGCGCCGCCCAGGCGTCTTGCTCTGCCCGCGCCGCCCAGGCGTCCTGATCTGCCGGCCCTGCCCGAGCTGCTCGCACTGCCTGCGCCACCCCAGCGATCCATCACTTCTGCTGATCCAGAGACTGTTCACGTCACATCTGCCGAGCCTGTGTCTTCGGACAAGATGGCCGCCGCCGAGAGTGTTCATGTCACGTCTGCCGAGCCTGTGTCTTCCGACACGATGGCCGCCGCCGAGCCTGTTCACGTCATGCCTGCCGAGCCTGTGTCTTCGGACAAGATGGCCGCCGCCGAGACTGTTCACGTCACTTCTGCCGAGCCTGTGTCTTCGGAGAAGATGACCGCCGCCGAACTTGTGTCTTCAGACAAGATGGCCGCCGCTGAGCCGGTGGTCTCTGTTCCTGAGCCAGTGGTCTCTGTTCCTGAGCCGGTGGTGTCGGTTCCAGTTCCTGAGCCGTTGTCTGTTCCAGTGCCTGAGCCGGTGTCTGTTCCAGTGCCTGAGCCGGTGTCTGTTCCAGTGCCTGAGCCGGTGTCTGTTCCAGTGCCTGAGCCGGTGTCTGTTCCAGTGCCGTGGCCGCCCGAGGGGTCGTCTCCGCCATGGCCGCCCGAGGGAAAGTCTCCGCCCTGGCCGCCAGATGGACTGTTCGCTCTGCCCTGGCCGCCTGAGGGAAAGTCTCCACCCTGGCCACCAGATGGACTGTTCGCTCTGCCCTGGTCGCTCGAGGGAAAGTCTCCATCCTGGCCGGCCGATGAACTGGCCGCTCCGCCCTGGCCGCCTGAGGGAGAGTCTCCGCCCTGACCGCCCGATGAACTGTCGTCTCTGTCCTGGCTGCCAGATGGACTGTCACTCCCTGTCCCCGTTTCCCTCCATGGACCTGGCCCCCCATCCCTCCCCCTGATCCTCCACCAGTCCACCTCCCGCCTGGACTCTTGTTTTGGTTATCACGTCTTGGAGAGTCTGGTAGCCGCTCCGTAGAGGGGGGGTTATGTCACAGTGTTTGGTTTGTGTTCCCTGGGTAACCACTAGATGTCCTCCTTCCCCACGGTGTCTGGCACTTTCTGAACTACATTTCCCATGATTCTTGTCTCATCATTGCACTCAGCTGTCCCTTATCACTGATCATTGCACTTAGCCAATTCCCCATTATCATTGTCGTTTCCCTGTGTATATATACCCTGTCTGTTTTAGTCCTTGTCACGGAGTCATTGTTGTATGTCACTTACACTTCTTGAAGTCTGTTTCCTGGTTTGAGTTTGTTTTGTTCCTTGTTTGTTTATTTTGTTATTTGGACTGCTAACATGGATTTTGACCCCTGCATGGATGACGACGAATTGGATTGCCCTACAAATAAAAGTGTTGTATTTGGATCCACCTGTTTCTCTCCCTTTCCTTGGGGTGTGAATCGTGACACACACAGGAATTGATCCCAAAATTACTGAATGACAGAAAGAGCCTGTCATTCAAAAAAAGAGAGATAGATTAGAAAAAAAGAAAAAGAAAAAAGAATAGTTCACCCTACATTCTGGCATCATTTAGCTCCATTTTGATTTCCTTTGGAACAATTTCCATTCAGAAATTACTAGTAAATGTAAAAAATAATTACAAAGAAACAGAAAATAACACATTGAATTAAATGTTACATTTTGAGGTAGAAAGACGGATATAGTATTTCTTGTAAAATGTACTCCATGTTTTATTTACAACTTAAAAAAAAAAAAAAAAAATGTATTTTATGTGAAACTTCTTGAAAAAGCACAAAGCTTATCTACTTTTTGATGGCTTTGAAGTTATTTTAGAAATATTGATATACTATTATGTATTAATGTTTTGAATTAGCTTTAATTTTATACTTTCAGTTTTAATTTATATTAAGTGTTAGTAAAAGGTTTTTTTTGTGTGTGTGTGTGTGTGTTTCTATTTTGTTTTTATTTCAGTTTTAGTTTAATAATTTTAGTACTTTAACTTCAACTTATTTTATTTCAGTTAGGTGTCAAGGCAACATTTCTAATTTAAGTGTACTAATTTTAAGTTTTTTCCTTGAATATTTATGTTTTATTTCAGCATTATATCAATAAAGAAAATTATTTTTAATAGATTTAGTTTGAGTTAACAAGAACAACACTAGCTTGGAAGACTAGGAATATTGTGAATAAGTCACATAGACTACTTTTAAAATATATTTATGGTGTTTTTTCTTCTTGTTTGGAGCAAGGCAGCCTGTGGTCACCATCTGCTTTAATTATAATGCAAATACCATTGGGAACACTGCAAAATATCTCCTTTTTTTTTTCAAAGAAGAAAGAAAGTTACGGTTGGAACAACATGAGGGTGAGTAAATGATTGCAGGATTTACATTTTTGGGAGAACTTTCCCTTAACCTCACATAGTTTAGGACATCTAACAACACAACATTTTGTTGCCTGAAAGTGCACTTTCAACAACCTTAATCTTTCCTGAATTGCTGAAAAGCACCGGAATAAATAAAACACATCAATTAAACTGGGGAGCCAAACTTTCTAATATCAGCACATGTTTTGACCTATTCCCCTCTGCTTAAGAAAGAACATGACGGCAGAGATTCTACAAGTGAACTGATGTACACAGACAGACAGTGTTTGTAAACTGAAGTGCGAACATAGCCAAGAGATAATCTCAGTCCAATGAGGATTTGCTCAAAGCCAAAACAGAATCAAAACAGAAGATGCAATTAAAGCATCTGAACTGCCACCACATGACAAGAAACCCCAGGTTAAATTACTAAACAGGAAAGATGGGCTGTCACTTCCTGTTTGTTGCTGCCACGTGGTTTGATTTGGAGTTCCGTCAAGTTGATTCTTAATCCTCTGATTTCTTCTTAAAATCAGTTTTATAACCTATCATTTTCTCTTTCTACATCGGGTGAACATATCCCTAATAGTATATCAAAAACAAACAGAATGCTTTGACATCGCTAGTTGTATCCGATTCCCCGAACATCTGCTACTTTAGCCCATTAGCATCACTAGCGTGGTAAAGGCTGCTCTTGTTTATACTCTTCTCACTCAGAAAATCTGTTCTAATGGTGTAATGGATGTGTGTCTACCTTTGAGTGCAGGTGAGAACAGGAGTTAGAGCTGGAGGCCATGTTACACTTTCAGATATAAGAAAAAAAAAATTGTCTCTGGTTACTATTGTAACCCTCGTTCCCCGAGTAGGGAACGAGACGTTGCGTCAATACTTGACACTTTGGGGAATGCCTTCGGCATGATGCGTCTGAAGTCTGTAGTGGAACTATTCCAATCTTGATTGGTGCTGTGTCTTTCGTCACTCGTGACGTTGCATGTGACGGTGACCCGGAAGCTATAAAAGGACACCAACACAGCCGCGTCAGCTTTTGAAGGGTCGAAGCAAGTCGTTCTCAGGAGCGCGAAAAATGTGGCCGAGGGACGCAGCGTCTTGTTCCCTACTCAGGGAACGAGGGTTACAATAGTAACCCGAGACGTTCCCTTTCGCAAGGGAACTCCCGCTGCGTCGATACTCGACACTTTGGGGAACGAATACCCACGCCGCCATACTGAGAGACCCCGCCCTGGTGTGAAGCAATCTGGCACACTCAAGACATGAGTACTTGTGAACCTGGTGTAGAGGGCAGATCCAGACTGTAATGTTTTATAAAGGTGTGTGGGGAGGCCCAGCCAGCGGCATCACAGACCTCTTGAAGAGAAACCCCTGCTAGGCTCTAGAGGATGCCACTCCTCTAGTTGAGTGGGCTTTTGTCAGGAGAGGTGAAGGCAGATTGCGCACCTCATAAGCTGAAGAAATAGCCTCTACTATCCACTTGCTAATAGTCTGTTTGGAGACCGGGGAGCCCTTCTTGGATAACCAAAAACACACAAACAGCTGGTCCGACTTCTTCCAGCCCGAGGTCCTATGTACATACATGTAGGCCTTAAGAGCCCGGACCGGGCATAACAAGTGTAGTTTAGCTTGATCAGTCGACACATGCGGTGGAGGATGAAAGGCCTGAAGGATAATAGACAGTGCCACAAAACAAGGCCTGATGTGTCCCAAGGCGCCATCGGCGGCGGGAAGCAGACATCGATTTCCTAAGGGCTGCATAAGGGGGCGAGACTCTTGTACTCGCTCTCCTGGGGGAACGCCCATAAGGGTCCGCGTGTTACGACAAGACCGACAAGACCTCTTAGTCGAAGCCATCTTAACCCGAGAGACAGTCCTCAGACCTGTCTTCAGTATGGAGGGCTTCGTGCGAGAATGTTTCCTCTGGCCCCAAGACTTATACGGGGGGGCACGAGAGGCAACCTTCTCAAAATATGAGGAGCTGGCGGCTGTCCCATGAGGCTGCCTCCTGGCAGCAACCCCATGAGACCTGGACTGATAACTGGGGATAGCCGATTGTCGCTCTGCCTCCTGAAGCATCTCGACAACGGTTCTTGCCGCGTCGCCAAAGAGGCCAGAAGGCGAAAGGGGGGCATCGAGAAGGAAGGCCCTGTCCTTCTCCCCGATCCCCAAGCGATTTAGCCATAAATGTCTCTCTGAGACGACTAGTGCTGCCATAGAACGGCACGGGCCGTCTCTTTAATAATACAGAGAGATAAGTCAGCCACTTATTCAGTAATACCGTCGAGTGAGACCTCCCAGTTATCATCCACCTCTTTAAGGAGGTCAGCCTGGTATGCCTGTAATAACCCCATCGTGTGTAGGCATGCACCGGCTCAACCCACCGCCATATATGCTTTCCCTAACAAATTCGATGTACGAGATTTGGAGGGAAGTGTCTGAGCTATCAGGGGTGACGCAATGTCGGGGAGAAAATATTTTGCAAAATATTCCTCAACCCGAGGCATCACCTCATAACCATTCTCATTAGATTCCCTAATGGATGAGTAAATATATACATGGGGGGAAAATAATTGAGATGAACATGGATTTTTCCACGATCTCGATACCTCAGTATGCAGATCAGTGAAAAAGGGAAGGCTCTGACATGAAGATTGTGATTGGGTCTGCAGGAAGCGCTCATCCATTTTATTTTTCTTAGTCGCTTCCTGCTTATTAAATGGCCATTCAACATTTAATTTAGCCACTGCCCTGGTTACAACCTCCAGCAACTCCTCAATAACGGGAATATGGGGTGGCGAATCCCCATATCCACGTGATTCGGTGTTGATAATATCTAACTCCTCGGAGCCAGATAAATCAAACGCCGGGTCTTTAACACGGTCAGAAGAAGCAGCAGCGCGGGCTTCCGAACCGTGCGCGAGACCAGTGGAGCTGGTTAATAAACACTGAGAAAGGGTCGCAACTGTCTCAGTATTATATGCCAGCCCCACGTGCGAATCCCATGCATACAAGCGGCGCGCTGCCTCGACAGACGCGGGACCTGATGCATTGGGAACGCGAGCCTGATCTAATTGATCGAACAGGCTCAAATGGGAGCGGAGCTTTTTCATAGGTAATTGAAAACAGTTTGCACAGACAGCGCCATCGAGCACTGCCCGTGCATGCTCCACTCCCAGACAAACAACACAGAATGAGTGCGTGTCATCCTCACTCAAATAGCGTGGGCAAGGGGACGCACACCGCCTGAGTCGTTTCTCTATATTCGCCAAATATATTGAGATAGACAGATAACACCAAATAAGACAATACAGTCACACAGAACACTTGCTGAAGACAGAAAGCTGACGCGGCTATGTGTCGGTGTCCTTTTATAGCTTCCGGATCACCGTCACATGCAACGTCACGAGTGACGAAAGACACAGCACCAATCAAGATTGGAGTAGTTCCACTACAGACTTCAGACGCATCATGCCGAAGGAATTCCCCAAAGTGTTGAGTATGACGCAGCGGGAGTTCCCTTGCGAAAGGGAACCCTTGTTTCTCTTGCTCTGGCTACCGTGTATAGACTTCCAGGGCCTTATGTTGACTTTCTAAAAGAGTCCGATTTTCTCTCACCATTTTAACATTCACCTACAGTAGGCTATAGATGATGCGATAGGAGTTGCATTTACAGGTATACTAAACTCTTTTGGGATCAAGCAAAACCTCACCAGACCCACTCATCATTTTAATCATACACTAGATTTAATTATATTGCATGGAACCATTTTTACTGATATAGATATTCTACTGCAAAGTGATGATGTCACTGATCGCCTTGAAACATGCATACTCCGCACTGCTGATATTTGCCATATCACTCTGAGTTATCGACCAGGTAAAACAATTATCCCAACCACTAAAGACAGATTCACAAATAACTTGATTTATTTGGTTATTCACAGATAATCTTCCGCTCCATGGTAGCTTTCTGTATCCCATTCTCATTTACATATTTTCAAAATGGTGTTGCGTTTGGTTACGACACATGCATCTGTCATGTCAAACCTGGCACTAAATCTTTTTATAGAGCTTGACAGTCATTGACATTATGAACTGTCTTTCTGTAGAAAACAAGAGTTGTACATTTCTTTAGAATTTCTTGATGTGTGTGTCCAGTATGAACAGAAGAAAGTAATATGTGTAAGGAACAATGTAAGGGCGAGTAAGTAAATAAGTTCAACATTTTAGTTAGTAAAGTAATTTTTTATACAGGCACACTTGCAATAAATGCAGTATAAGTGCAAGTTGAATGTTTTTATGCAAAACTGTAACAGCCTTATTAGGTATCATTTAAATGCATATGCGGGTTGTTAGCGATAACTGATATAAGGAAATATCAGTGTGAAGTGTTTTGCCTGTGGTGAAGATTTGAAGAAGACATTAACTACATTAATTAAAGGCTGGGAACTGGGAGGAGTGTGAGTCTGATGGGATATGTGTGTGTGTTTATATGCGTAAATGTGTAAAGGTGCTAATCACAATTTTTGCAAAAGTAGAGGCACAATTAAAGTGAGAAAATTAAAATGTTCACATTATTATGTGTTATTACATGTGCCGCCTTGTGTGTTAGAAAGAGATTTTTCACAAGACTTTATTTTACATCATAAAAAGTGAACTCTCGATACAAAGGTTAGGTCAAATTAAACAGTTTTGGCCAAATTCTAGCATGCCTTTTTGGATAAGTAAATCTTATATTGAGTGAATAAACAATTCAACATGGCAGACAGAGTCAAGAGATGTGTTGATTAAAATGTGCTTATATTTTAAGCAATACTTGATGATATACCATGATGATTATGCGGCCTTAGAAGCTGGCGATGTAGAGAGAATATGCAGTGGCAAAGATGTTCACTAGGTTCAGCTCACAAGGAACAGAGCTAGTGTTGGCCTCTGTCTTGAAAGAGGTTTTCCAATTGGATTTGCATACAAAACAACCAGTGCATTGAAAAGAAATGGTGGGGAAAAAGGAATTGAAAAAAGAAAAGTCCTCCTAACTAAAGCCTGGGGACTCACATCCGGTGCTAAAATCTCAAAATGTAAAAGGGCCCACAGCAACTTCAGTCACCCAGAAAGTGTTTCAGATAAGCTCTGAGAACTATATGAAGAGAGGATCCAGTCAATGATGGAGCAAGAACTCTGTGTTAGTTCAAGTCCACTTCGACTGCCTGGAGAGAGAGATTATATGCTGGGAAAAAGAAAATGTAGTAAAGTTTGTAGCGTTTCAGTAAAGAAAAAACTGCCATTAAAACAAGGGGTGAATGTTTTAGGTTAGACGCATTGTAAATCAAATGGCTGATAATTCTTTAAGGAGCTTTTCTTGTATTTGCCACGTGTCATTCAAATGTTATAGTTATAACAAAGACAAAACATGTGTGACACTTTGAGATCTATATGTAAGAAATCCAACTTTAAGCAGATTGTCTTTCTCTTCTGGAAAATGTGTCACTGCATCTTTTGTCCAGTCAAATATGAATGTAAATGTGGAAGTAGCATCGGACTAGATTTGGGACTTAAAAGTTGATACTTGAAATTATCAACATAATCAAAACTCATGTGCTATGTTGTCTGATTGATAGTTCATAGTTGTTAGCAAGTAAAATGGCTTTTAGTATAATTGTAAAATATATTTAGGTTGTGATACATGTCTTTTGCTGTGAAATATATACATAATAATAACTTACATTGTTAGTAATATTTCAAAATGAACACTTACTTAGGTTTACTTGACATATTGATTATCCATATCCATCACTTTTGCCCACACAATAAAAACTACAGAGCAGAGCAGTCTGCTATACTGTTGTAAAGATCAACATTAAAATCAGAATTTGATCTTACCTTTCGACCATAGCAATATCAACAATTGCACCAAACTGCAAATTTGTGCCTCTGAATAAAATTTTTCCTCATCGAGCAATGAGCTCCAAATTCTCACTTTATCATGAGCCATTAAAGCCTAATGTATCAAATATGATACTCAACAGAAAACACATTCCAGCTTTTTTAAAGATATATAATTAAACATTTTCGTTAAATATATAAACCTTAAACAATAATTCAAAATGTTAAACAATAAATCTTGATTTATAATTATAATTATAATTACTTATAATTATTATTTTCCTTTTACAGAGGAATTTTGTGCGCAACCAATCATCCACAACCAATCATCCAAGGATTCTATATAAAATAGCTGATTAGAGAATGTGGAAGTGGTTAAAAATCACTAAAACAACTTTAACCATGCATGTAAATGCAAATCTGAACAAATGATCAAAAACAGAAAACGCTTGCCTGCTCTGGGAGAGAGTGAGTCAGAGAAAAATATGAAGTATCATAACAACAACATTTAAAATATTTAGATAGACATGTCAAGTAGTAGAACATTTGCATAATTCAGTATGTTAGTTGATATTACTCTTGTCTAGCTCTGATCTCTGAGTGACGTGCAGAGACAGCAACATTTTTTGATTTGTGCTCATTTTATAGAGTTTACACTCATCCGTGTATCATATTGTACAAGGTTTAAAACATTTAAATAGACATATCAAATAGTAGAAAATGAGTAATTTAAATTTATATTACTCCAGACAGGCTCTGATTTCTGAGAGACATGCAGAGAAATGGCAATGCGATTTGCAATTACTGTGCTCATTTCATTCATATTGTGCTCATTCACTTCACACACTCATTAAAGTTTACTGATTTTAGAGGTTTATTTAGCTATAATATCATGCTATCTCTTGGCTCACATGTTATCCAGCAAACGCAAGAAGTGTCTGCACAATATTTTACCTATATAATTTGTTAGAATTTTTGTATTCATTTTGAAGCCATTATCCATGCCTAAACGAATAAGGTATTTGGCTTCTGGAACATCTCATACCAAACAGTATTTATTTGATTATCATATAATAGCTGAATAAATGTATTAATCGTTTGAACACATCAAATGATATATAATGAATCAAGGACATTTGCTTTTTTTTCTATAGAAATCATGCTAGCAGAGCAAATATGTAATTAATTAAAATAGATGTTTAGCAATTGAACAGATTTCAACTGTTGTGATAATGTTGCATGATTTTATTTGCTGGATAAAGCCATAACCAAAATCATTATGTTTGAGTGTGTATGTGTGTGTGTGTGTGTGTGTGGTTAGGGGCAATGCAGACAATTAATGTGCTTAAAATGACCTAATTTTCATGCTATGTTAATTTTATGTTAGATAATGATTTATCTAGCATATCTAGTAGTTCTCACTCAAAAGAATATGGGACTTGAATCACTATTTCTTTATTCATAGAAAGGGCTATTTATATTGTTTATTCATACAACTACAAAGAACTAGCCTGGCTAACGTCAGACCTCGTCTCATTGAGACGTGGTCTGGGAACCACATGTTCATTTTCTCGTATTTGAGGCGTGGTTTACGAATGCCCAGAGCCGTTTATTGGGCGCTACGAATGTCTATCAAATGCGCCTGTACGTAGCTCATAGCCAGTCGTTTCAATTATACCAGATGACGTATGTAGAGCGACAGAAATTTGACGAGGAAGACGACGATGGGTCAGAGATTTATGTGTACACGATGGCGTTCAGCGAAAATTGCCGTTTGTGCAAGACAAACATGAGGGTAGAAGGTATATATGGACACTGCTGCCATGTTGGATCCATATATATAAACAAACTGCTTTGGTGTGTCGCATAGACGTCGTCATCGTCTTGCTGCTCCCTCCCCATTCTGTGATTGGTCCCCTCGCTGAGGCGAAAATCTGGTCCATGGAATCCAGGCTGCCTAGCAGTGTGAATAAAATCGCGCTGCGCGCAAGGCAGCATGGGAAAACCCAGGCTAACAAAGAACTGCTGTAGGTGTAAAACTTAGGAAAGAAATTGAAAAATTACTCTGTGTACCTTTAACACTCTGTGTACCTGTGTACCTTTGGTACCTTGTACCAAACAACTAGTGTCATGCACTGCTTCTGAACATGGGCAGAATTTCCAGAGTGGATTTTCAATTTGCTGTAGCTTCCTTTAATATTGGACTGATTTAACACAACCAAGTTCAAACTTGTGTGACCTTTCCAGTGTAATGGAATATACTGAACCTCTCAACAACATGAATGAGAGAGTGAAACTGTTGTAAAACAAGAATCAACATGGCCAAGGGCGATACCTCTGCTCTAATACCAAACATAAAAACTGAAGGAGAGGACATATCGGCCGGATAGGAGGCGTTCTAACAGGATTCAAAACAGCTAGATGGAGCACATCACAATGGAACACAATCATATAGTTTAAGGAAGCAGTTTTAATACTTACTTTTTCTAACTTGACACCCTATCATAAATGCTGCACATTGTGTGAGAGACAACAATGAGGTGAGTCATGAGTAAATACACAATATACACTGACCAAATATAATATTGAGCGCATGTGTGGGTCAACAATTTAAAAATATTGCTTTAAGAGGTGCCACACTTATAAGGCTCAAGATTTGGCTGGTTAGCATGGTGGCTTTTGAAACATGTGAAATACATATTCTTTGCCTTTGAAGTCAAAACTTATTTTACTTGCTAGTGGTTTTGGACTGTGCAACTTTTGTGGTGCCACCAGCCAAAAAAATCACAGTCATTGTCACATTGGTTTGGCTTTTGATTTGTTTTCATGTCTTATATTTTGTAATTTTGCCTCAGTTACGTCTCATGCTCCCTGTTTGACGTGCTTTTCTTGCTCCTCGTGTTATCCTGCCATGTGCTCCCCTTGTGAATGTGTCATGATCTGATTGGTTGTTTCAGGTCATGTGTTTGTCAGTTCTGTTTTGTCATTGGTTAATTGTCTTGATCATGCTCAGGTGTTTCTTGTTACTCATTAGTCTTTGTGTATAAATAGGCCTCATGTAACCACTGTTTGGTAAGTCTATGTTTCTCAACCCAAGTCTTTATTTGTTTTATGTTTGATCATGTTTGGGAAATAAAGCTGCACTTGGGTTCTATCAACTTGACTGCAGTGGACTCATTACAGTCATGAAGTAATTTTCCTGTTGTAAAGTGATTATATGGTATGTGTGACTCAGGTTATTGCCTGAAAACATTCTGTGGTCCGTGAGCAAATATGGAAGATTTCAAATTGCTTCTGGGGGGCCCTGCACCAGACAAGCAGCTGCCATTGAGATTAATGAGAATGTTAATGGGTATCTCCAAGTATTATTGACCTATTAGTTTCACCATAAATCATAAACTGGATGTGAAAAGGGAATACTAAATATAATTCCTCAAGAAGATTATGTATGGTTAGCTGTACTGTAAGTGAATTCTGTTTTCAGTGATGCATTATAAAAGGTACAGTTACAAAGTAGAGATATACATAACACGTTAAGTACAATGCATTTTGTTTATAAATGCTCCTATGGAAGCCTGTTTCTGCCACTGAATAAAAAAATAAAGGTAATTGTGACTTACCTCACAATTCTGATTTTTTTTCAGAATTGCGAGATATAGACTCAATTCGTAGAAAAAAAAGTCAGAATTGTGAGTTTATATCTCACAATTATGACTTTTTCTTGCAATTGTGAGTTTATACCCTGCAATTCTGACATAACTCGCTATTGCAAGTTTATATCTTGCAATTGTGAGAAAAAAGTCAGAATTGCAAGATAAATAGTAGCAATTATCTTTTAAATTTGTTTTATTCCATGCTTCCATATGTTCCATTACATTTTGAAAGGAAAATGTATATTTCTCCCCTGATACATTTCCCTAGACATTTGTGTTTATAATACAGTTATATTGGTGAAAATTATAATCTTATCACAAACAGAAAAGTGTAGTAGCTTATGCAATTTTCTTCCCAAGAATACTTATCTTGTTTTAAAGATGTTTAGATATTCTACAAAAACAAAAAATATTTTACTTGACTCACTGTTATTCAAGTTTGACTTGTGTATATTTTTGTAACACTGCGCATAATGTAGAGATAAATGACATTTAATAATAAAATAAGTCCAACTATCCTCTACACATTAAATAGGGCCGGGAAGTGCAATTGCCGCTGCTTAATTAAAAAGGAAGTGCACTGAATTTTAATTAGTTTTTTTTTTTTTTTTTTTTTTTTGAAGGTCACATGTTTCCGACTTCCAGCAGTTTAAAGTCCTAAATATAGTTTGTCTAAGCTTGCTGCTTCATTAAGCAATAGCAGCTTATGACAATTTGGTCACACTTTAGTTTAAAGTCCAATTCTCACTTTTAACTAGTTGCTTATTAGCATGCATATTACTAGGATAGGATATTGGTTGTTTATTAGTACTTATAAAGCACAAATGGCTTATTCTGCATGAACATATTCTACATCTCTTAATCCTACCCAGTTCCTACCCTAAAATTAACAACTAACTTACTAACTAATAAGCAATTATTAGGAGTTTATTGAGGCAAAAGTCATATTGGACTGAAAATTCTAATTCCCTCATACACACTAACCTCCATCAGGAAGGGATCAGTCTTAGCAGATCGTCCGGTTGCCACACACTGAAATGTGGCGTTCTGCCCCGCGTTCACCTCCACATCCCCAAGTCTGGAGAAATGAGGCACTTTATCTGTGGAAAAAGAGAAGTAACAATTATTACTATATTATCCAATTAAAACTCAAAAAGAACAGCAAAGCAAACACACACTTTATGAGGTGCAAATTAATAATATAATATAATATAATATAATATAATATAATATAATATAATATAATATAATATAATATAATATAATATAAAACTGCACACTCTATTAAAGGAATAGTTCACTTAAAAATGAAAATCCTGTAGAAGAAAGAAATTCATACAGGTTTTAAACAACTTGAGGGTGAGTAAATGATGACAGGATTTTCATTTTTAAGTGAACTATTCCTTTAAGCACATTTATTTCAAAACATTCCGGCACAACAAGTACCCTCATACCTTGACAAAGGCTACTTGTTGTGCCGAAACATTGGTAATAAATGTGCTTAAAAGAGTGTGCCGTTGTTTTGTTTAATGTCTTGAATGAAGTTTATGTTTATGTTTTGAGATCTTCAAGATTGTTAACAAACTGCTCTTGTGTCCTTTATCATTCTCGTTCCACTGGATATAAGTTTGGATATACTTATAGTAGTAGTTGTATAATTTATTTTCAATCATTCATTCATTCATTTTTAGTTTTTAGTTCATTATGTGTTTAGAATTATGAAACCTGAGGTTTTGTTCAATTTGGTGTAGAGACAAGTTGTCACGGAGCGCTCAGCTACGCCCCCCTCTGGTCTCATCCACTCCCTCTCTCCGGAATATCAGAACTGCACTTCCCATCACTCCCATTTGCCATTATCACTCTCCAGCCCTGCCTGGTTTCCCTGATTATCCTCATCACCGCCACCTGTTCTCCATCATCTCCCCTTTATCTGGACTGTCTCTTCCATTGTTCCCTTGCGAAGTCTTGTCTTGCATTGCGGACATTACCAAGCGTTTTCTCTGTATCATTCTCTGTGTTTCTCTGGACCTTTGATCTCTGCCTGGACTTTGGACTCTGTGATCCTTTTCTGCCTGCCCCGACTTCAGCCTGTGTTTCACTATGAGTACTGGATATTCCCTTTGATTCTTGCCTGTCACATTATCTGTCTGCTTACCTGTGTTTCATTGCATGTGCCAATCAATTCTGCAAATGGATCCAACCGCCTCAGCCTCAGCATTACAGAAGATTCGCCGTCTCAGGATCCAGCAGATTTTCTCCGCCTAGCCAACAAGGTTTCTTCGCAAGCATCGGAGTTGATCACACATCGTGAGCAGCTGGTTAAACTGACTAATCTCACTGAGGAACTGGTGAGATCTGTGCAGGCACTCACCCCGCCGATCGCGGCTGCTGATCAGGCTCAAGCACTCGCTGCACCTGCTCCTCTACAGCCTGTTGTGAGTACCTCTTCCAGCAATCCCAAAATGTCACTCCCCGAAAAATTCAATGGATCACCCATCACTTGTAAAGGTTTTCTGATGCAGTGTGAGATTTATTTTAACCAGTCCCGGGAGCACACCACCGACGATAGCCGCATCTCCTTTGTGTGCTCGCTTCTCACTGGAAAAGCGTTGGAGTGGGCAACGGCGATGTGGTCAGGAGGTTGGCTTTCTACTTTCACTTATGATAGGTTTGTTACTCACTTCAGAGAGGTGTTCGAACACCCTGGGGATGGAAAGGATCCTGGGGAACTTCTTCTTTCATTACGCCAGGGAAACTCCACAGCGGCGGATTACACTCTCACTTTTCGGATGCTCGCTGCACAGACTGGTTGGGCAGAGGAACCTCTCAAGCTCTTATACCGAAAGGGTCTCATCTCGGATCTTCAAGGAGAGCTAGCTTGCCGCGATGATGGAAAGACTTTAAATCAGATCATGGATCTCGCCATTCGTCTCGACCATCTCATACAAGACTAACTTCTTTGTTAATCCCTCTGTCAGCACAGAACCAGAGCCAATGCAGATCAGCGTTACCCACATCACTGTGGCCGAGCGTGAGAGAAGACGGAATAATCTATGCATGTATTGCGCTCAACCTGGTCACGTGAGAGCTTCCTGTCCTGTGAGACCCCCGGCGAGATTCACATCTACTGATTCCATTGCGGTGAGTCCTAATGTTCCTTCTAAGTCTTTCATTTTGAAGATTTCTTTACATTTTAATGGGGAGATTGTTGAAACACAAGCATTAATTGACTCAGGAGCTGCTGGGAATTTAATGGATTTTACGTTTGCCAAAACTCATGGTTTGTCTCTTGTCTCTTGTGAGTCTCATGTGGCAGTCGCTGCGTTAGATGGGCGCCCCCTGGGGACGGGAGAAGTACAGTACATCACACAACCTCTTACTCTCAACATTGGAGCACAGCACACAGAGATTATACAATTTCTCACGATCAACTCGCCTCTTCATCCAGTGACATTAGGATTTCCTTGGTTGGAGAGTCACAACCCACAAATTTCCTGGTCTGAGAGGAGGATTTAGATGGTCTCCTGAGTGCACCTCGGCTTTTGAACGGTTGAAGGAGCGGTTTACCACTGCGCCCATCCTTCATCACCCCGATCCTGAGAGGGAGTTTATCGTTGAGGTGGATGCTTCAAGCACAGGAGTGGGTGCGATTCTCTCTCAACGCCACGGCAGTCCGGCAAAGATGTTCCCCTGTGCGTTCCATTCCTGTAAACTCAATTCGGCTGAACGTAATTATGATGTGGGCGACCGTGAGCTCCTGGCCATGAAGGCAGCCTTTGAAGAGTGGAGACACTGGTTGGAGGGCGCGCGTCAGCCCTTCACTGTCCTCACAGATCATAAAAATCTGGAGTACATCAGATCTGCCAAGCGTTTGAACGCTCTGGTCTCTATTTTTCTCCAGATTTAACTTCAAGATCACTTACAGACCGGGATCTAAGAACGGGAAGGCTGATGCTCTGTCCCGTCAGTTTGATAGTCCTAATGAGCCCTCCAAGCCAGAGTCCATTCTTCCCCATACGATTATTGTAGCACCCGTTCAGTGGGATATAATCACTGAGGTCACTGCTTCACACCAAGAACACCCTGCTCCACCTGAATGCCCTGTGGACCGCCTCTTTGTCCCTCTCGAACTCCGTAACCGTGTTCTTCAATGGGTTCACTGCACTCCCAGCGCTGGACATCCTGGTATCTCTGCTACCTACCAACTAGTCTCCAACCGCTTCTGGTGGCCGTCTCTGAAATCTGACATCATCACTTTCATCCACCAATGTGTCATCTGCAACACTGTCAAGTCATCTCACCTGAAATCTGCCGGTCTACTACAACCTCTGCCCGTTCCTCAGCGTCCCTGGTCCCATATCGCAGTGGATTTCGTCACTGATCTGCCACTGTCCCAGGGTTTCACCACCATTCTCTCAGTAGTCGACCGGTTCTCTAAGTCCTGCCGTTTCATCCCTCTGGCTGGGTTGCCCACAGCTGTGCAAACTGCTGAAGCTCTCTTGAACCACGTGTTCCGCCTTTTCGGACTTCCCAAGGACATTGTTACTGACCGTGGACCTCAGTTCACCTCTCGAGTCTGGAGGGAACTTTGCTCTAAGTTACATATCAATGTGAGCCTCACCTCAGGTTATCATCCCCAGGCCAACGGTCAGGTAGAACGCCTCAATCAGGACCTCATCCGTTTTCTACGCACTTACTGTCACCAGAACCAACACGACTGGAGCCGCTTCCTGGTCTGGGCAGAGTACGCTCAGAATTCACTGTTAAAACCAGCCACTGGTCTAACACCGTTTCAATGTGTTTTAGGATTCCAACCTCCCCTTTTCCCGTGGGCTGGAGAACCCACCGATCTCCCTGCTGTGGACACGTGGTTACGGCGCAGTGAGGCTACCTGGGACTCTGCCCACGTCCACTTACAGCGTGCCATCCATCACTTTCAGCGGCATGCAGATCGGAGAATGCGCGGTGGACCTCAATACAGACCTGGCCAGTGGGTGTGGCTCTCCACCCGGGACTTCCGTCTTAGGCTCCCTAGCAAAAAACCCTCCCCTCGTTTCATCGGTCCATTCAAGATTCTCCGTCAAATCACCCCAGTCTCTTTACGTTTGGCACTTCCAGCCCATTACCGTATCTCACCTACTTTTCATGTGTCTCTTTTCAGACCCGCTACGGCTCCCAGGAGAGAGGTGGACCAGGAGGAGATCGCTCCCGCGCAGGCTCCCCCCATTGAGGTTGGCGGCGCAGAGGCGTACCGGGTACGAGGGGTCCTGGATTCCAGACGCCACGGCGGGGTATTACAGTATCTCATTGACTGGGAAGGATATGGCCCTGAGGAACGTTCCTGGGTCAGATCTCAGGATATCTTAGATCCCTCATTGCTCTCTACGTTCCATCGTGACCACCCAGATCGACCCGCACCAAGACCCGTCGGCCAGGCCCTCGCTTCCGGAACCGCTCGCAGGGGGGGGGCTCTGTCACGGAGCGCTCAGCTACGCCCCCCTCTGGTCTCATCCGCTCCCTCTCTCCGGAATATTAGAACTGCACTTCCCATCACTCCCTCTTGCCATTATCACTCACCAGCCCTGCCTGGTTTCCTTGATTATCCTCATCACCGCCACCTGTTCTCCATCATCTCCCCTTTATCTGAACTGTCTCTTCCATTGTTCCCTTGCAAAGTCTTGTCTTGCATTGCGGACATTACCAAGCGTTTTCCCTGTATCATTCTCTGTGTTTCTCTGGACCTTTGATCTCTGCCTGGACTTTGGACTCTGTGATCCTTTTCTGCCTGCCCCGACTTCAGCCTATGTTTCACTACGAGTACTGGATATTCCCTTTGATTCTTGCCTGTCAAATTATCTGTCTGCTTACCTGTGTTTCATTGCATGTGCCAATAAATTCTGCAAATGGATCCAACCGCCTCAGCCTCAGCATTACACAAGTACTATCATCAATGTATTACTGTGGTACTTATTTATGGGAATAACAGGCAGTGCATAAATTATTACTATGTTAATAACATTATACTAAATACTAAAAAATATATATATATATTTCTGTACATAATAATTTAATGATCTTTTTGTGTGTGTGTATATTTCAATATTCTGATCTTAACCAACAGTGCATGTTCCCTGTATAGTATTTGTTACTTAAATCTTTTTGGCCCTCACAATCTTTCAGTAAGGTGCAAAATAAAAATGATTTATACCGTTTCCCCAGTTGTTATACAGTCCATTCATATCACTTATCTCTAAGCGTCATGTTTTGTCTTCATGCCCACGGAATGCCTCATTTGTTCTTATCTGCCTGTGCTTGTCAGCTCAGCATCAAATCATTACTCGCTATGTTATCAAGAGCACCGGTGCCATAACATGACTGCACTTCACCTATTCCAGACACTTTGCTGAAAATACAAGCGCTGCCAGCTTAATTTTCCATCAGAGTGAATCTGAGCGAATGCAACGCGACCAATGCAAAACAAAAGAGACGGCCAGACAGGAGGTAGACGTTCAATTCCTATAAGCCTTATATTTTTCAGAGTATAATAATGAAAAGTCTCCAAGCATTCACACAATGTGTCTTTTCAGTGGCCTTCCAGCTCATCTATAATTGCATCAGTCTACTAACATGCCACTAATATCT
Source organism: Abramis brama (assembly GCF_963993115.1). NCBI lineage: Eukaryota > Metazoa > Chordata > Actinopteri > Cypriniformes > Leuciscidae > Abramis > Abramis brama. Next base: position 23,112,287 of record NC_139974.1, read on the forward strand.
GAAGTTCATGCAGTTTAATGATGGCTTTCTTAGGGCAACGACTTAAAAAAGCCAGATGTGAATGGATACAATGAAATCTCAGTTTGTTCTGCCTGAGCGAGCTGCTTGGCCAGAGCTGTGGTGTTTTACTGTCTGTTTAATAGGTAACTTATAATTTGAAGCAAGATGTAGGTGGCTTAACTGCCATTTTTGTTGCTGTGATACCGTGTGAGTTTATTGGTTGCACTGATGCATTCCCTGTTATTGAATATAAGAGTAAAATAACATTGATTTTAAGAATGACTATTAAGTCTAGTGCCAAACAAACAAGATGGCAGCAATTTTCAGCGGAGAGTAAATCTTTGTTCCTCTACTTGCGAGTGTTTTCGCACTGCCGACACAGAACTTCAAGCTCCAATATAACAAGCCATTCTGTAAACAATGTGCCGGATAGAGATAGGTTGGATGGTCCAATTTGAATTGAAATCACAAAAATATTGCAAACCATAACAATGTACCCCACGTGTCTTGTTATTGTAGATAATATTTTGGAAAAATTGAGAGGACACTTACAATGTGTTCAAAATGTCCAACACAGAAGAAAATAACATCATATTATTGTAATCACATGGTGTTGTGTTAAACCTTTTTTTTTTTTTTTGCATGGGCTTGTTCGGTTGGTAACATTATAAAAATACTTTGATTAAATTTAAACTTAATGAAAAAAAGTTAATTAGTATTTAGATTTTAGAAATGCATTTAACTAGTAGATAATGACTTTTTAAAATTATTTTAAATTTCATTATTTTGAAATTGAAACCTCATTTGTTTAAAAAATTAACATTGCAAAAACTGTAATTTAAGGAACATTCGGACAATTTCATCGGAGCCATATAGTGCAACTGCGCCTCCAGTGACCCGAGTTCGATATCGATCCCACTCCCCTCTCTGTTTGGTCTCTACACTATCCTATAAAGGTATAAAAAAGGCCAAAAATATAAATAACTTAAAAATAAAAAAAAGACAATCAAACTGGAACAGGATGCGCAGAATATTTGTGAGAATACATTTTTGCTTTTCCATAATGGATAATTTTTCTGAAGACAATTGTAGAGAAAGTAACTGTCGGACTGTTAGCATGAAACACTCCCTGAGAAGTTGCACTAAATGCATTCTCTTTAACAAAGACACTACAGCCATCAATTCAGCGTTTTCATCTACATATTTTTTAATGACAATGTTGACCATCTTACTGTTGTTTCCATCATCTCTTGACGTGATCAAGGTAAAACTTTTTAAAACATCTCAAATTACTTTACATTCCAATTGACCTCTGTACTTCTGTTTTTGAATGAAAGAACACCTCCTTTGTGAAAGGTCTTCGAGAAACGATTGGTGTCTTATTGAAATGAACCTGAACTTTTATTTGAGGCTGAATAGTTGTTCAGACATTCAGACTAGCCACTGTCTAGCCTATTTAGAAAATATCCGTAAAGCAAACAAGGGAAATGTAGGACAGACAAGCCTGGTTGTGATTCCAGCGGCATAATTTTGCTCTAGTTCTGGAACTGTGTGGTATCTGAGCAAAAAACCTCACAGTGCTGCCTTTGGCAAGAGCACAGGATTCTGGGTAAACACAATGGCCTGTTTTTTTGTCACAATGTCTATAGTTCACTGACATCCTAAATCTGGCCACACTGATCAGTGAATCTGAAACTGCTTAATAGAATCCTCCCATAATCCATATTCCTTCTCTTTTTATTTCTGTTCACCAAATTCTTAGAAGTGTATTCATGTTGGTTTCTTATGCTTAAAAACATGTTTTATATAATTTCAACAAAATTGTTGGACCAAAATTATCAATGGAAAAATATATCACCATCCTTTCCCAGTTGATTAATCACAGTGCATTAACACAATTGTTTTTTTTTTGGAACTGAAACGTTATGTTTACATATGTTCATATAACATTGTGCCTGATGTATATATATATATATATATATATATACATCAGGCACAATGTTATATGAACAAACCCTTCTGTAAAATATAGATAAAACTGCAAAGTTTGAAAAAACGGCCTTTAAAGTTATATTGTAATTGAAATCTAGAGATATAAATAGAAATAAAATGTATGTTTTCTTTCAACTAAAAGAAGACATGTTTTGGAAGCAAGTTAGCCCAGAATATAAAAACTGAACGGGGAGGAAAAAAAAGATTTGCCTGTAGCGTCTTGCCTTAATGCAGTAATAAAATATTGTCTTTACAAATTGAATATATGTGACTACATATCTTAATCTTTATTTAAGACAAAATATATTGTTTACAAATGTCATGCATTTTTCAGTCATGGATATTGTTTCTTGTAGGTATTCCATATAACATTTGAAAACGGTACTACTCTTGCAAATTTCTTATATTTGCATAAAACTTACTGACCTTTGCACAAAGTCATGGGGGTCTACAGGGGTCTTCTCTATTATGCAATTTTTCTTTTTTATTACTTTGTCCTTACGTGTAAACAAAATGGCTTCCTGATATTTGATGGCAAAAGTATTTTTAATGTTAATAATAAAACTGCTTTACTACTTTTCAAACAACAAACAAAAAACATTTATAATGTATTTAGAATTAAAGAGAAGGCTTATGCAAAACAAGAAAAAGCTAGTCCATTCTAAAGTTAGCGATTCGAGGCTTGTTGCACCTGACTTTTTGGCCTTGTTTACACTGTCAGTGAAATGTGATCCAATTCCGATTTTTTGCTCATATGTGACACAGATCGGATGTGTTCTATGACAGTGTAAACAGGAAAAAAACGCATGCGTTCGGATAATTCGAAATCGGTTTCAGGCCTCGTTCATATGTGGAAATAAATCAGATATAAATCGGATATGTGCCAATGCGACTGTCATGTAAACAGGCTGATTTGGTTCGTTCCTGTTTTTTCCATCTCAGGAACATCGCTAAGATTAGATCTGTGGTTTCTAAAAAAGAGATGGAGATGCTTATTCACGCTTTTATTTCTTCTCGTCTTGACTTTTGCAATGTACTGTACACTTGTTTAAACAAATCCTCCATGGACAAATTGCAAGTGGTACAGAATGCAGCTGCAAGACTTTTGAATAAGACCAACAGGAGAACACATATTACACCTATACTTAAGGCTCTACATTGGCTTCCAATTAGTTTTAGAGTACAGTTTAAAATTTTAACCATTACTTACAGAGCCTTGCATGATCAAGCTCCCTCTTATATCCAGGATATACTGCATGTATACACTTATGGTCGCTCTTTGAGGTCTTCAGGCCAAGACCTTTTAACTGTTCCTAGAACACGTTTTAAAACAAGAGGTGACCGAGCCTTCTGTGTGGTGGCTCCAAGGCTCTGGAACTCTCTTCCATTAGCCTTGAGAGCTTTGGACTCTGTGGAAGCTTTTAAAAAACGCCTTAAGACACATCTTTTTAGACAAGCATTTAATTAGCAATATGGTTTTGTATGTTTTTGTGTATATGTGTATATTTGTATGTTATGTGTATATCTGTTATGTGTATATTTTAATTTTGTGACCTTTTTGTCTGTGAAAAGTGCCATAGAAATAAAGCTTACTTACTTACTTACTTACTTACTTACTTACTGATCGGATTTACTGAGGCATTAGGCAATGTCTCCGCGGTTTAATGACGAGAGCAACCCCCGAAGCGCATCTGCAAAGGGACAGAATGGCCCGACAAAACGTTGTGTCGTCGTAGGAGAGGAATGTGGACACACGTTGACACAACATATCAAAGGTTGGCTTGCTCATCCTAAAATTTCGGACCCACTGCTCCTCGTTAAAGCCCACCACGATCTCATGAAAGTCCATATCTATAGCACACATTTTATTTCTCGTGCCATTTACGCCAAAAACGTGCATACGATACGCAGTTTTCGTGTGTATATGATATGCACTTTATGGCGTGTAATACGCACGCACTCCACATCCCTAATCCTACCCAAGGGGTTTACAGTGCATATCATACACACAAAAATAATTTTTGGCGTATAAATGGAACGAGAAATAAAATTAGTGGTAGCCTATAGATCACTGTACCCATCACTGTATCATTGCACTCAGCTGTTCCCCATCATCATTGCACTCAGCTGTTCCCCATTATCATTTAGGTTCTGTGTATAAATACCCTGTCTGTTTTAGTGTTTGTTACGGAGTCCTTGTATGTTTCACATCACTTCTTAGATCGGTTCTTGTCTGTGTCTTGTTTTGTTCTTGTGTTGGATTGCTTCATTGGATTTTGACCTCTGCATGGACTGGATTATGATGTAACAAATAAACATACTAAATATGTAATAAATATACTGCAATTTGGATCCTACCCTTGTTTTTGTGTGTGGTTCGTGACATACGCACTTTCATGAGATCGTGTTGTATGTTCCCACCAGTCCGAGATCTCTCTCGCACACAATAACCGAAGCATGGGCAGGCTATGATGGCCCTTTTCGTCCTCCTCCGCCTCAAAATCATGGTGATGTTTGGCGAACTTGCATATATCGCAAAGCTAGCATCAAGCATATTTCGCGTTCGTCCATCTGTGCAAGAACCCCCTTTAAGCATGCGCAACGTTTCAGATAATATGTCAAGTGTAAACACATGAATCGGATATGGGTCACAGTTGAAAGAACGTGTAAACGGACGGTCAAAAAAAACGGATATAGGCAACACATCAGAATTGGGCATCAAGACCTGCAGTGTAAACGAGGCCCTATGTCCCAAAAAATCATCAATTGTGTGGTTTCATTACGATTATTTATTTTACTGCTCCCGATGGATTTGGAGCCTCCCTGACTCTTGATCAGGCTGCCTTTGACGGGATACAGCTAATGAGAGCGAACAAGCTTCACCGACTGGATGTTACGTGCTTTTGTTCTGCGTGGTTAAGATTTGAACATTTTCTAGTGTGTCCCAGGCTTAGTCAAGCAAAATTCAAGGATTTGACAGATTTCGTTTGGTGAAAACACATGTGGAGTAAACAACCAGAAACAAACACAAAAATGTGAAGAGTGTGAACGCCTAAGGTTGGGCTGTCTGATATTGTATAAGACTGCCACGCAGCCTTGTGTGAATGTGTGTGTGTGTGTGTGTGTGTGTGTGTGAACAGATATCTGTTGGGCGGCTCCATCTGCAGAGGACCACAGTGATCTGGTGTTTTTGTGAAACCTGTCTCCATGGTGACAGTCTTTCACCCTGACCCTGGGACAGGTTCTTCACTCCATTGTCATTCAAGTCGACAAATGCTTGTTGCTTGAGGTCAGGTTTTTTTATTTTATTTTTTTATTTTTTGCAGTAAGGGACTCTGGGTGAGATTTTCAGAGAGAAACAGTGGTTCTGAGGTGAGCCGGACTGTCTTGAACAATTTTTTCTTGAACAAGTCTTGAGCTAGCTTTTCTCATAAACACCCTCTATTATCATTCATGAGGATTATACTTCAGGTAATGCACTGCCAGTTGAAAGTGCAGATGGAATTACATACGCTACTACTGTCTGAACTATCAAGGTGTTTCAAAACCTAGTTGCTCTGTCTACACAGGCAATATCTTCAAATCACCGAACTTCTTAAGTGATTGATTTGAAATGTGTTCCACACAAATGTGATGTTTGCTTATATTAATAAAAATTTATAGGCATAATAATTCAGTTTAGGTTACACTTTATTTTTGGGTGATGTTGTGACAGTAATTATACAAATAAGTACTGAGTAATATCAGTTAACTACATGTACTTACTATAAGGTTAGGCTGAGGGTTTTGTTTAGGGTTTGCTTGTAATTATGCAAAATTTGCTTTTATTGCTATAGTAATTAGTTGGATTTTAAATTATTGTTTGATTACACTTTTATTAAGGTGTCATTGTTACAGTGCAATTATATATTTACGTATAGCTGAGTAATATAAATTAACAACATGTACTTACTATAAGGTAGGGTTAGGAATAGGGTTTGGTTTAGGGTTAGTTCCTTGTATTTATGCATAATTTACAGTTATTACTACGTAAAGTACATATATGTAACAAGGACACTGTAAAAATAAAGTGTTATATATTGTTTTATAGTATTATTTTATTAATAACTGCATAATAATAACTGCAGATTAATAAAGTACACATAACTAGTTGATTTAGTAGTTGTAAACATGAATACTACTTGCAAGCAAGCAAGGAAAATAATGTCATGTCAGGGAACATAGTGATCAGTTAGCAATTTATTTTAGGTTTGCAGAGACTGTCAGCAGTTCTTGCCATGTTTTCAATTGGTCTCCATCAGCAATGTGTAAATTTGGCAAACTGAGCATCATCTTCCTGTCTATAAAGTTCACTGTTACTGTACTATACACCCCAACAGTACGGAATCCGGAAAATTGCAAAAGTAGATATATCTCAGTGTTTTTAAATATTAATGTAACTTTTAAAAAATGCTGAAAGCATGGCCATCTGTTATCAGTAAATTTATTTGTCCCATCCATAATGTGTTACTAGCTAAATATCAGAGTTCATTGGTCTGATTTCATCCTGGTGTGCTTTGGCAATCATTTTAATGTTTGTGGATTATTGTTTTCTTTTCAGGATATTTGATGAATAGAAAATTACAAATAACTGAATTTATTTGATATAAAATAGTATATATATATATATATATATATATATATATATATATATATATATATATATATATATATATATATATATATATATATATATATAAAGTAAAAGTCTTTATTGCCATGCATTGTTTCTGAATAAAAGTTTCAATTTCTTTCTTCTTTTTTTTTTTTAATCCCAGACTCCTAAGGAATTGTGATTATCCAGTGCCAGTGTCTTTAAATGGAACTGTCCGTGGTGCTGATCACTTAGAGGATTATACTTCAGGTAAATGCACTGCCAGTTGAAAGTGCAGATGGAATTACATGCGCTACTACTGTCTGAACTATCAAGGTGTTTCAAAACCTAGTTGCTCTGTCTACACTGTCTACATTATTTAAATCTTGGCAGACGGCAATGATTTTAGTGCTATCACAGAGAGTTTTTTCTAATGTGTAGGGAAGAAATTGTACAGAAGGAAAATCAATTGTAAGGTTATTGCGCATTCCAGAGCCTCGGGGTGTTTTTTTCAAATGCAGTAATAAAGCTTTTATCAGCCAAAAACAGCATTTTGAACAGAGAGCTTTTAAACTGTCTAGGGCTGCATTTGCCCAACATGATTGTGAAAACCATTGCCACCAATGTTCTCCACGGTCAACTTACTCACGTTACTTGTGGGAGATGCAGCCCAGGTGTCAAACAGAACTTGATGTACTGACAAAACTAGAAAATGTAATTAACTTTCATCTCAAAAGATGATTTGTGGGATGGTTATGCACCCAAGTGGTGTAGAGCTAGAGTGCTTGTTCAGATCATTAACCCTAAATATAAGTAATAGGGTTTTTCCACTAATGAGCAAAGTTTTGTTAAATTATCACCACAATGTCTCTTTCTCTTCTTGTAAGAGCATCTCCGCACTCATGCAGAACAAATGACCTCTCTAAATATACAAAAAAGCTCAACACTGGGCTTACAAACTTGGGTAAAAATACTTTTTTCTGCGTCTGTTTGGTGTCTGTTTCTGGAGCATTTGCAATTATGTTCTTGCTGTGGGGTGTAAAATTGAAATGCAGGAGGCCTACAGTCGACTCCATCAAATTAAAGCAGCCCACAAACTGAGTCTCACAATTCAACAGCACGATCCCCATCCACATACAATCTCCTTTCTCCAGCATTCCTGTCAGCATGACTGCACTGCATTTCCCAGAAGTCAGCAGGTAGTGAGACCCACAGTGGGTTGTGGCTCCGAGTGCCCCAGTCCAAGCTACTGGAGCAGAATTATGCGGTGCCCACTAACACAAACTTCCAGCAGAGCTAATGGAGTGTCAGCAGGTGAGTGAGGACATGGGAAGAGTGAGAAGGGAAAAAAATAACAGAGCAGAGATGGACACAGGAGATTCACTCTTATTCACACCTGAGTGAAGCAACAGATTAAGTAGCAGCACACAGGGCACAAAAGCCAAAGAGAGAAGCCCTTTTTTCTTTCTTCTCCCCCAGAAAATGAATAAATCTGAGACGGTGACCGCTGGGACAGAGAGTTAGAGTGATGTATGGACAAAAAGGTCAGCCGCAGGAAGTGGATGTGAGCAAGAAAGAGAAATGGAAGGAAAAGTGTCAGCGGATAATTGTCTTTCATGATGGCTATTCAGATCAAAAGTAAGTACCCTGAGACTCTGATGAGAGGAAATGGCCACCTTTGTTCCTCAATCTGGGTGGGCCAACCTGGTCATCCGCCCCCCTCTAGGCTGGAAAAGGTCAGTGAGAATGTGTTTTTTTTATGTCTGTAGAGGAACAGAACTTACAGCAGGGGTAGTTTAACAGCACTATATCATCCAGGGCGATGTATCCCTTCTGCTCAGATGAGACTGTGGCTTCAAATACGATCTGCAAGGGAAGATATGAAAAAGTGAGTTGAAAAGAAACAAACAAGGTAAGGCAAAGGGCAGTAACGTTTTAAATAACCTTTATAGAATTTTTACCTAAAACAATTTATAATGTGAACAAGACATAATGCCTCGGCTGCTAAGAGCAGGGCTTGAACCGACGACAGCCTCTCTAACAAGGACACCTCTTAAACCAGGGAGCACGGATCCGGGGCACGGCACCAACGTAACTGGTTCTTCTTGTGCCACTCCAAGCAAGATTTGAACCAGCATCAACATGATTCTCAGTTAATGTGCGGTCACATTTAGTGTTACTCGGCAAAATATCACTGCCAAAATCAAGTAATTTCAATAGGAATCCATGTGAGGTGGAAAAGTTTCCCAATGCAGTTTTTACCTTATTTTGTAGATACATAAAAAAAAATACTTTGGTAATATTGTAAACAGTTACTGAAAAAGAAACTTGGGAAACACTTTATTTTACATTGCCATTGTTACATACATTACTATAGTATAAATACTATACTATAAATACTATAAATACAATAAATCATGCATAATTACATGCAACTAACCCTAAACCAAACCAAACCAAAACCTAATCCTAACCCTATAGTAAGTAAATGTAGTTACTTCATTTTACACAGTACTTATATGTATAATTACAGTGTAACAAAGACACCTTAAAATAAAGTTTAACCAAAACTTGTTTATAAAAAAAGTTTATATTTGACATTTACATTATAAGTTATTTATTAAAAAAAAAAAAAAGTCAAAATGTGAATTTATTTATGTGTTTGTCCATTCATTCGTCAGTTCATTCCTTCATTAGTTATTTATTTATGTAGATTGCTGGGGCTAAAAAACTGACCAATAACATATAAGCTTTTAGGTAATGGGACTGATATTCTAGATAAACACATCAGTTGATATTGATATTGTTTAAAATATATTTATACTGTACTTACATAGAATCTTATGATAACAGCTGTACTATAATCAATAGAATAGAACATCCCTGTGATTGTTATTACACCAGATGCTCCCATTTCACACTATCTCTAAAATCACTGCAGTTGGGTTGTCTCTTGCATTGAAGCATGTGAATGAGCAAAGTGCTTTTTCCTTTCAATTTGTTTTGCTTTTACATTTTATTCTTGGTGTAAACAGACCTGCATGTGTTCTCGTGTGATTGATTGAACTGTATCTGTTCCCAAACACATTTCTAATGCTGCCTCTTATGTTTCAAACAGATTAATTATTCTATGCTCTCTCAATAAACAATACAATCTTGGCTAACTCAAATACATATTTGATCACTTGCATGCAGTTCTGCCTACCCACAAGGTAGCATTTGTTCATCTAAAACGTTATGCCAGAGTTCGCTGAGCTAAAGGCATCATGATTCAGCACTGCAATCTCCCTGTTTTGACCTACCGATGAATTTGACTCGAGACTTGTGCTCTGCTGAGAATACAGATCTTGCTCTCTGGTGGCCAATTACACGGCAAGTACCCCACATCAATCATCCGTTTACACAACCTTTAGCCATTCTGCTAACAAAGGGAAGACTGCCTCCCCGGCTGTTTCATTGTTGGACAGGCACAGATAGCTGATAGATGTCCTACCGCTCTGAATCAAACAACAAATGAGCTGGCGCCGCTAACAGCCAGCCAATCAAAGCAGAGCTGAAGCTAGCATTGAGTCCTGACAGTGCACTAGGGTTTCTGCGCACACTGTCCGTATCTCCAGAAACATATTTAGTGATGTTTGCTAAAGCAAGCAGAACTATCACTATTGCTCATGTGTAGAGTTTTGAACAGACCCCTAACCACTTTAAGTATTAAACTTCAGGTCATAAGAATCGCTCACAGCACACGCACACCACGTAGCAGCCTGGAAACCACTCAAACTGTGGCAGTGAGGTACATGCAAGCTCCAGTCACATTTCTTTAGAGAAAATAGAAAAATATATATATATATATATATTTGTATTATTATTATTCTGTGGAAGACATGGAGCACAGACCGGAGAGAATAAATCTGAATTATAGAGCAGAGGAGAATCAAACAGAGTCATTTGCGCAGGGAGAGTGACAGCAAGAAAGAAAAGGAATGGCCAACATTAAAATAAAGACCCAACTAGAGGCTCATTTAACTACGTTAACTGTTTTAAAATCAAAATGGAACTTACAAGAAGTGTATGGGACACACAGCATTGAACCATGGCATTTCAAAATGTATGGCAAAGAGACTTAAACATGATAGACATTAACATGAGACTTGTACGATCAAATCACCTATTAGTTCATCATGTTTGTGCAAAACCTATCCAATCTATCAAACTCCTGCATGTTTTGACCATCAGTTACTTTTTGTTTTGTTTTTTTTCCTCAAATATCTCTCTTAGAAATCAAATAAATATAGATATACATATTTACATAAGATGTTTTTTTTTTTTTTTTATGCTTTCATACTACATACACAACCATACTTTTGCATTAAAACAGAATGGTAGTCATTTAACAAGATGATTTTTCTTGAAACAACAATGAAATGTATGATTAAATGATTGTGCCCCATCTTGCACATTTTGTGCTAATCAACTCGTATTACTGTTGTAGACAATACCACCTAAACCGAGACCAAGACCAGAGTGTGTTGAGACCAAGACAAGACCAAGATTTTGAGGGGATGAAACCAAGAGGCAGGGTGAGATGAGTTAAGACCAAGACCACATCAGCATTCCTCAAATTCATCTGAAAGATCCACATTTACTGCCTGAGAATCGTCTTATCTAATCAATACAATTAGAATACAAATAAGAAACTATATCTGAATAGGTACAAATTCAACTGCATAAAAACTGTTGAGATTTTTTTTTTTTTAAATCACATTTTGAATATAGAAATATGATGGAAAAATAAAATTATATGATTAAATATGACACTAAAACCACCACTAGGTGGTGACAAATCACTTAATGAGTGAGTCACAGAATAGTTTATTCAACCGATTCGTCCAAAGCAACTGATTCATTCAGTAACAAAAAAATGATGTGTGCATGGAAACGCACAACAGGTATGCAGTGGGTTTGTTTTGAACTGTATTTGTTACCGAAATAGCAAAAACTTGTTTAAAATTATGTCTAAGATGTAATTCACTTAATATTAACTTCTTGTTTATTGAACATTTGTATGTATTCAATATCACATTTACAATCATGCTCATAATCGTAAAAACAGTGTGCTTTTTATATACAATTTTTTATATCATTTGGTAGTTACATTTGGTTCTGTAGTTACGTTTGAGTACTGTATAAGCATTTGCAAAATTCATGCAAATGAAATGACTTTCTCCAGAGGACACCTCAGCTTAGAAGGAGAAAGGTAGTGGTTTGGGCCATTGTGCATGATATGGACAGTATGTGTGTAAAATGTTTGCACAAAACATTACAAGAAACAGAAGGTCTGGTAGCATTGTTAATATTTGATAAAGGCTGCTTGTCATCTCCAACACCTACACTGTTAGCCCGGACAAGTTGAATCTACTTAAAAAATGTGAGCAAACTGGTTGCCCTAAAATAATTAAGTAATGGTTACTTAAAAAATTTGAGTATTCTGTTTTATTTTAATTTTCATTTGAAATACAACAAAACATGAATTTTACATGCCCTGAATATATTTTCCTCATAAAACATGAAAAGACAATCACAACAAATTGCACCAAAACTATGTGGTATGTTTACTCTCATGAGTTCACAGTATTGTCAGTATTTAATTTTAGGTGCCAGCTCACCTTTTCCCAGGCTAAACATTACCTGCTGAAAAAAAATCAATTTAAAAAAAAAATGTTTTTCATACAGTTAGGGTACTCCAGGGCAGGGCGTAAATCAGTCCGAAAAAAGGACACAAAAGGCATGATGTTGGTCAGTTCATCCATCACCTTCCAAATCGATCATCACTCTAGATGGGTTTAGCTGAGGACTTTCTTGATCAACGCAGAGGATTCTCACTGGAGTTTGTAAGAGTCCTTGTCAGCTGCATCCTAATGAGGAAGAAAAAGATTAAAGATAAAGATAGAAAAATATATTATCATGTAAGATGATTCTGTTGTAAAATACTCATAAGTCATATGCTGCATTTACGCCATGTCGTAATTACTGTAATTCTGAGATGATAAAATGTGACGTTTCACTCGTTCTTTGACTGGCCGTTCATGTTCTTTGACTGGGAATTAGCATTTTTAAGGCAACATTGTCAACGGCTAAATGAATCAGCAGTAGAAGGGTGGTACAACGGTCACGTGGTAAAAATAAGGAACTCTCAGAAAATTCCAAGTTTACAGGCTGCAATTACGAGTTCTACCAGAACGGAAGCGCTTTTTTACAAGCTGGAATCTCATAATTATGGTATTACAAAATGGCGTGAATGCACCTATACATACCTGGTTTACTGTAGAAAGAGCTGGCCACTTAAGTACCATCAGGCTGATGTCAAAGATTTCCATTGACAACTTTTCTGTGAGGAGCAAACATTAAAGTTATAGTCTTTATAATAGCACCTGACTTTCTGGTTTGTAATTGTGCACTGTGCAGTATGCAGATGACACCAATCAGCCTCAGAACATGTCTTAATAAACTTACATGACTTATCTGGAGGCAGGATAAGTTGAACATTGTGCATAAAGTGATTTAAATGTACATACATTTCAGATGTAAACAAGGAAATTGTTCTGTTCATGTATAACTTACATGTTTGAGCCTGCAATTTTTAAATAGATGTGCTCTCTTTTCACAGTTATGAGGGCAATACATGCAGGTCCAAAGCATCTCTTCTTGACCTGCAACACAAAACAAGATAGTCTGTCGTTAAGAGGGCTATGAACTTAGATAAAACAGTACATCCATACATTTTCGTATTCAACCCATTAATTAACTTTAACTTACTCTTTTAATCAATAGCTGTGTCGAAATAAAATATGGTCTTAAATTATTGCACTCACCACCATATTCACGCCGCGATCCTCGTCCTGTTCGGCGCCGACCGGAGGTTCAAACAGTTACACTTTCCGTCTCAACAACAGCTCCTCCAGTGAAATAGAAACAGGAAGGAAAATACAAAAAAACAACGTAGGCTACGTCGAACTCGTCGGTCAGGGGTTCAAGCGCGGCGATGTCCGCTGCACGCGAGTGAGAAATCTAGCTAGCTAAAAAACAAACAAACATTGATTTTCACTGCTCACAAACGTAAAACAAATAAACGATAAAAAGGTAAATGTCGGGAAAAACGTCCATAGAACTTGCTAAAAGTAATGTTCCACTTCCAACTTCTCATCAACAACTCCTTGAATTCACACACACCACGACAAAATGGAGTTACCTGACTCGCAGCATCAAACCACTGCGTGGAAGGCGTGGTCAGGAGAAAAACTTCATAATTTGAGGCTTTTTAACTTACATTTATTCACACATTCAAATTATGTACACAAATTAGTAGAATCTACTTATATTTTATTAGTAGCGCAATCAAACTTAAATATTTTAATTAAATTGTAATTAAATTCTTTATTAGATATAAAATCCGGGCTAACAGTGTACAGTACTGGCAGCAGAACAATACAGATCAGAAGGAGAAAGGTGGATTTTTAAATCTGCAGCTCATAGTAACTGTCAACTATTTATCTCATTGCTCTTATTTCCTGTATTCAACCCACCAAATGTCTTGAGCATCAACATGATAGAGATCAAAATAATGCAGGCAGGAAACAATTGCTCATTGGCATAAAAGTGGAAGGATCTCATTTACACCAGAGGGACGCTGTTGCACACCACGTACGGATCCATTTTATCAGGGCAAGCTCAGGAGCGCAAACACAAAAGAAAATATACCTTTTCATGTCTTACAAAAGCCTTGGAAAACCAAGGAATGTTGAGAATGCGACTCACGTCTCGCACAAACCCCTGCTGAATCTCCAAAAGCACTTATGCATCTCAATATGAATTGGACCCCATGCACTGTAAAAACCCTGTCAAAACCAAACCAAGAAAAGCTCTCAATAAAGATTTACTTCAGAATGGCTATATTTTTTTGGACATTGGAAGTTTGGGGGGATGTCATTGGCGTATATGTTGCTTGCCAAACAAACTAAAACATACAGTTGGTGTGTTGATGACTCAAATGAAGAGTGGGGGGTTCAATCTGTCTTAATTTGCAGCGTCCATTAGCAAAGCATGTTAAAAAAAAATGTGTCAGGTTTCTTGGCTCATTGAGCTGGATCATGAACAGGAAGCTACAGTACAGAAAGGGACACACTAACAAACACACTGTATGCAGTATGTGTGCATGTAGAAAGACACTACCTTTCTCTCTTCTGTGCCACACAGCGGGCTCCATTCAAGGCACTATTGTTGAGCTTATATTAGGCGTTTATGGGCAACCATGATTTGATTGAACATTTGATTTGTTTTTTCCGTGCAGCTGTGCTCTGAAGACAGAAACATACACAACACAAATGAGGTATCAACTTAACAATTAAACTCTACTAATCAGCTAGCAAAACATGGTTGCAATTGGCACTTAAAATTATGGAATATAGAACCATGGAGACAAGTGTGAGCCAAGAGAAGACCAGTGGGAATGGGACAGGGACAGTCATGTAAAAGGAGTTAAAAGGACAGAAGATAAATTATCATCGACTGGGCAAGTGTTTGGACAAGAGTCAAAGTCGCTCCTAAGCTTATTACAACAGCTTGCAAAGCACAGATTGCAAAACTACTGAATATTCAGAACTGTTTCTTTATTTCTTTAATTCTATTTTCTGTTGTCATCTTTATTGTCTTTCTTTATGTTGTTCTTATTAATTTATATTTGTCCAAGCCAAAAACACCCTGTGTGCTGTTTGTTTAGTTTTATAACTGGAGTCAACATAATTCATATTACAATTTCATGCAAAAATGCATTGAATAAGAATGTTTAATTGATTTAATCAAAGATAGAGTAAACAGTAATAATTTGAAATACTATTACAATTTAATGGAACTGTTTTCTATGTAAGGTATAATCCACGGCTATCTGTGCATTTTAATGAACAATGTCGAGGCAATGAACCACCGACACAAAGCACATTCAGATTGTTTAATCTTGACGTCCTGTGTGCATGAGATGAATGTGTGAAACGAAATTATTTAAATGTGATTATATTGTAATCGAGATGACGAGATATGGCAAAATCTGTTAGTGAGCTTTTGCGGGAAGCTGCCGCAGCGTTAGAACGTGGAAACAACCAGCCTGACCATGTTAGTTATGATGTTAGACTCAGACTAGACCAACCGATGAGGTTCATTCATGTATTAGGCTGTTTTGGAAATTCAACTATTTGGGTGTACAGAAGTCTTAGTAACACAATTTCTACAACAATTATAGCCA
The DNA here is from genome assembly GCF_963993115.1 of Abramis brama. NCBI lineage: Eukaryota > Metazoa > Chordata > Actinopteri > Cypriniformes > Leuciscidae > Abramis > Abramis brama. Next base: position 23,128,204 of record NC_139974.1, read on the forward strand.
GACTAATACCCACTGGCTTTAACCGAGAACCTCGGCCAATGTTTCATATTCACGTCGTGCCTAACAACGCCCTTCAGCCGTGACTTTGTTCAGGTATGGTCGTGCAAGTTATCGCGCAAATCCCATCCCACGCACAAATCGCGTCCCATCTCGCAAAGTCACATGACTTTAAAAAATATATATATATTGCAAGAAAAGACTTTATTAAGGCGCTACAGCTATATGTAATGTCACATTTAAGAGTGGCAAAAAGCCATTTATTGTTTGAATTTCATGATTAAAAAAAATGGACAGAATTTGAAAGCTGAGACTTTGTTTCTTATCAGAAATAAAGCACATCGGTTGTCCGATACTGATTATTGGCCGATACATCAATGCATCCCTAAAATGTGTGTGTGTGATTGTGTGTGTGTGTGTGTGTGTGTGTGTGTGTGTGTGTGTGTGTGTGTGTGTGTGTGTGTGTGTGTGTGTGGTTCCAGTATACCCTATGTCATGGGGACAAAATGTCCTCACAAAGATGGCAATATACTGTCAGGGTTTTACAGAGGATGCAGACAAGATGGTAAGGTTAATAGTTTATTTTCAGGAAGTGTGGAGATGCAGACAGATGGTGAGTAACAGAAACACAGAATAACAGTGGATGCTTAGCTGGTTGGTAATGTCCTTGTCTTTCTTTCTCTTTGCAGATGATGTCGGGCTGAAGGCAGAACAGGATGGCAGGCAGGACGGATTGGAGAGGATGAAATGACAGGTAGGAATCCAGGTAAGTGTTCGGAAGTCTGTGGGTCATGTTAAGGTGAACATCGACGAGACCAGACAAGGAGTGAAGGGAGAGTGCTGAATATAAAGGGTGGTTAATGAGGGAGTGCAGGTGATGATGATTGGTGAGTGAGTGCAGGTGTGCGCCATGGAGGATTCTGGGGAATGAAGTGCACACACAGATGAAGGCTGAAGAACGTGACCGTGACATTACTCCCCCCTCCCGTAAGGCGCGTCCCGCGCCGAAGAAGGCAGCATACGGGAGGGGGGGTGGGCATCCTGGAGTCCGTGACGGGAAGGTGGACCAGGTTCAGGAGTACGGACTCCAGGATGGTGGCAGGACAGACAGAGGAGGTGATCAGGACGGTGCAGGCTGAGCAGGGAACCAAGGTGAAGCAGACTGATCAGGGGACCATGGTGATACAGGCTGAGCAGGGGACCATGGCGGTAAGGACCTTTCGGGTGGCCATGGCGGTGCGGACCCTTCGGGTGGCCATGGCGGAGCGGACCCTTCGGGTGGCCATGGCGGAGAGGACCCTTCGGGTGGCCATGGCGGAGAGGACCCTTCGGGTGGCCATGGCGGAGAAGACCCTTCGGGTGGCCACGGCGGTGAGGACCCTTCAGGTGGCCATGGCGGAGAAGACCCTTCGGGTGGCCACGGCGGTGAGGACCCTTCAGGTGGCCATGGCGGAGAAGACCCTTCGGGTGGCCATGGCGGAGAAGACTGATAGCCCCCCCCCCAAAATTCCTTTGGGGAAATATCAGGCTTTAACACTGGACTGGAAGAGGCAGGGGGCGAAAGCGGCTCTGGGCTGGACAGGACCAGTGATGAAGGCGGCTCTGGACTGGACAGGACCAGCGGCGAAGAGGACTCTGAGCTGGACAAGACCAGCGGCGAAGAGGGCTTTGAGCTGTGCTGGACCAGCGGCGAGGAGGGCTCTGAGCTGGACGGGACCAGCGGCGAAGAGGGCTCTGAGCTGGGCGGAACCAGCGGCGAAGAGGGCTGTGAGCTGGGCGGAACCAGCGGCGAAGAGGGCTCTGAGCTGGGCAGCGATGAGGGCTCTGTGCTGGGCAGCGATGAGGGCTCTGTGCTGGGCAGCGATGAGGGCTCTGTGCTGGGCAGCGATGAGGGCTCTGTGCTGGGCAGCGATGAGGGCTCTGTGCTGGGCAGCGATGAGGGCTCTGTGCTGGGCAGCGATGAGGGCTCTGTGCTGGGCAGCGATGAGGGCTCTGTGCTGGGCAGCGATGAGGGCTCTGTGCTGGGCAGCGATGAGGGCTCTGTGCTGGGCAGCGATGAGGGCTCTGTGCTGGGCAGCGATGAGGGCTCTGTGCTGGGCAGCGATGAGGGCTCTGTGCTGGGCAGCGATGAGGGCTCTGTGCTGGGCAGCGATGAGGGCTCTGTGCTGGGCAGCGATGAGGGCTCTGTGCTGGGCAGCGATGAGGGCTCTGTGCTGGGCAGCGATGAGGGCTCTGTGCTGGGCAGCGATGAGGGCTCTGTGCTGGGCAGCGATGAGGGCTCTGTGCTGGGCAGCGATGAGGGCTCTGTGCTGGGCAGCGATGAGGGCTCTGTGCTGGGCAGCGATGAGGGCTCTGTGCTGGGCAGCGATGAGGGCTCTGTGCTGGGCAGCGATGAGGGCTCTGTGCTGGGCAGCGATGAGGGCTCTGTGCTGGGCAGCGATGAGGGCTCTGTGCTGGGCAGCGATGAGGGCTCTGTGCTGGGCAGCGATGAGGGCTCTGTGCTGGGCAGCGATGAGGGCTCTGTGCTGGGCAGCGATGAGGGCTCTGTGCTGGGCAGCGATGAGGGCTCTGTGCTGGGCAGCGATGAGGGCTCTGTGCTGGGCAGGACCAGCGATGAGGGCTCTGTGCTGGGCAGGACCAGCGATGAGGGCTCTGTGCTGGGCAGGACCAGCGATGAGGGCTCTGTGCTGGGCAGGACCAGCGATGAGGGCTCTGTGCTGGGCAGGACCAGCTGTGAGGTGAGGAGGGCGTTGAGCAGGGCGTTGAGCTGGACTGGACCAGCTGTGAGGAGGGCGTTGAGCTGGACAGGACCAGCTGTGAGGAGGGCGTTGAGCTGGACAGGACCAGCTGTGAGGAGGGCGTTGAGCTGGACAGGACCAGCTGTGAGGAGGGCGTTGAGCTGGACAGGACCAGCTGTGAGGAGGGCGTTGAGCTGGACAGGACCAGCGGTGAGGAGGGCGTTGAGCTGGACAGGACCCGCGGTGAAGAGGGCGTTGAGCTGGACAGGACCAGCTGTGAAGAGGGCGTTGAGCTGAATGGGACCAACAGTGAAGGTTCTGTGCAGGGCAGGACCAGCAGTGAAGGCTTGGTGCTGGGCAGGACCAGCGGTGTAGACTTTGGGCTGGGCAGGACCAGCGGTGAAGAGGGCTCAGTGCTGGTTGGGACCAGCGGTGAAGAGGGCTCTGTACTGGACGGAACCAGCGGTGAAGGGGGCTCAGTGCTGGACGGGACCAGCGGTGAAGAAGACTCTGTGCTGGACGGGACCAGCGGTGAAGAGGGCTCTGTGCTGGACGGGACCAGCGGCGAAGAGGGCTCTGTGCTGGACGGGACCAGCGGCGAAGAGGGCTCTGTGCTGGACGGGACCAGCGGCGAATAGGGCTCTGTGCTGGACGGGACCAGCGGCGAATAGGGCTCTGTGCTGGACGGGACCAGCGGCGAAGAGGGCTCTGTGCTGGACGGGACCAGCGGCGAAGAGGGCTCTGTGCTGGACGGGACCAGCGGCGAAGAGGGCTCTGTGCTGGACGGGACCAGCGGCGAAGAGGGCTCTGTGCTGGACGGGACCAGCGGTGAAGGCTCTGTGCTAGGCTCTGTGCTAGACGGGACCAGCGGTGAAGAGGGCTCTGTGCTGGACGGGACCAGCGGTGAAGAGGGCTCTGTGCTGGACGGGACCAGCGGTGAAGAGGGCTCTGTGCTGGACGGGACCAGCGGCGAAGAGGGCTCTGTGCTGGACGGGACCAGCGGCGAAGAAGGCTCTGTGCTGGACGGGACCAGCGGCGAAGAAGGCTCTGTGCTGGACGGGACCAGCGATGAGGGCTTTGAGCTGGACGGGACCAGCGATGAGGGCTTTGAGCTGGACGGGACCAGCGATGAAGAGGGATTTGAGCTGGACGGAACCAGCGATGAGGGCTTTGAGCTGGACGGGACCAGCGATGAAGAGGGATTTGAGCTGGACGGAACCAGCGATGAGGGCTTTGTGCTGGACGGGACCAGCGATGAGGGCTTTGAAAACTCTGGCTCTGGCTCGGGGAGAACGACGCTCACAGACTCTGGCGGGCAGGCGACTGGCTCTGGCGGGCAGGCGACTGGCTCTGGCGGGCAGGCGACTGGCTCTGGCGGGCAGGCGACTGGCTCTGGCGGGCAGGCGACTGGCTCTGGCGGGCAGGCGACTGGCTCTGGCGGGCAGGCGACTGGCTCTGGCGGGCAGGCGACTGGCTCTGGCTCTGGCGGGCAGGCGACTGGCTCTGGCTCTGGCGGGCAGGCGACTGGCTCTGGCTCTGGCGGGCAGGCGACTGGCTCTGGCTCTGGCGGGCAGGCGACTGGCTCTGGCGGGCAGGCGACGCTGTCAGTCACAGGCGCGGCGGGCATGACGCTCATAGACTCAGGGGCGGCGGGCACGACGCCTACTGCCTTGGTCTCGGCAGCTCTGGCGTGAAGTGCGGGCTCGGCTGGACTGGCGTGAAGTGCAGGCTCGGCTGGACTGGCGTCAAATGCAGGCTCGCTAGTGCTGGTGACTGAATTCCGGATGATGATGGGTGGCGTGGTGAAGATGGCTGGAGATGGTGGTTGAGTGGCGATGTCCTCAACCTCACCTACGGTGAACCTTGAGCCACTCAACCACAACACATGATCTAGATACTGGGCAAATGAGCCTGGGATTGCCTCCGCTGGAGCTTGCTGGTACAGATGGTTATCCAGTCCGCCCCAAAATACTGTTTTTAGGACATCATCTGTCCAGCTTACCCCAACAGAAAGCTCCAGAAAGCCGGCGACATATTCCTCGATTGAGCAGCCATCTTGAAAACAATGAATCAGACGATCAGCTGGGGTTAGGGTGAAGTGAGCAACTTCCATGCTTCGTGTGGTCTGGTCTTCTGTCAGGGTTTTACAGAGGATGCAGACAAGATGGTAAGGTTAATAGTTTATTTTCAGGAAGTGTGGAGATGCAGACAGATGGTGAGTAACAGAAACACAGAATAACAGTGGATGCTTAGCTGGTTGGTAATGTCCTTGTCTTTCTTTCTCTTTGCAGATGATGTCGGGCTGAAGGCAGAACAGGATGGCAGGCAGGACGGATTGGAGAGGATGAAATGACAGGTAGGAATCCAGGTAAGTGTTCGGAAGTCTGTGGGTCATGTTAAGGTGAACATCGACGAGACCAGACAAGGAGTGAAGGGAGAGTGCTGAATATAAAGGGTGGTTAATGAGGGAGTGCAGGTGATGATGATTGGTGATTGGGTGAGTGAGTGCAGGTGTGCGCCATGGAGGATTCTGGGGAATGAAGTGCACACACAGATGAAGGCTGAAGAACGTGACCATGACATTTACAAAATCTTTGTCCTTTTTTTTATTTTGAAAATTTTACTGTGATAGGTTTAGGGTTAGATGATTATACAGTTTGTACAGTATAAAAATCATATGTCTATGGAAAGTCTTCATAAAACATAAAAACCCAATGTTTTGTGTGTGTGCGCGTGTGTGTGTGTGTGTGTGTGTGTGTGTGTGTGTGTGTGTGTCATATAAAGTAAGATTCAACTTCCAAGGTTACAAACTGTTAATGTAACACTGAAAAAATAACATGAAAATTTAACAAAAGATTTCCAGATGGCTCATGAAGCAATATTTTCACGGTCAGAGTCTTGTCATGGTCTTGGACAAGGGTGGAATCAGATTTTTCTCCTCACACCTAATGAAAATAGTGGAAACATTATTCCACTGGACCTGGCCACTGGACCTGGCTGTGTGGTGATAAATCAACATTCAATTTTATTCTAACCTTTTGAAACACAATGAAAGTCCCACAAGAAAAAAGAAACTGGTCTGACCTTTCCTGAACAGTTCAGTTGTGTTGTCTGTCCAGACCTGTCTTCTGTTTGCACCACGTGTTATTGCTGCATAATGACTACTCTCTCAGTTCACAAGAAATTCACCATCAATAACTCTGCTGTGGATATTGGAAATCCATTGTGTACAGGATGAAAAAAGGGGCCCAGGACTTGGTATTCAAAAGAAGAAAAAAAAACAATGCAAAAATAATTACAGTAATTGATGTCATTTTGATCACACTTTTAGTTTCTAAAAGTAACACTAAATTAACTATGATTCAAAAATGTGTTTAGTTCCCTTTCGTGGGACCTTCTGTGTCAGCTGCTAATGCTATGGGAACTCCCTCGTGGAACCCTGTTGTCTGAGGCACTTGTACATTGCAAGGTGTGCCCCAGCATATAAGAAGGGTGCCTGAGAACACGTCATCAGCTTATTTGTCTTCAGGAAGCCGCTTGTTTGAGTGCTGTGTGAACATAAGTGTGTGCTAAGAAGTAAAAGGTAAGCCGCCTAATGGTGAGCAGATAATTCAAGCACTGTGTTTCTCATTGCCCGTGTTTCTTGACGCCTGGTGATGGTCAATAACAACATACATGCCTCAACAACAGCAACAAATAAAAATAAAAAAACAGGCAGAGAGAATGTCACAAATCTCAAATAAATGTGGGTCTGGGGTTACGTATGTACGTACAAATCTGATGACTTGTTCTCAGGCTTCACCACACTGTGTCGGTTCCGCGAGGGCACGTCTTCATAGCATCAGCAGCTGACACAACATCTCATTCCCTTTCTCAGGGAACCGGGCTTACATACGTAAACCCAAACCCAATTTTCAAGTATGGTGACCTATTACCTCAAGTAATAACAGATTTATTTGTGATTTGTGATATTCTCTCTGCTTGCTTAGCTGTTTTTTTATTTATTTGTTTGTTGTTGAGGCATGCTGTATTGTGAATACAAACATGACTGCAAATGTTGTTAGGCAAAGCGAAGTATTCACAATATGCCTACAGCACGCCTCGAGTACCTTACTTCTTTTACAAAACTGTTACCACATAATACAAATAATACAGTTGAAAATGTATGTATTAGTCATTTCATTTCATTTATTTATTTATATAGCACAAATAAACACAACAGAAGTTGACCACTGTGCTTTACAAAACAAAAGTCAGAAAACATGAAAGGAAGAGCAAAATACCATTAAAACAATGTAATAAAACCATAATTGAGAATTAGTGAAATGCCCGGTCAAAAAGATACAACTTTAACTTAAATTTAAACTCATATAAAGAGGACCTAGGATCGACAACTGCAAAGGCACGATCCCCTCTCGACTTTAATCGTGTATGTGGCTGGGACAGATTATAACTGCCTGTGGACCGTAGACACCTACCGGCCACATTCAAAGTTAAAAGTTCGGATAAATAAGAGGGTGCAAGACCATTTAAGGATTTAAAAACAAACAACAACATTTTAAACTCTATAACTCTATATTTTCGACTCTATAACGCACTGGCAACCAGTTAAGAGACATTAAAATAGGAGTAATATGTTCATGTTTGCGAACCCCAGTTAGGAATCTGGCTGCAGCGTTTTTAACCATTTGAAGCCTTGTAATGGACAACTGGGATATTCTATGGAGCTCATAATATGACAAAACGATTTGAATTTGAATTGTGTAAATTTGAATTATTTGCAAGTGTAATCTAACAAAATTGAATTTTAGGTGGTAGTTTAAATAGTTCTGAATTAGATTTTTTTTAAACGAATATTGAACATTTGAAATTTAACAAATTGAAATGTTTTTATGGCTGAATTTTATAGACATGTATTTTCAAACAGCTAATTTTTTTGTTCTGAATTCGTATACTGCAAATATTCAGTTAAAAAAACTACAGATTCAAGTTTTCAAGATGAAGAAATTCGGAACTTCAAATTCAGTTTTCTAAAATTCAAGTTCAAAAATTCAAGTTCAAAAATTCAGATCTTACAGAAAGTAGGTCACAGGTCATCCACAGGGAAGAGTAAAGGATCTCAGATAAGTCGAACAGAGCATTTTGGCTGTACTTGCAGTAGTTTTCTGCCGCAAACGCGGTGGTGGTTCAAGATAATCCGTGTATCTTTCGCTCAGTCTTTTTTATTTAATATTAATGCTGCGTTCACACCAAACGCGAATATGCGTCTAAATTCGCGCCTGTCGCGTCTAGTTATACGCGTGACCACTTTGTGTGCATTCGCGCGTCAAGAGCGAAATTGACGCGCGTAAAATCAAAAGTTTGAAGCGAAATTTACGCGCATCACGCGCGAAAGATACACGGATTATCTCAAAGGCGAAATCCGGGGGCGAAACTTTCGAAACCTGTTGGCGGCCATCTTTTTTAGATGTTTATCGAGCATTAGCATTAGCATTAATCGAGAGAGTCACCGCTCGTATATACTATGGAGAGCAAAAACAGCTGCGTAGGGGACATCGTCGCTGTACTCGGGGTCCACCAAACCCTCCGGAAGGTTTCAGGAGTTTCACAATTTGCACAAGGAGGTAGGTTTGGTGGACCTAACGGTGAGGACGCTGATGAGGACAGCGTAGGCCGTATAAAGCCTCGGCCTCGGCCTCGAGTGGTCGCTGCATGACGAGCCCACGCTGTACAGCCCGGCGCGAGGTTCACCCTCTCCCACACCTAATCTGTCATTTATTTTTGTTTTGATAATAAATGGAGCCAGCCTCCAAAAGTGAAACCTGTCCTGTGATTTTTTGAAAAGTTTTTATACACTAAATTGTGTTTGTTGTCTTTACATTAGATTACAAATGTTTCATATAATCTAGAATAGATATGGAATAAATAGCATTCAATACAAAATGAGTATCTCTCATATTGAAATCGTTAGTCATATTACAAAATAATGTATTGAGGCCAAACATAAAATAACATTATTAACTCTCAGTTCACCACGTGACAGCAGCAAGCAGGTTCCTGATTGGTTAACGCGGCGCGAATTGACGCAGAAGTTCAGATTTTTCAACTCGGGCGGCAGACGCGAATTCGCGTCAAACGCGTGATGCACAAAAAGCACAATTCGCGTCATTCGCGCGAACTAGACGCGCGAATGAGGCAAATTTGCGTCTACCGCGCCGCGCTAAACGCCTCATTCGCGCCGCAAGACCTCCAGACGCGCGTAAACGCGTCTTACCATTGACTTAACATTGAAATCACTCGCGCCAGACGCATATTCGCGTTTGGTGTGAACGCAGCATAAGAGTAGAAAAATGAGAAAACAGCTTGAGTATTAGATTTATAATATTCTAGTAGCCTAATAATAGTCTGCTGCAGCAGTTGCACAGAGCTTACCGCGTGTATTGCAACTATAGGCTACATTTAATTTTCTCATCAAACAACTAGACTAACGAATGGCTCGGTACAACAGAAGAGCTTAGAAAGGGCTTTTTCTCTGTGTAGACCAGCAGTTGGTCTGAATTTGCTATAACCTATAGCCTATTTTCCGGACTGTATATAGGCTAAGTCACGTTTTATCATGAAACACGCTGTGATTTATTCCAAAGTGACTCAGGCATATATAATGCAACGTTATCACGTTAAATAATCTAAATGTTGACTTTCAAAAGTAGGCGCGCCAAGAAGGCTATTCTCTGTATTTTGGTTCATTTTTGGCGAGTGCCAGAAAGATCTAAAGAGACCGAGACGCGCTAAAGCAGCTCATCATGTTGTTTTATTTATTTTTCAATGACATTATATTTTGTAGTCATTTTGAATGTACACAAATAAAAATATACATTTTACTGTTTCGAATGATGTCATATTATCTGTATGACTATAAATAACAGCAGTGGAACAAATCCAAGAGATGGCGCTCGCGCATCACGCTCTCACACAACATAGTATCAGTTCTGGCGTTGCTTCATATCGCAGACTGTTCATTATCAAAATGAAACACAATCAACCAAACATATAAAAAGTTATTCTGCCTAATTTAATTGGTCTGTTGTACAATATAAAGGGCAAGCTGTGCCGCACACAGTCCTACTTGTTATTCCAAACATTTACCTTGCTGTGAAGACGCTGATTTAGCCTATACGTGTATTTTGGGACTCGACTGAAGTATGACGCCTTTTTATTTGTATTATAATATAATATATTAAAATACAAAATCTTCTGAGTTTTATGATGTAGGCCTTGTGTGTTAAAATGTATTATAATTTACATCTCAAAAGGATGCGCTTTGTGCATTCTCTGACATTATATTTATTTATTTAATTAATATTGAGTATCAATTGATGTTAAACAAAACGGTGTGTTATTTTCTCTGGCAACTAAACTTCCAAAAAAAAAAAAAAAAAAAAAACTTCCAGAGCAAAGCCATTGTGCGTTCTCTCCGCGCTCCGCAGTTTTTCCACACAGATTTGAGAACGGCCAGCTAAAAAAAATAGGCCAAAGAAGTAGACTAACGGCTAGTGTCCGGGAAATGCGAGGTACGTTCATATTTATAAATAAACATAACTGATTTTGTCTACACCTAAATACATTTCCTAATAATAACAGTGATTAAGCCCAAATGTGGGTGGGGGTAATGAACACAATATGTTTTATTTTATTTTTAATTTTTTTTTGCCCAAATGGTCTCCACTCTATGCATTTTGTAATAATAGGCTACAGCTAAAAAATTTAACTGACCGTATTTGCCAGAAAATAAGTCGAATGCACATGAGTGCAAGTCACACCGGATCATGTTGAGAGAGAAACGCGTCATAAAAAAAACAAAAAACATTTTAATATTAGCCTATTCAGCAATAGTGTAAAAGACCTGTAAATAAAATACAACATTTACATGATAAACACTGTTAACATGTAGGCTATGTGTTGCCTATTTTACTTTCCCTTACTGTATGACAAATGAATGCAGAAAACAACAAGAATGAAAAATAAGTAGCCATGTATAATAAAATAATATAGGCTACATAGACTATAAAAATAGCCTATACTGTGCCCTTTATTACAAACAACATTTAGCCTATTTTAAACGCCAAGCCTAAACAAATTTATTTAAATCGAAACGGTCACGCATCTCTCATTCAGTCAAAAGTTTTCATATTTGCAATGTAACATGTGGATGCTAACTATTAATATAAAGAAGGCTTCATACTTCAGTCGAGTCCCAAAATACACGTATAGGCTAAATCAGCGTCTTCACAGCAATGTAAATGTTTGGAATTACAAGTAGGACTGTGTGCAGCACAGCTTGCCCTTTATATTGTACAACAGACCAATTAAATTAGGCAGAATAACTTTTTATATGTTTGGTTGATTGTGTTTCATTTTGATAATGAACAGTCTGCGATATGAAGCAACGCCAGAACTGATACTATGTTGTGTGAGAGCGTGATGCGCGAGCGCCATCTCTTGGATTTGTTCCACTGCTGTTATTTATAGTCATACAGATAATATGACATCATTCGAAACAGTAAAATGTATATTTTTATTTGTGTACATTCAAAATGACTACAAAATATCATGTCATTGAAAAATAAATAAAACAACATGATGAGCTGCTTTAGCGCGTCTCGGTCTCTTTAGATCTTTCTGGCGCTCACCAAAAATGAACCAAAATACAGAGAATAGCCTTCTTGGCGCGCCTACTTTTGAAAGTCAACATTTAGATTATTTAACGTGTTTCATGATAAAATGTGACTTAGCCTATACAGTCCGGAAAATAGGCTATAGCCAGGTTATAGCAAATTCAGACCAACTGCTGGTCTACACAGAGAAAAAGCCCTTTCTAGGCTCTTCTGTTGTACCGAGCCATTCGTTAGTCTAGTTGTTTGATGAGAAAATTAAATGTAGCCTATAGTTGCAATACACGCGTTAAGTTTTGTAAGCTCCGTGCGTTTTGTAAGCTCCGTGCAACTGCTGCAGCGGACTATTATTACTAGAATATTAGAAATCTAATACTCAAGCTGTTTTCTCATTTTTCTACTCTTAATATTAAATAAAAAACGACTGAACGAAAGATACACGGATTCTCTTGAACCACCACCGCGTTTGCGGCAGAAAACTACTGCAGTGCAGCCAAAATGCTCTGTTCGACTTATCTGAGATCCTTTACTCTTCCCTGTGGATGACCTGTGACCTACTTTCTGTAAGATCTGAATTTTTGAACTTGAATTTTAGAAAACTGAATTTGAAGTTCCGAATTTCTTCATCTTGAAAACTTGAATCTGTATTTTTTTTTTTACTGAATATTTGCAGTATACGAATTCAGAACAAAAAAACTAGCTGTTTGAAAATACATGTCTATAAAATTCAGCCATAAAAACATTAAAAAATTTTAAATTTCAAATGTTCAATATTCGTTTAAAAAAAAATCAAATTCAGAACTATTTAAACTACCACCTAAAATTCAATTTTGTTAGATTACACTTGCAAATAATTCAAATTTACACAATTCAAATTCAAATCGTTTTGTCATATTATGAGCTCCATAATATTCCTGCATACAAAGAATTACAGTAATCCAGGCGGGATAAAACGAAAGCATGTGTAACTCTTTCAAGCTCTTTCGGTGATAGGAAGGACTTTACTCTAGATAAAAGCTTCAGGTGAAAAAAGCTCGATTTAACAACTGTGTTTATGTGTTTATCCAGCTTAAGGGAGGAGTCCAAAGTAACTCCCAGGCATTTAACTGTGGGTTTGATGTCAGAGTACAGGTTTGCAACATTAAAAGTATTTTTCCCATTTCCTACAGAGGGCCCGAACACAATAGCCTCAGTTTTGCTCGCATTTAAATGTAAAAAATTTGAGGACATCCAGGATTTTATGTCGTTTAAACAAGCAAATAGGGTTTCTAGGCCTTTTGTGTCAGTGCGCTTGAAAGGCAGATAGATTTGAGTATCGTCTGCATATAAGTGAAAAGACACTCCGTGCCTCCTAAAAATTGATCCTAGTGGTAACATGTAATGAGAACAGAGTAGGGGCCAAAATGGAGCCTTGTGGAACGCCACAGACAAAACAAAACCTCCAATGCCAACTGAAAAGGTTCTGTTTGTAAGATAAGACTTAAACCAGTTAAGAGCATTTCCTCGGATGCCCACAAACTTTTCAAGGCGTGATAATAAAATTCTATGGTCAACAGTGTCAAACGCTGCACTCAGATCTAAAAGCATTAAAATGACAGAGTCCCCAGAATAAAGAGATAACAAAATATAATTCAAAACTCTTAATAAAGCAGATTCAGTACTGTGGTTAATCCTAAAACCAGACTGGAATTTTTCAAGGATACTATTCTCATCAAGGAAGCTTTGTAACTGCAGTAACACAGTTTTCTCAAGGATCTTAGATACGAAGGATAAATTTGAAATGGGTCTAAAATTTGATAAATTAGTAATGTCCATATTTGGCCTTTTCAATATTGGTTTCACCATGGCATGTTTACAGAGAGCTGGAACAAAACCTGAGAGAAGGGATTTGTTAATAATAGACAAAATCCATGACCCAACATTGTGAAATATCTGTTTGAAAAACCATGTAGGAACAATATCAAGAAATGAGACAGTAGGCTTCAACTTAGCAACTATATCTCTTAAACCGGACATAGTAATTGGCTCAAAAGAGTTTAAAAACCTGATGGCCATGGGAGTATCTGCAGGGTCAGTAGTCGAAGGTAGTGTAGACTGTCTAATTGTTACTATTTTCTCCACAAAAACCCCCACAAATTTCCACACGTAGCAGCAGATTCAGTAAGATAATTATTACCTACAGGGTTAAAAACAGAGTTTAAAATATTAAACAAGATCCTAGGATTGTTAGAGTTTTTAGCTATTATTTCAGAAAAATAATGAGACTTAGCTGTTTTAACAGCTTTTTGGTATGATATTAAAGACTCCCGTAATATCTCATAGGACACCTGTAGCTTATCCTTTTTCCATCTTCGCTCTGCTCTTCTGCAAAATTGTCTTAAGTGGCGAATGTTGTTATTCAGCCAAGGTTCAAATTTATTTTTCTGACATTTAAGTCTCAAAGGTGCAACAGTGTCAAAAGCGTTGGTACACAGAGAATTAAATAAACTCAGTAGCTCATCAATATCTACTGCATTTGCTAGATGTTCAATAGAAAGCACCTGCCCAGCGTCAGAAAAAACTGCAGAAAAAGCATCAGCAGACATTGGACAGGATAAGCCTACACTGTAAAAAGTATCCTGTCGGATACTCAAGGAACTTCAAAATGTAATTTAGGTGCCTCAAAGCTCTTTCTCCTATAGTAGGGTTACTGGTGGAGCATTGACAATCTTTGCGGTTCTTGCTGGAACTTATGGGATCCTTTAAGCACTTTGTATTCAGTTCAGAGGTTCTGGAGTCACCTTTTCATTACCATGAGACCTCAAAGTGCTTTGGGGGAAATTAGAGGGACCAGAATTCTATAAAAGGGTTATTGTAAGATCTTTTAACATTTAAGTGGTTCCTGGAAGATCTCTTATGTTAAAGCTAGCATCTGGAGGAACCCAATGGTTCTGTGAGGCCAGAATAAGATTATTATTCATGTCAAGTCACCTTTATTTATATAGCGCTTTTTACAGTACAGATTATATCAAAGCAGCTTCACAGTGATGACATGAAAATAATACAAAGTTTGTTTCTAAAAGAAAATTGTGTCATCGTCCACCTATTATCCTATTATTATTATTATACTTAGCCTAAGTTTGATTCAGTACATAGGCTTACTTTTATTATAGACCTATTTTATTGATTAACACAACAATAATAACAACATGAAGAAGCAGGATGAGAAAAGTTTTATTGTGTCACAAAACTGCTGCTATTCCTCTGCAGTCATGCTTTAGTGATCCTCGCTGCTCACGCACAACAAAGCTCAGCTGATCGTCATCGGGTTTGAAAGTAACGGCTCCCCTCATCAAAGCCTGCCACATCTTCCGCCGTTTGTTCGGCTCTCCGTTACAAGGTTTGTAAACTCGCCAAAGAAATATAAATACAGAGTCTACTCAAACACATACATATATAAACTAAATGTATTATACATTACTATGTTTTTACAGTGTTAACCACTTGTTTATTGCACAGTATGTGGTATGAGTATGAAGGTTTTAGCCGCGATGCTAACTAATCTAATGAACAAATGGAAATCATTGACTTATTGTTTTAGCCATTCAATTCAACGTATTGTGTACAACTGTGTCTTCAAATTGCTGATATAACTAATTTAGCTGATTCCTGCTGTCATCATTGCCGTTTGTTATGAATAACCCCAGTGGTTAATATAATGTTATAAATGTAATCTGTTTTTGTTTATTTACTACTGGTGCCCTCATTCTCTCAAATACCATTTTAAAGCCATTTACTGGCCAATAAATATTATGTTGTGAATGGATATAATCAGCTTTGTTCTTTTGTTTCCACAGAACAACCATTACATTTCTAAAATAATCTGAACATTTCAGTGGCAACATTGAATTACAGTAAGTTACCTGCACCACATGCAAGTACTTTATTACTATGAACTTTTCTGTGTGAAATTGTATTGTTTGACTGTGTACTTGTGTTTTTAATCAGTTATTCTCTGAAAATCTTCCCTCATGCTCTCAAATCTCATTCATGTTACTCAGAAAAATAATATCACAGGTTTGGAGCCAATAATGCTATGTATTATTTTTTATAGGCTATACCTTAATCATTTGCATTTGAATATAAGACATTTGAACTCTGAATTATAACTTCAAGTTTAGTCTTTTTAGACAAAAAAGCTAGCCTATTATATGGCTTCAGAAGACTTACAACAGAAATCATAACACATGAGATGTGGACTCATTTTTTTTTTTCTTAATTTTTCATATTTTTAGGATCTTTTCTGGGACATTTTTGAAGCTTAACAGAATATTTATCCATTTTTACATAAATTGTTGCATTAAATTGAAGCGAACGGTGACGGGTTGCATTATGCCTGAGATCTGCTTTTGGGTTCCACAGACAGAAAGTCAAACAGGTTTGAAATGTCACAAGGCTGAGGAAATTATTTTAAGTTGACAACTATCACTTTAATAACATTACTTACAGTACATTTTGTTCTTTGCAGGGACCTCGGTAAGCTGAAATACAAGTTTGAACAAGAATAAAAATCCTCCTGTAGACCTGAAAATCATTGAAGTGCCTGGACCATCCACCAGAAAAGAGGAAAAACAAATGGAAAATGAAGCTGATGCACCTTTTCACTTTTCTAACTCGTTAAGTACCTCTGTGAAGATTTAATTATTGATTGCATTTTATGTTGCAGCAAGTAAAGGTGCGGTCACATTTGTGAATTTCGTGAAATTACACAGGCAAAAAGGTCCATTGACCATTGTCAGCAGTGTAGCGATGTAATGTATGAAGCACAGCTCACACAGGAGTCACTTTCAAGCAGCTTTCTGTTCTGACCACACACGAAATTGCTGATCGTGTGGATTCTTATTGAAATGACTGGAATTCACCAGTGAACATTCACAGAACAACAGCTAATTTTACTGCACCTCAACTCTGTTAAAATGGAAAATGTTTTCTGCTTGTTGTGACATAAGGAATACTGTTTCCGGGTCGAAGCCTCTACTTCCTCTATCTTGTTTCTAGTGAGAATACCCAACAACCATTTAATAGCACTGTTGATTCAAGTCACACATTTAAGCTTTTCAAAAGCCATAGTGTACATTACAGTCTCCAGTCTCACGGCAACCCAGACTTCAACATTTTCAAAATAGCTGAATAACTAACCATCTGAGATTTCAGAATAGAGATAAAGGTTAGGATCATAATTTTCAGGAATATTACAGCACAATGAGTGTATATTAGCACTGTTTGTTGTTTGTTTTTGGCATCTGATAGAGCTTTTGGTCTTGGAAACAGTGATGTCAGACTTAACAAGCGGACTGAAACACAAATGTTTTAAAGTTAAGTGAAGATGGAAGTGAAGTGACATTTTTTATTTAAAAATTTACATTGATTTATTACATGGAACATGTGTTTCCATGCATTTTGTTGAGATGTCTTTTCTTGTGTAGCGTATATACATGGTTGATTATTCATGTTGCTTATGTATTATAATTTTTTTGTGTGTATTCATTGATATTAATCTATTACTAGCTTTTTTTCCCATGTGCATGGAAGTGTATGTATTAAAATGGATCTAAAATATGTAATAAACAATTCTTATTTTGTATTTGGTTCAATTTGTTTATTATAATAGCAGTCAATGGTAACCATAGTAACAACATTAAATTAAATTTAAAAAAAAATGAAATTTGGTTCCTGGAGGCACCCAAAGTGGTTCCACACAGTGCCTTATATAAGAGTTCCTCAGGAAACCTGTGTGGTTCCTCAGAGAACCGCCCCTTTTTAAAGGGTGCCTAGAGGATCTACAGACGGTTCCGCCGGTGTGGCAAAGTGAAGAACCCCAAAAGGTTCCTCCAGGCACCTTTTATTTTTACAGTGTACACGTGACCACTTTCTAGGTCTAACGGGTGCAATGGTATGACATGAAAGATCAACACTAAAAACAACAGGCCTGTGGTCTGAAAAACTTAAATCACCAATTTGAACATCTGAGATGGAGAAACCATGGGATAAAACCAGATCAAGCGTATGGCCATGTACGTGGGTTGGCTGATTAACCCACTGTACAAAGTCACATATGAAGGACTAAAAATGACAGAAGGAAAAATAAATAAATAAATAAATAAATAAATTCAGAAATAATAGTGAAAATAAATACATTTTGGTAATATAAATGGCTATTTCTGTATTTTTACAATATTTATTTATTAATGCAGTTCTACAGTATATGTATGTATTTATGTATTTATACATTTATTTATATATTTATATATGTATTTATTTCTACATTTATTTATATCTACATTTATTTATTTCTGTATTTCCACATTTCTACATTTATTTTTCCCTGCGCATGTATGCTAATTGACCTATGGCTAAGCCACGCCCCCAAACGCGATGAGCCAATCACAGTGCTCATAGCTAACCCAATACACTCGGACATTCTCTGCTTCCACGTCCATTGAAATGCATTGCAGTTAGTCAGTTTTCATTCGTTTTGATGTTTTTTCTTGTCATTTTGGCTTTTAAACAGCGTGTGTGTGTGTGATTTTGGTTGGGTGACAGTTGTAGGTTACAGTTTGACTAGAGTTTACAGTTTGACAAAAGCACAATATTGTGTTTTACACAAATATAAGTAGGCTAAACACTTTGCAGTTTTAATGATGTCCTGTATGAACAAAATGGAGTAGGCCTATGTTTTTATGTTTCCACTGTTCGATCGCGCCCACGCCTCTCTCTCTCTGACACACACACACACACATTCCAGCATTGCAATCCTGACATCGCAGCCTGTTCATTATTCTGCGCTCACACCAAACGCGAATAGAGCGTCAAATTCGCACGTATCGCGTCTAGTTTGACGCTTGAACATTTTGAATCCAAAGCGAATAGGACGCGCGTATAAAGCGAGCATTTGAAGCGAAATAGCACCAAACTATAACGTTTACACTGTGAACTGTAAATCTTTGTCTGGAGCTGAAGCTTATCGACCTTCTCAACAATAAAATGATTAATATAACCCTCCAATGCATAGTTAAGGCCCTTTTGGTGACTTCGAGATGATATATAATCATGTCTCCAAAAAATCATCAATTGCCTCCTGTGAAATGTCTCCTACTGTGACAGCTGCCATAGCGCCTGTTACCGAATGTTGACTGTTTGTCCGAGTGAGTGGAGGGGGCGTGGCTTAGCCATAGGTCAATTAGCATACAGGCGCAGGGAAAAATAAATGTAGAAATGTGGAAATACAGAAATAAATAAATGTAGAAATGTGGAAATACAGAAATAAATAAATGTAGAAATGTGGAAATACAGAAATAACTAAATGTAGAAATGTGGAAATACATAAATAAATAAATGTAGAAATAAATAAATGTAGAAATAAATACATATATAAATAAATAAATAAATAAATATATAAATACATAAATATATAAATAAATGTATAAATACATAAATAAATACATATATAAATGCATAAATAAATAAATACATGTAAAAATACAGAAATAGCCATTTATATTACCAAAATGTATTTATTTTCACTATCATTTCTGCATTTATTTATTTATTTATACTTTTATTTATTTATTTATTTATTTTTCGTTCTGTCATTTTTAGTCCTTCATAGTCACATGCTTCAATAAGGCTCAAAAAGTATTTTGCTAGTGCCGAAGAGTCAGAGCATACATGAACATTAAAATCGCCAATATTTTGTCAAATATTTGTTTGTTTTCAGAGGACGGTACACTACTGCAATTACCAGTGAGTTTGCTTGATCTAATGAGAAGATTTGTACTTTAAAAGTCAAATAGAAATCCATCTCCAGTAACCTACAGCAGAAACAGTTTTTAAAGACAGTTGCCAATCCTCCACCCCGGCCCGAACGACGAGGGGTATTAAAAAAATTTTAGTTAGTAGAAGTAAGTTCCGAGAAAGAACTAATATCACCACAAATAAGAAAAGCCATCTTAATTAATACAGAATCACTGACCGGCTGCAATGCTTGCAGAGGTACCTGTTCCAGTGAGCAAAGGCTTAAGAAATCAGTAGATTTCATCCTTCGGCCAGAAAAATAGACATATTGTATACTGTACATGTGCGTATCTCTCAGCAAAAACAAAAAGTTTGTTTTCCATCTTTTAGTTTAAAGCACACCTGTTCGCAACACAGCTCATTGAACATACAGTACAATACTGCACTTCTGAAACTGTAGTTTTGGCTTGTTTATGTTGTGGTTAAGTCTGGTTGCTAATGATGATACACAGATCCGTTCAGTCATAGCCTGCCTTATTATAAATAAAACAAGGGTATTGGCCAATCAGCCTCAGTGACTGAAACTATCAGCTTTTTAAACCAGAAAATGAAAAAACATGTTTATGTAATTATTTATTTGTACAAGATTTAATTATCAGATTAATAACTGGTAAATATTGAAAGTATAGTACTGCTAAGCTTTTGGTGAACTATAGTCTCAGTCGCCTCCCTCCTCACACATCTATCAGAAGTCATATCGTTCTGGGGGGAGCATATGACTTATTAAAGTTTGAGAACCTCCATATTAAAGTAAAGCATCAACACTGTGCTAAGCTTGACGTCCATAGAGCCCTTAGTTTGCAGGTAACTGCTCAAATTGGTTTCACAAATGTGTCATATCAGCCTGGGAGGGAGAACGCTACAGCAGTCTTACGGGTAACAGTGAGTGCTGAAGCCGAATGATCCAGATCCTTTGTGTTTTCCCAGATTAGAAGGAGGGGGAAATTATATCCTTAATACAAGCTGCCGCCCCATGGGCCTGACTGCTGATCTCATCTCTACAGACCCACACGGGGAGTAACACGGCACTCATGTGCTCTCTCGTTCCTTCATTCTATCTTTCATTCATTTCTTTTCCTCTCTCTTTACTCTGCTGTCACTCAAAGGCAGTATACGTGAGTTGATTTAATCTATATGTGAGCCGGGTGAAGATGCCCGAAAGGTTTCCAGTGACCCATGAGCCATAACAAAGAGAGATAGAGAGTGGGAGAGGAATGAGGAACAAACAAGTCAGATGGACACAGATTGCAGAATGAAAGGATGGATAAAAGAGAGGGCAACACCTGAATGTACACCACCAGTAAAGATTGGAATACTTCAGTTTTTTTTATTGTTTTTAAAAGAAGACTCTCTGTGCTCACCAAGACTGCATTTATTTGATCAAAAATACAAAATATTATTAAAATGTAATATTCTTTTAAATTTTTACAAATTTATTTGTATTTATTTATAAAGGGACCATGTACATGTACTGTTGTACTATTGTACCATGTACTATTTAAATAGGACCATGTACTATTTAAAATAATAATATCTGTAAATAAGTTGTTTGCATTCATATTGTAATGTTTGGGCTTTGAGACATGAGGTAAGTTGAAAGTGTTGCATTCCTCCCTCCATCAAGGCGTCTCTCGTCATGCTTTGCAGACTTTGCTTTGGCGTTGTTCGTTCATGTGTTTTAAAGGAGGTGTGGCTTTGAAGGGAGCTCTGAAGGGAGGGTGGGATCTTTTCCCCTGTTATGTTTTTAGAGCCTCTACGAAACTGCACACCCTAGCTATAAATTGATCATAAGTGACAGCAGACATTTATAATGTTACAAAAGATTTGCGTTTCAATTGCTGTTTATTGAACTATTTATCAAAGAATTCTGAAAAAAATGCAGTAGGGGGGAGCAGTAGCTGAAAGATGTGTATGTTGTGTTCCTTTTGTGTGTGTTTGTCCTTCAGCCTGATGAGCATTTGTACAAATTGTTTGGTCCGAAAGGTCCATTTTGTCATCGGTTCATTTAGCTTTTTGTGGCCGTTTTGTGTGAAAGGGCCTTTAGAAGGCAACTGCCTACATTTTAGGACAGCTTTCATATTGGTGCACTTATAAAGCTTTAAACACCTCTCCATGTAGGCAGCTCACTAGGGTTTGGAACAGTTTATATAGCCTATTCCTCTGCTCTGAAATGCTCTGCTCCACTGCCTCATAACCTTCTCTTGACAACACAAATACAGCAATTTAGCTGCGTCTTTATGTGCATTTGCATCTGTCTGTAATTCTTTACACAATTACACACAACATTCATTACACATTTACAGACATTTACAAATAATTAATACAGTGCCATAAATTACTGCAGGCAATTTTAACAAGCTAACTACAGTTGACTTACATGCCTTGCCACATCTCCAAAACACCTCAAATTTACCATATTCTCTGTTTATTCAACCACGACACGTCTGAAACAACTAGACACCACACTACAAAAAAGAAAAAAATAAGAGACGGAGAGCGAAAGATAGAACCAGAGGGCAAAGATAATTTCTTCACATTGTCTGTGTAGGAACCCTGTGGCGTACTGTCTGTGTGTGTGTGTGTGTGTGTGTGTGTGTGTGTGTGTGTGTGTGTGTGTGTGTGTGTGTGTGTGTGTGTGTGTGTGTGTGTGTGTGTGTGCATTGATCGTGGCAGGGCTGTAATCTCATTAAGGCTGCTCTGATTTATGGAGAGAGGAGCGATACGGGTCAGGGTTGTGGAAACCACACTGGACCTCCTCTTTCAAACGGGTCCCACACAAAAGCGGGGGTTAATTGACTGTGCACTTACATAAGCGCACACACACACACAAACATACCCAACTTACTGGTCATTATGGCCTTTTTTGGGAGCAAATGAGGGACAAGTTATTAATCATAGCCTTTAACAAGGTGACAGTGTTCTGTGCACTAACCATCAGAGGAACAAGTGAGTCAATAACACACACTGCTGACAGAGCCAAGAGCTGAGGATAATAGACAAATATTTAGTGGTAGGTAACAGTATGTATACAATATGTAGAGTATAAAAGTATGTAGGAAAAAATCATATATGTGCATATATGTATATATATATATATATATATATATATATATATATATATATACGTGTGTGTGTGTGTGTGTGTGTGTGTGTGTGTGTACACTACTATATACACACACTGATATATAAGTATCAGTGGGTCTAAATCATGGAAAACAGTCCATTTATTTCAAAGGATCAAGGAAAGGCTAACAGTGTTTTTTTTTAGTGTTTGTGTTACATTTAGTGCTTTTCCACCACTGTGCAAAACGATTACTATTGCTGAATCAAAAGATTCTTTACTGATCCAATGGCACAGTAAAAAAAAAAAAAAAAAATCCATTTGTAGTGCTGCAAATTCATGACTAGAATGTAACCAATCATGCTCAGAACTTTTCAGCCCAATAGTAGAAAAGTGCTTATACACTACTGATCAAAATGTGGGGGTCAGTAAGAGATTTTCTTTAAAATTTCTTTTTAAGAAGAGATTTCTTTCAAAAACAAAAAATCTTGTAAGAATGTATTAGAACTACTGTAACAACTACATACAGTAAGTATGAATTACAATAAATTAATGTATTTTTTCCTAATGTCTATATATAATACGAACCTACAGTTGACACTGTAATAAAATGTGCATGAAAACAAAATAAAAAAACAAAAAAAAAACACTTCTGTAAAAAACATTTTGACAAAATGATTGTGACATGTAAGTTGAAACAAAGTCGATGTGCATGATGTGTTTGAGTGCATGGTATTTGTCTCACCTGGTACTCGCTGGGCCAAAAGGTGCTGACAGCCAGCTCCACCTGATGCCACTGCCGCCCCTGAGAGCCGGACACATTCCATACGGCATTTCCCCGTGAGCCACCGTTTACTCGCACATACACACTCAGGCCCCCGGGACTGTGTCCGTCACGGCTGTACAGAAAATAACTGAACTGCACACAGTGTGTGTCGTTCTCACTCAGCGGACGTAACATAAGCTGAGCCCGCTGTCCAGCACCATACTGAGAAGAGTTCACCATCATGTAGGAGCCTAGAGAGAGACAGTGAGAGAGAGATTATTTTCTTGGTCTACTTGGCACTGTTTATTTGGACTATTTATTTTGTTAAACTACATGAATTGCTGTTCAAAACCCATACTCTGTGTTCTCAGACAAAAAAGCAACAACAAAGACAAAACATTAATCAACCACTGCATGTCTACCGAGCAGTACACAGAAGTGGAGTGCCATTCCTGAATTATTCAGTGTTTCTGAATGAAATGGTTGAGTGAATGATACAATGACTCACTCATTAATTCACTTTTTGCCACCTACTGACATGCAACGGCCGAAAGAGTCACTGAAAAATCCCCACCACTAATGCGCACATACAAATTACACTTCAACTTTTGTGTTGGGCAACTGGGATGGAGCTCTTGCTAAGAAGAAGCAGTTCTTGCAGTTAGAAACAGTGAGTATAACAGTTCACTGTGGGTAATGTAGTTTAAAGCAGGTGTAATCAGTGCAGTGATGATGGCAGCTCTGCTCCGGTACTCCACCATTATTAATCACGCTGACACAGTTATTAAACCTCTAATGTCTGCCATCAGGGTACCACACAAAATACATCACATACAGCGAGACACAGTTTTAAAACTAACAGCAATAAGAAACCCCAACACATATTACAAAGACATTAACAAACACAAAATATTAAGTGTTGAGTCTCAGTGACATGTGAAGTCATTTTGATTGCTCAACGTTTTGAAGACATTATCTGCTGTCTTTCTTTTATTCTCTGTAATTTTTGCCCCAGATTGTTACATTTTGTGGAAGGAAATGTGAGTAGTGTTGGTGCAAAACTATTCTAGTCTCTAGATATGACTCAGGTCCCTCCTTCAATGTAAATTTATTTTAGAGCTCTGTAAATTATTTCACTAGATGTATCATTCTCCATGTGAAAGTCTGATTGTTTAAAATAGTAACAGCTTACTTCTCCACAGGTCGCATTGTTTAAGGTTTCATTTATGTCTGTAGATTAAATGGCGTATGATGACAGATTGAAGAATAATACTTAATTTAGTATGAACAATAACAGATTTAATGATTTTCCTTAGATGGGACGCTTTTCTGAAGCTTGATATGTTGTTTTCTGGGCTGGAGTTCCGCTAAATTACAGTTTTCAATCATCAAAACAGGTGGCAGCCATTAAGGGTAAATTTGAGTCTCTTGATTTCTGCATTTTTTTCACAATTCATAAAAAAATAAACCCAAAGCTGTTTTAACATCTGTCAGGCTCCTGCTATAAACTGAAGAACATTCATCCATTTAGAACTGCACAGAACCCACAGAGATTCAATGAGCCACAGTAGAAGAAAAGACAAGTGG
The DNA here is from genome assembly GCF_963993115.1 of Abramis brama. Taxonomy (NCBI): domain Eukaryota; kingdom Metazoa; phylum Chordata; class Actinopteri; order Cypriniformes; family Leuciscidae; genus Abramis; species Abramis brama. The sequence goes on from NC_139974.1 coordinate 23,152,858, forward strand.
ATGTCTGAAAATGAAAATAAGGATCCCAGTCATTTCTGAGAAAAAATAAGGCTGATGTTAGAGGCTGCTGTGGTCAGTGTCCTTTTTAGCACACCCGCCTCCCAAACTGGTTGGTGCTGGTTCAAATCTTGCTGAGATTGGTGCGAGTATGACATTGGTGTTGTGACCCGGATGGAGGTGAGTGTAACGGAGAGCCAGAGATGTATTCTTCACGCCCCTGGCTTCAAAAACTATGCTAGAAATATTTAGCATACTTTTTAGCACCCACCTCCCATGCCATTTAAAGCTGGTTCAAATCCCTCTGGAGTATGGAGTGGTGCGAGTAGGACATTGGTGACATGACCCGGATGGGGGTAAGCTTAGTCTCGCGTAGCCAGACCTTCAGACTGACGGCAGAAGGTCTGGACTCTATCGCAGCTTTTCTTGGCCAAGAGGACGTTTGACTGACATATAACGCAACCAATGACAGTTCGTTTTGTTCCGCATCATGTTTAGGGGCGTGCCAATATAATGTCGATGTCCCTACAATAACAGACCGGCATGCATTTAATAAATTATTCATTCAAGAACGTTGTGCAAGTTTACTGCAACAATGGAGCCGCAAACTTAACATACTTTTGAAAATCCAGCGTTTAGTTGATCCTGGTAAGCGCTCATTTGTCTCAGTTGTAAACACAACGGCTTTCTTCTTCCACGAGGGGTTTTGGCGTCACGGCATTTGTTTCCAGACGGACCGTTAAAGAACGCGACACACACGTCTCGCGGACATCCTGTAGAATTCAACCAATCAGGTCGCGACTTCGAAACTCCTGAAGTGTTTCCAGAAAAGTGTGCCATATGCATCAGACGTTTAGCCAACGTTCCGTGGGCGTGACGTCTGAGGCTGAGACTAGGGTAAGCTTAACAGAGGTCATCTAGTAAGAGCTGTATAGGCAAAACGTCACTCCTCTGGCCTCAAGAGGCAGACTACCGTACATGTTAATATGCTGTCTCCCATGTCGGTTGACACTGGTTCGAATCCCGCTCAGAGTGGTGCAAGTAGGACATTGGTCCCCTGTCCCCTGATGGGGCTGAGGGAAATGGAGGCCAGCTAGTAAGAACTTTATAGGTAAACTTCAATAGCCTGGTCTCAAGAGGTGTACTAGAAGTCTTTAGCATACAGTACTTGTCAGTGCCCACCTCTTTTAGTCACTTTGTTCTGAAGATGAATTATTATTATTATTTTTTTACTTCAGTAGCAGGTGTAGGTGGGGGTTTCTCTCATATTAAAAATAATAGACAAATAACTGCACCTGTTTCTGAATAATGATTTATCTAAATAGTGTAGACTACTTAGATAAAGCAATATTCAGAAAAAAGGTGCAACGAATGAAGCGAATAAAAAAACAAAAGAGCTAAACTTGTAAATACAATCATTTTAAATAGGCCTATACAATTTAATAGTTGTATTTATATAAATGGGGCATTTGTCAACTGAAGGCAGGCCGTCGTTATTAAACATGATGCTTAATAATTTTTAATTTAGATAAAAAATAATACACTAAAAACTAACTGTATACAGTTTATTAACGTACTGTAATTTTATTTCAAACTAATGAGGGAAATAATGTTTTTAATCCAAGGAGCTCTAAAAGAAATTTAGAATAGTAATCATTATCTCTTTAACTGAAAGCACGGCTCCCACAATCCTGTGTTGACGCCTCTGTAGAACATTTCAAAATGTTAAATTCACAAATAATATGTTTAGGTTACCATTTTTGCCATAAGATTAGGTTAGCTTCTGGCCCTTTTTCAGGTGTAAAAAAATATACTTATAATGGCACATATGGTTCAATAATTGCATCCATTGTGAATAACTTAAGTCGAAGGTCAACAGCTGCCCTCCATCTGCATTTGAAATTTAAAGTGTGTTGTTTCTTCCGCTTGACTGTTTCAAACAACAACCTGCTGAAGAACAAGTTTGCAGCTCCATTGTCCGGAAGAGAACATGAGCGTTTGTTTTCAGACTAACTGTCAGGTTTGTATGCATGAGCGCTCTCATGGAACGGACTTTCGAACCATGGCTTAAAGAGAACAGAGGATAAAAGAAGCTTCTTAAATCAAAAGTCCATCTGACAGTCTTTATGCAGATCAGGGCCTGAATGTGCATCAGTGCCTGCGGTGAATGGCTATGACAGTCACAAATGAAAAAAAAAGTGCTGTATCCTGGGAGAACTCAGTATCAGAAAGAAACGTTTAAATATACTGGCAATTTTAGCACTTTTGAATGCAGCATTCTGAAATGAAATGAGATGCAAAACTTAAATAGTTTCCATTAACTTGGTAGGGGGTTATAATGAGGTGGGTGATGTGAGTCACTCAAATAAACTAAACTTACCAATCTATGGTTTTCATACTTAAAGTCATGAAACCAATATATTTATTTATTTCTTATTAAACAAGCCCAAATTTGTTTGATGGTTTCATAGTCGTGTTAATAGTGTCCTATGTGAACATGTTCTGCATTTATTTTCCCCAGGTTTTTTTCTTCTTCTTTTTTTTCTTGAAAATCTTATTTGAATGTGCGGCAACTATAGTTGCCGGTGGGCAAATATGTTGTATGCACCCCCTTAATATCAAATATGAATAGAAGGATAACATTTGGCAACTATCTCAAAAAAAATTCTTTCAACAGATCAATCTTTATTCATAAACAAATATATTATGTATAAAAGTCGAAGAACATTTGATGCGAACCCAAAAAAGCTGCATATAGCTTACAATTTCTTGAATATGAAAACACAACAAACAATAAATCCATTTGTCTTAACCCTTCTGTGTTGTTTGGGGTATTTTTGACCCACATTTCTAACTTTCATTCATGGGGATAACATGGATAATTTGACATGGTTTAGTGAAAGATTTTTGCCCATCTTTTGGAAAATGCAGTTTTAAAAGTAACAAATTATCACTTTAACCAGTAGATGGCTGCAGAACAATTTGCTATTTGACTAACTGAAATACATCTTTTCACAAGTTTTTTTTTCCAGTTGTATTCATATCTACATATTATGAAATCACAATTATAACAATACAAGTTACTTTTTGTCAAAGTTTACGCATTTATTGTACTGAAAAAAAAAAAAAATCTGTTTTTCAATAATGTTATTGAAAAATACTATGATTAGAATCAAATGAATTTTGTAACATCCTGATCAGGTGTAACATTATTGAAAAACAGATTTTTTTTCAGTACAAAAACTGCTAAACTTTGACAAAAAGTAACTTTTAATCTAAGTGGATATGAATCTAAGTGGAAAACTTGTGAAAAAGATGTCTTTTAGTTTTAAACTCTGCAGCCATCTACTGGTTAAAGTGATATTGTATTTACTTGCAAAACTGCATTTTCCAAAAGATGGGCAAAAATCTTACACTAAACCATGTAAAACGATCCATGTTATCCCCATGAATGAAATTTAGAAATGTGAGTCTTTTATAATGTGAATTTTGCAAAAACAAACAAACAAACAAAAAAACTTTTTTTTTCTTTTTTTTATAAAAACCTATTTAAAAAATAATACTTATTTTTGTCTATTTATATAAATTTTGTGGAGTAAAAATGTCCAAATGTGGAGTAAAAACATTAAGAAACTGAGTAAAATGACATTTGTTTTAAAAAAAAAAAAAAAAGTATTTTGTTACAAAATTACATTTTGTTGCCTGGGGTCTCTCAGACCCCAAACAGCCTGACTGTAAACCACAAACGAACAGTGCACAAGGATTAAAGTGGTGGAACATAGTGCAGCCATAACAGGCATTGTGTATCAAAAATGTAAATGAAAATAAATAAATAGAATGAAGAAAAAATTATACAGTATATAAAAAAAAAACACACAAAAAAGGCAAATAACAAAAATAACAGTGCATACAGACAATTTATGAACAGTAGAGATGTCATTTAAAGGGTTAAGTTATGTTTATGCACTAAACAAGACCAATAACCTTGATTTATTAACCTATTAACACAGTATACCCCATTTTCCCATGATATATGTACTTACATCTCTTGTAAGATTTGTTTTGTTTGGGTGATTCTAGAGACCTTCATGATTATTTGTGTATATAATATAATATAATATAATATAATATAATATAATATAATATATGAAGAAAATGACCTTTCTTTGGGAAGGTTTGCCTTTGCCATGCTTCCTGGAAGTAGGGGTAGGAAGTTGACAGCCTCATGTGACAGGAAGGAAGTGAACACCTTTTTTTTTTTTTTTTTTCTTGAAATCCTTTATTTGGTTGATGGCTTGCATGTCATTGAGACATAAAACACGGATAACATCTAGAAAAATACTTACAAAAAGAAAATGACAACTATGCACTGCGGCAACTATAGTTGTCGGTGGGCTTAATCCAACTGTTCATTACTAGTTAGTTCATGTTAGTTTAAAAATTCACAAATACAACATTTGATTGTAATAATATATAAGTATTTTTTTTAATTTTTTTTATTAGCATTAACTAATATTAATAAATGTGACCCTGGATCACAAAACCAGTCACATGTCGCACGGATATATTTGTGGCAATAGCCAACAATACATTGTATGGGTCAAAATTATCGATTTTTCTTTTATGCCAAAAATTATTAGGATATAAAGTAAAGATCATGTTCCATGAAGATATTTTGTAAATTTCCTACCGTAAATATATAAAACATTTATTTTTGTGAGTGAATGCAGCACAATCGCGAACATAAATGAACAACTTTAAAGGCGATTTTCTCAATGTTTCGATTTTTTTGCACCCTCAGATTCCAGATTTTCAAATAGTTGTATCTCCGCCAAATATTGTCCTATCATAACAAACCATACATCAATGGGGAGCTTATTTATTCAGCTTTCATATGATGTATAAATCTCAATTTTAAAAAATTGACCCATGTGACTGGTTTTGTCATCCAGGGTCACAAATGCCGTAGAAGTATTTTTCATTTAGTCTTCTCTACTGACTGACTCACTCATAAAGATACATAAATACTGATTTGAGCTGAAAGTATTTTATATGTTTTCTAGTATAACAACTTAAAGTTTCTGTTAAAAGATGTCACCATTTGAAATACATACTGACTCACTCTGAAATATATCCTATTATGGAAGTAAAATGGGTTGTAATTGCTGTTTTTTATTTACTTTGAATTCATCAGCAATTTGCTTTTCATGAGTTGGCACTTTCTAAGGATACACTGGAATCATAACATCCTGAACTGTCTGTTTTAACACTGAAATTGTTTCAGACATCTTCAATTAAGATGTTAAGAAGCTGAGCTATTTGGTGGCCGGTATGGCTTGGGATACTTCAAAGCATGAAATAGTAATAATGTCTGAACCTTACAAACACTTCCAACGAACAATCCCAGTTCCACTCGCACCCGCCGCCCATGCTGCTGTAATCACGACTAAGCTTCCTGGAGGCTCTGGGTCCATTTCTCAGAAGTTATTAATTTCCATCTCCCCCTCCTTCCTCTCCCGGCACATGTAGAAGCCTGCCTTCACTCAGCTGAAGGGTGTGACTGGTGTGAGCACCAGGGACCATGACCCAAATGAAATTTTTCACACGCTCATTTTTCTGGAGCCCATTTTCAGGCCCTGACAGGTGGCGGAGGAGAGACAGGAGGTCAGACAAATGGATCGTGACAGAGCGCTGCTGGAAATATGACGTCAGAAATTATACTGTTCCTTATTTACTGATAGAACCGAAACGGTGTACCACAAGAACCTAAAGATGATGATAAGAACATTCTGAGTTCAGTACATCTTAAAGGGATAGTTTACCCAAAATGTTTAATTCTGCTATCATCTGATCCTCATCTTGTTCCAAAGCTGTATGCATTTCTTTCTTCTGCTGCACACAAAAGAAGACTTTTTATGAAGAATGTTGACATTCAAACAGTTTGTAATGAAGTAAGTCCATGGGGAATATATATATGTATATATATATATATATATATTTATTTATTTATATATTTATTTATTACATGGCTTGGTTGGATTCCAATGTAGAATGCGGAAGTATAACATACCGTTGCCATGAAAAACAGAGCGTTGCTATGGACGCAGGATTCTAACCGTAGAGACGGAAATAATAAACTCCTTTTTAAATCAATATTTTGTGTCAAATTATTGATTTATTTGGTGGGTAGCCATGTAATAAACGGGATAATGTAGAGCGAGGCGGTTGTTATAGCGAATACAACCCCTTCAGGCTGATCCAAGACCCCCCCGCTTTGCGTCGGTCCCAATCAGCCTGTCGGGGTTGTATTCGCTATAACAACCGCCTCGCTCTACATTATCCCTTACATATACACCAGCCTATATTATTTATTGGTAGAATCATAAACATTATTTTAGACTGGCTTGCTAGCAATCACCGGATGGATGGATGGATGGATGGATGGATGGATGGATGGATGATTTGCAACATGAACTCTTTTGTAAGGTGCAGCCATCTAATCTTTTTTGAGAATGTTAAAACACTTTCAGTATGGACATAGTTTAGGTTCAGCACATAGAAAGAAACAGTGGACAGAATCAATTTTTCTTCAGAATCTGTTTTCAAATGTTTTTAAAAGGATGTCCCTCACGCCCCCTGTGTCTGCTGTGCTATTAAGTAACACACAAGGTTGTCCACCTTGAACAGAAGTCCCACCTCTAAAAGAACAGTTTTACAATGTAAAAACACACATTTTGTACAGCTGATGCTTTAACAAAAATACAAGCTGCACATTTCTGCTTTTAACACTTTTTACTTGTCCCATATAGGCATATTTTCAGCCCCATCCTGTAAACATGTTGCTTGTGTTTTAGAAAATGAGGGCCAAAAGGATTTTCTCCATTTTGAACCCAGAACGTTCTTTTAAGAGAATTGCGAAAAGACTTCTATGGCATGAAGATTATTAGCACACCGTACTACAGGCATACTAGCATGTTGACATTTTGACAGGTAGATAAGAGCAGTTTCTGCTTGTTGTTGCTTTAATTAACTCTGATACTAATAGAAAAAAAAATACTCCAATGTCATTATTTGAAGTTCAGTAATTAGCACATTATCTTCCCATGCTCATTAACTACCATGTTTTCTTGTCATCTTTTGCTCAGGCTCAGCTCATATTGACAATGAAATCACGTATTGTAAAAGTGTGTGGGCTCTCAGGAGTGTGTATAAATAGACCTCATATCAACGTCATTAGCTTGTCAACGTATATGGCCTAAAAAGAAGCATTAGTTCTAGAAACATCCCTCCAATACAGAGAAACTCCTGCCAACCACTTTGCCAGATTCCCATCCTCCGCTGAAACTCGTATGAAGTTGGTACGCTAGAGGAAAGTGCGAGAGTAAGCGAGCGAGTGGGTGGGTGAGAGAACGATGGAGGAAGATCGAGAGAAGGCTGAAAATTTTCAGTGCAGAAATATTTTCCATAAATTCATAAACGCTGATAAGGCCCCATCTTTTTCCCATGTGCCCCAGCCAAGGACGAAGGAACATACATTAGGAGATTAGAAGCAGCGCATTTCCATCACCTCGCTGAGAGCGAGACCCATGGGCCCAGCACACGATTTTATCAAACACACACAGAGGCGAAGGAAAGGCAGTGCTGGTTTCAACTTCATTTTCCCTTCTTCGCTTCTTTAAAAACCCTTCTCAACCTCCGCCATCAATAATCTGCCCTGCTGTCCTCTGTTTCATCAGAGTGATGCCATTCGTTTTCTTAACTATATGTATTTAACACACACACACACACACACACACACACACACACACACACACACACACACATTATATATACAGTATATAAATATATATATATATCAAATACACATTAAAAATCATAATCATTTAGTTCGATCTGTGCTCTTATTATCTGTTGTGCACTAACACTTTTTAAAAAAAGTCTGGGGTTGGTAAAATTTTGAATTGGTACAATGCTTAACCAAGGCACCTATTTGATAAAATACAGTAAAACAATACTATTGTGAAATATTATTACACTTTAAATAACTGTTTTCAATTTAATATATTTTAAAATGTAAATTGAATTGGTTACTCCAGTCTTCAGTGTCACATGAACCTTCAGAAATAATTCTAATATGCTGATTTGGTGCTCAATAATCATTTCTTATTTTTATCAATGTAGAAAACAGCAAAATAAATAAATAAATAAATAAATGTGGAAACCATGAAAATATTTTGTAACTTTATAAAAGATTATAAAATGGTGTATACTTATGTTTAGTTTAAATAAACATATCAAACTATGTATTATACAGACTATTGGAGTGTTGTTTTGCAAGTGCTATTTACACCAAGTGCAAGTAACTCTGAATGTTGTTCCGGTAACACTTTATAATAAGGTTGCATTTGTTAGCATTAGTTAATGTATTATCTAACACAAAAAATAGCAATAAGCAACACATTTTTTACAGTATTTATTAGGATTGCACCGATACCACTTTTTCCAGAATGAGTCCGATACTGATACTTTAATTTTTGGTACTTGCTGATAAAGTACAGATACCTGTATTTTCACTGCATTTGTAATTTTTAAATGTATTGGGTAGAGATATATATATATAAATATTATTAGTTGGCTCAATTTGTTCAGCAAATATATATTTTCTTCAGTTATTTTCATGCTTAATTAAGCCTGTTAAAATGTATTGAGCTTCAGTTACTTTCACTGTTCATTCTATTGCTCTATCATATTTTATCTTTCATTTAATGCAGCGCATATTTAGAGCAACTCCCGCAGGGCTAAGTGATAAGGATTGGGTCAGTGGTTTAAATGTTTAGATACCAGTGAAATATCACAATTCTCTATTCCAATGTTGATACTACAGCAAAACTACAAGTCTAATTAATGCTAATTTAAAACATTATTAAAGACAAGTAAACAGTCAGTAGTAAAATAAGAACAAATAATCAAATTACAAATAGCACAAATAAATACAATAGAACAAAGAAAGGCTACACATGAAATAAACAGTTTTTAGATTTTTAAGGTAGTTCTATAGTTTCCAGGTAGCCTACAGAAATGTGAATGAATCGGATGTGAAATAACACTGCATATTCATCACTGTATAAATTAAATATAGATGGATCTTTCTAAAGTTACAAAAGGTATTTAGTCAAGAGCAGAGTGATTTATTTGTCCTTTTCTGATTAACATTATGCAGCAGGTTTATTTGCTGCCCCTTTAAAGAACATAAGAAGTTGATGTTTGAAAATCTTTAGAGATGAAAAAAATATGTATGAATCATGTGTGCTGCTCACAAAAGACTGGTCAGAACTGCAATCACTGGAATTTTTGTGCAAGCACTGAGTGGCAGAGTCCAATACAATCTCATTCCAGGATTCCTGTTCATCAGTAAATAATGAAACATTATGAGAAAGCCCTTTTTAATGACAAATAAATAGTTTCCGCTGTTCATACGTTGAAATTTATGCTAAAGAAAATACTGTCAATGTGATTATCGCATTTAATCAATTTGGAATTAAACATGTAATCAACCTCACATATTGTAAATTACACCAAATCACTGTGATTTCCATGAATGTAACATTCTGTGAACTTCAACAAAAGGCTGTTAAACATTTGTATGCATAATATATAAACACTAAAGTGTTGATGTTGCAGAAGCTATTGATATGTTCATATTATGCATTTGAGTGTTTATCCAAATGTACAAAACATTTTTTTAAGTGCATTAGAACTACGCTTTATGTATGAATACTAATGAGATCCCACTGTTTTCATGGGCATGCCAAACCATCATTCAGAGACAAGCGGTGAATGGAAAAAGTACCAAATGTGCATTTTAATCACTGTTTTACATCAATGGTTTTGATTCTTTTGGAAGTGGCAGGGTAGCTTGCGCTATCTTTGAGAAGAGCTGTGACAGTCGTATGTCAAATCGGCCTTGATCTAAATAAGCTCATTAGTTTCTCTCACCCGTCCTTCTTTCATTACGCTGTTTAAAACTGAACAATTGCTTTGTTGCATCAATTCTGCTTTTTGTATCAAATGTGACTTTATTACAGTCACCTTGGATGTTATTTGAAGGACATCAGCAGGTTGCAGCAAAAACATTGTCTTTTTTTGCAAAACAAAAAGCAAATATTCAGTTCAGTCTGTCTCATCCCGGCTTTCATCCTCTTCCCCTTCCCGTTTCACTCTCATGGGTTTAAACCCTGCAGGCTCACTGCCTGTGTTCTTTGGAGCTCGGAGTCGATGCAGATTTTGGCATTTACAGAGCTGCAGGCTGTTCAGGCAGCGCTTGAATAGGGAGTTGCATGAGAATGGGCGAAGATGGCAATGCCAACTGGTCAGAGATGCCCCTCTAGACCCCAGCAAACAATCACAGATCTCTTTCTAAGGCAGTGTTCATCAAATTGTGCTGTTTTTGAACCGGATTTCCTTCAAAGCTCAGAGCACAATGGACAAAACTGTCACATCTGGGCACGGATATGTCTCGGAGGAAAATATTGATCTAGGATCAGTCCTCGAATGTTCTACTCTGTGGGATGTGAAATTCATTTTGTTCGCTTCAAAAAATGTTGGATAACTCGATAAGCAAACAAAACCAATGTTTTAGTATGGCCATTCATATATCACCTATACATTGCACTAAATTCATTTATATAGGAATAGTTTACATGGACATAAACATATTTTCCTTTTCATCAAGATTTTAGGCTACAATGTATATGCTACAATGTAGTAGCATATGTACATTCCAGTATACAATATGCATTGCAGCATATCCCATTGCTGTAGCTCAAACTTAAGAATGGGACTAGCAAGGTCATGGGAACTAATGAAAAGTACACCTTGAATGCATTGAAAAAATCATGTAAATGTATATAAATAAAAGTGAATTTGAAGGTTTTTTTTTTTATAACATATTATGTGACAAATACCCTGTTAAGTCATGAAACTTGCAGATGACAGGCTTTATGTGCAGTCTGCTAGCAATCACATAATTGGCATGGCGCATGGTGATTGGCCTCTGCTGATACTGCAGCCAGTGAGATTGCTTGCTCAACATTTTAATAGTCTGGATCAATGTTCACTGCAAGCTGCTCCTGCAGCGCATTAGAGCCGTGACACACCAAGCCGACGGTCGGCCGTCGTCCGACTAGTTTTTGAAGTGTGTTCCACACATCGGCCCTAGTCAGGCCCAGTCGGCGTCAGTTCGCCTGATTCAGTATGTTGAATCGGCATAATTTTTTTTTTCCTACTATGAAAGTCAATGGGGTACATCAACTGTCTGGTTACCGACATTCTTCAAAATATATTCCTTTGTGTTGAGCAGAAGAAAGAAATGTATACAGGTTTGAAACAACTTGAGGGTGAGTAAACGAAGACAGAATTTTCATTTTGAAGTGAACTATTCCTTTAATAGCTGACCGGTTTAGCAAATGAGTCAGTGCATGAGAATAAAAGCAAAAGTGATGAACGTGATCGAAGAAAATGGCACAGACAGAAGGCTGTTCTAATTTGACATCATCTTACCTGATCATTCCATTCCTGATCATTTTCATAACCGCTTGGAATGAAGAAAGTGATCAATATGATTGATATTAAGCAAGCACTGCATCGTTTACACTTGGTATATCTGCATTCTTTTCAGTTTCCCTTTTTCGAAAGACATATAAAGATAATTGATACTAGCTAATATAGACAGTTATGTCCTTCCAGGCAGGTGGAGAACGCACATGCTGGTTGGCAGTCAGCTGCAGTCGTTGCGGTGTGTTCAAGCGCAGCTCACGTGAGGCGATAACACAGTTGGATTCCATTGCCACTAGTTCTTTGACATTGGGTTGGTGTGTCATGGCCTTTATCAGTGTTCCTCTGAAATTTAATGTGAACGTACATGCTTTTACATTGTCCTTGCACTTAAAAAATACCTGCATGTAGAGTTGTCAAAAAGTACAGACTTTGGTACCAAGTCGGTACTGAAATTTAAAAATGTGACGATACCAGCATTTCCCTCTAGCATTTTGAGCGCTGTTGAACGGATTCTTAAACACCTCTGATTGGCCATTGTGTCTCAACATATGTCTGTGATTGGCCAATTGTGATGACGCGCTTTAACATATATGAAAGCTTTAGCGTAAAGTTCTGCCAGGAAGACTCAATGTTACGTCACTCATTACTTCTGGTTATCCAATCACTAGTATAAAAAACTGTTACTTACACATATTTGAGTTCTCAGATGAAGACACAAACATTCAATCTTCACGTGAATTATTAATGAAGCAAAACTCTTTACAGGATCCCTAAATTCCTTAAAGGATTTTGTTTAAATTTTAACTGGAATAAATATATTTGAACATGATTAGCCTGTGGTTTCATGCATACTTTATTAACATGTTCTTTTGAAAGTGAATAAAAGTTAATACATGTTATTTTTGCAATTTTTGATAGTAAATAAACATATTTATTAGTATTTTAGTATTTTATTAAAAGTCTTTTTTAACTTTCTAACACTGTTGGAAAAGTTCCAAAAGTCCTGAAAACCTGAAGTCCTGTAGCATAACTGACCCAAGTGGCACATGATTTGATATAAATAACCTCACTGCAGTATAAGAGCAAGGACATCAATGCGCGCGCGCGCATGTGTGTGTGTGTGTGTGTGATGATATGTTTTGAGAGACATCAGTCTGAAGCTTTAAAATGCTGGACACCCTCTTCCATTGAGCAAATCAATAGAGTATTAGCAACTCAGAACCAACTGTGTGTCTGTGTCTCCCTGAGGGGAATCCAGCTCTGCTTTAACTGGTGACTGCTGGAGACTCTCTTTCTAACACTTTCCCTTTCCCTGGACACCTGCGATACTCTTCAGAGGTGAGAAAGTGTGCAAGAGAAGAGGTAAGGGACAATGACAGGTATTAAGGGTTTGAACAAGATGAGAACACTGAAATCATACTGTAAAACGCACCACATTGATATGATCAAATCTCAGTTGTGAGGAAGCTATAATAGTCAAGCCAATTTTGCAGACTATAGTCAAGCTACCCTTTTGAATAAGCAAACTGAAGCCTGGTGGTGTGATTTATTATTTTACGGTTGTTGCTTGTCAGATTGTGCAGTATGATATGACCCCATTACCTGCCTTGGGTAAAAGCATACTGTGCAACATCACATATAATTTATGTCAGACTATACATCTATATACTATACAGAAGATACTATACAGAATATACATCTCAGTTAAGAAATCATGACTGACTGTTTGAGTCTGGAGTGAGTTAGGGCTGTGTAAAACAAGACTATGTACTCTAAAAAATGCTGTCAAATATGGACCAACTCAACTGTTGGTTTAAATTTTCTTAATTCAATTTTAAACCCAATGGTTGGGTTTGACCCAAACATGGTTTAAAACAACCCAGCATTTTTTAGAGTGTGACTTCTCAGAAATCAGAACCAGTGATGGCTCGTCAGGGCAGGCAAGGGAGGTACAGTCTACCCAAAATTTTGAGGTGAAAATGGGAGAAGGATGATTTAAGGTAAAAACAATTCCCAGTTATTAATTTTATATTTCCGAATGTGCACTTCTTGCTTGTAATTTCACCAATGTAACTGCGCTCTTCCCCGAACACGCCGAAATTGCCAATGTAATTACAAAAGTTTGGAAAACTGTGTTAAGGTGAGTCTGAGGGGATAGAGAAGGGGATTGGGAGGCAAATCCATAGCCGGAGACTTGTGCCTCAATTAATAAAAAAAACCCACAAAAAACAAAGTCAATCACCATTGAGTATTTCACTTTCAGCGATTAGGAGCGTTGAGGAAAGAAACATGGCAGAGGAGGCTAGCCTCCCTTGGTATGTCAAACAATCATTGAAGAGACGTAAATTACGTGATATTAGTTTGAACTGCTACCGCTCATATACCAACTACGTGTGAAGAGTAGAGATATTGAATATTCAGTCGCAAACAAATTTACCAAACTACCATTCGAACAACAAGAATTAAAAATGAAGGAAGACTACACGCCTACAACAATCAGTTTCACTGAACGGCCTAGCATACACTTTTAGCATAGACTTTTGAAAGGACAGAAGGATGGATTTTTGCTTCTTGCTGTATATGTGTCGGAAAAAAAAAATCCTTGAGAGGGGATTCGCCCGCTAAAATTTTGTGTACCTCCTCTATTTTACAACCCACCAGCCGTCACAAATCAGATCAGAATTGATGTAATTTCATTTAACAACAATTGTAGCATACAGGGAGTGAAAGATAATGAGATATCTATGTTATAAATCATGCAGTCAAGCTGCAACTGAAGGACTCTCCTTTCTCGATCTCTTAGTAAGTGAGATTTTTTTTTCAAGAAAGTGATACTTTTATTCAGCAAGAACACATTAAAATGATCACAAGACAATAAAGACATTTATAGTGTTACAAAATATTTATATTTCAAATAAATGCTGTTCTTTTCAACTTTCTATTCATCAAAGAATCTTGAAAAGTTTCCCAAAAAATATGAAACAGCACAACTGCTTTCAACATTGATAACAATAAGAACTGTTTCTTAAGCATCAAATTAACATATCAGACTGATTTCTGAAGGATCATTTTACACTGAAGACTGGAGTAATGGCTGCTGAAAATTGTCATTTGCCATTACAGAAATGCATAAAAAACTGTATGAATATTTTACAATATTACTGTTTATACTATATCTTTGATTAAAAAACAAGCAGAATTTGTGAGTATGAGACATTTCTTTCAAAAACAATCTCACTGAACCTAAAACGTTTGAACACTAGTTTATGTTCTAGATTAGTAGGTAATAGGCAATTTACAATATATCAGTTAGCATGTACCAATAACTGATCTGAGAATACTATTCACGATTCAAGTAATTTGCCCGAAAATATTATATTATATTATTACAATGTTTGTTAATGAGTCAGTAATGAAAGTAATGATAATGTTATACAGCATACTTTTGTTTTTCAACTCTCGGTTCAGTTATTGGACACATTTTTCTTTCATTAAAAAAAACTCAACCATGCCAAGTAATTTTGCTTTCTGTATAAGTCCCAGCACAAAAGAGAAAACTAGAATTTTAAGCTCGCTGGAGGGAGAAAAAAGGTGAAAGTGTAGAAAGGTAGAGTTGGAGAGATTGTCTTTGACGGTAGCCATCTGAGGCAGATGAGGGAACCGTACCGCAGTTTCTTTCTCACATCTCTGAATAAACACCACCAATAAACAAACAACTGAAGAGCACGAGGCTGAGGGATCCGTTCAGCATCGCGCGACCTCTATAATCCACAAACCCACTGAGACATCTCCACAACAAAGCCCTGCGGCACAGATATAATCAAACATGAATTATTAAGAAATCGAATTAATGAGCCAAATTAAAAGAACCTTTCACACAAAGTGATTGCTATCGTACAGTCTAAATGCCAGCAACATGTTGGTCACCAGGGTAATGACAAACACACACATGCACTTTTTTTTCTTTTTTAGACTAAAAGGAATGCTATATATACACAGTGCGTGGAGAATTATTATGCAAATTGATATTCTGATAAAAAAAAATTTCAAGCACATTTTACCAATTCCAAACCACATTAATCTTTATAACATTTTGTATTTAATGATTTATAAGTGATAGTTAATTGTTAAAGGGGTGGTATAATGCCCTTTTCACAAGATGTAAAATAAGTCTCTGATGTCCCCAGAGTGTGTATGTTAAGTTTTAGCTCAAAATTCCCTACAGATATTCTTATATAGCATGTTAAAATGGTCACTTTTTGAGGGTGAGCAAAAACGCACCGTTTTTGTGTGTTTCCCTTTAAATGCAAATGAGCTGCTGCTCTCAGCACAGGGGGCGGAGCTTCAAGAGCTCCTGTCCTTTTACCTCACACAGACATGCACTGAAAATGTCAGTGTTTATGTTCAAACTGGAGTCAGACAATGATGGAGAGACTCAAGAAGAAGTGACAACATGTAGAATGCAACAGGACGTTTCTGAATGGTTAGTTGATGAATTTATGTAGCTTATGTGTAGTTATCTTCTAGTCAATGATTAGCATATTCTGTCATGATAATCTATAAATCTTGTTCCCGGGGGCAGGGTTTATGTAAATTATAGGGTTAGTGATGTCACTAACCCGGGAGGAAGCTCGTGTAGTCCCTACCAGCCGTTTGCTGTAGTCCTTAAAAAAACGATTTCTTTAAAAGCAAATATCTTCCTTTGCTTTGAACTTTGAGCGTTGTGACTTTGCAGATGTTGTTTATGCGCAAACAGCAACATTACACACTAACTAAAGTTAGAAAAGTGAAATTATAATCAACCACCCCTTTAAGGAAGCCTGGAAGTGTAAAACGCCTTATATTCAGGTGTGCATAATTAAGCAGGTTTTCTTTTACAGTTAAAATTGGCCAAAAAATAGATTTAACTCGCACTGAAAAGTCCAAACTTATGAAATGCTCATGAGAAAGATGCAATACTAGAAATGACCAATGGACAGAAAAATGCTTATGGTTCCAGCAGGGTCATAAAAGAAGAAGAAAAGACACATGTTAACTGCAAAACAAATTAGGGATTAAGGTGAAGAAATAGGTGTGAAACCCTTCAGTCTCCAGTGCCTCCATTTTCCAGAACGACAACCAAACTGGAATTCTCCAGAAGTACAAGGTGTAAGGATCTCAGAGACTTTACTTAGGTAAAGAATCCTGGAATATGACCCACACTTAATAAAAATCACAAGCTGAGGTGTTGTATTCTTCAAACAGTGGTAAGAGAGGATGTCGTGTTTGTCCTTCAAGAGTCACTCCCAACCTCTCAATAAAGCCTATAAAAAACACTCTTCATGTATTTCACAACACTACAGCTTGTGATTTATATTAAGTGTGGGGCATATTTCAGGATTTTTTACCATAGTAAAGTCTCTGAGATCTTTACACCTTGTACTTCTGGAGACTCAAGTTTGGTTGCCGTTCTGGAAAATGGAGGCACTGGAGAATAAAGTGTTTCTGATGGTTTCACACCTAATTATTCACCTTAATCCCTAAACGTGTCTTTTCTTATTGGCCTGTTTTATGACCCCTGCTGAACCGTTTTGCTGTCCACCATTGGTCATTTTTAGTATTGCATAATTCTCATGAGCAAAAGAGCATTTAATATATATTTTTTTACTTTTCGTTGCGTGTTAAGGGCCCTATTTTAACGATCTAAGCGCATGGTCTAAAGCGCATGGTGAAAGCACACTAAGGGCAGGTCCGAATCCACTTTTGCTAGTTTAACGACGGGAAAAATGATCGGCGCGCCCGGCGCATGGTCTAAAAGGGTTGTCCCTATTCTCATAATGAGTAATGGGTGTGTTTTGGGATTTACGTGTGTTAAACCAATCAGAGTCTCATCTCCCATTCCCTTTAAATGCCAGTTGCACCATGGCAGATTTGCTATTTACATGATGGAATTTAATATGGAAAGACCGAACGCGTCTCCAGAGTGCAAACGAAACTGCTCGTGCGCGAGTTAAAAGTGCACAAGCAGACCATCTACGGGACAAGTCGGATTCCACCATATCTTTATGTACACAATAATAATCTTTTACATTGTAATCCTGTTATTTTAAATATTTGGCATGTTTGTGTGCTGCTGCTGTTTAATAAGCAGAGTGTATGCACATTGTGGACCCACCTATAGGCGCACATTACTAAGGCGCTCATTAAATTACAAAAAAAAATATTGTCTATTCTACAGTCTATTTCTGTAGCCTCAAAATAGCAACATGCCAACAATGCACCAGAACACACCTCGTTTTCAGACCAGCACGCCCATGGGCGCACAAATGGGCGCAAATGCATTTGCTATTTAAACAACGTGGCAGGATGTGAAAATGATAACTGCGTCGGACTGAAACTAGCAAAAAACATTTGTGTCGCGCTTGGCGCTGCATTGCGCCCGGTGTAAGATAGGGCGCTAAATCTCTTTTTTGGCCCATTTTAACTGTAAAAGAAAACCTGTTTATGCACACCTGAAAATAAGGCGTTTTTCACTTCCAGCCTTCTTTAACAATTATAAATCACTTATAAAGATTGATTTAATTTGGAAGTGGTAACATGTGCTTGTAAAAAATATGATAAGAATATCAACTTGCATACTAAGTATGCACGCACTTTAAATAAAATTCACACTTTAGATTAGGATCTAATTCTCTTTATTAATTAACAATTAACTATGACTTTTGCTATGACAGCTACAGACACGCGGCAGCTACGTTTGCAACAACATTTTCACCGGAGGAAGAGATAAACGCTTAGAAACGCCCATATAGCTAGCATGATGCCTTCTATTTCTAGATGACAAAGACAAAGTTTACCAGCACTATGACATGACAAAGGTTACCGGTACTTATCTGAACTAACGTCATGATCACTGCCACTAGATATAAAGAAAACGTTGATTTTTCACTCGCTATTCAATGACAGTAAAAAAAAAAAAAAAAAATGTGTCGTTATTGTGCACTGCTGCTCGTAGACTAGCTCCAGTGCTCATTGCTGCGTTGCTAAATGATAGCAACTCACCAGGACACTTCACCAACTCTCCACTCATTCTCCATAGTTCTAATACTAGGCTGAGGCTACCTTTCCTCCACTTCTCCCCAACGTGACGTCATAACCGAATTGCGTTAAAAAAAAACGTTAATACCAAAAACGTAAAAAAATGGTCTTTAAGACCATTTTTGAGACATTTTAAAAATGATATACATATCTTGAGTGATTTATGTGCCCATTAATCGACAGTGGTGGTTAACCTGCAACATGGGCTTTAAATACACTGTAACAGGGACACATTAAAATAAAGTGTTATGCTTATGTTTCTGAATAAATAAAAAAAAGAGTGGATGTGATACAGTTTTTATGCTTTGAGGAATAAATGTATGTGTGAATAATGTTTTTGTTTTGTTTTGTTTTTTTCCACACAGTTATTAAAGTTAGTTTGCTAAATAGTAGAAATGTCTCCTGGACATTCAGTAAGTGGAAAGTCCATTTCACAGCAAACATGAAATAAAAGAGTAAAAGGGAATCAAAGACAAAATAGTAGCGAAATTAATATCTGTCGGGTTGAAGAAAAAGCACATTCAAGTCGGTACAATAGAGAGTGCAATGATCTTCGCACCATTCAGCTGCTCTGCCATATGTTTAATTAAATGTATTTATTATAATAACAATACACAATAATTGATGGCATAGTAAAAATCCAATTGTTCTTATAAATATGAGAATACTACACATCACCAAAATAATAATAATAATAATTTTTGAATATTCAGAGAACAGCATGTGTAAAAAGAATATACAAAGACACTGAAGATAAGCTAAAACAAAGCCACTCAAGACTGACTGAAATACTGTTGTTGTTGAAGACATGCTGCTGTTGTATCTCTTCCAGGACACAAACCAAAATGAAACTCCACCCATTAATAGAACAGATCCCATCAGTATCTGTTCATTTGGCTGATTTGATGTCTGCGTTTGACCTCTACTAAATGCATTTTGGATGGACTGCAGTAGAGGAAGAAGCGTTTGGATTAATGGCTGCTGGAATGGAGATGCTATCAGAGGAGGGATTTGGGCTGAAGTGAATGAAACGGTTGATGACCTCCTCCAGGCTAGACTGGACTAAAGCACCGGCCATTTGAGT
The DNA here is from genome assembly GCF_963993115.1 of Abramis brama. Lineage (NCBI taxonomy): Eukaryota > Metazoa > Chordata > Actinopteri > Cypriniformes > Leuciscidae > Abramis > Abramis brama. The sequence continues at coordinate 23,172,572 of NC_139974.1, forward strand.
TTCAAACCGGCCCGCTGATAAGACGCTATCTGTCACAAGAAAGAAAGAACACACAAGAGAGACACTTGGACAGAAAAACGTCCACTGCCACAACACACACACAAAGCACCAAACAATGATGTCCACATGCTTCATCCAAGAACATTCACTGAACATACTAACACAAATGCAACAGGCACACTTTAAAATGTAGTTGAGCCCACACTATGAAATCTGACACATTTCAGTCTCTCTATTTCACTGCTGACAATTAACCCTTCTCAAAAAGCTATTTTAAGTAGTTATAAGTAGTTATTCAAGTGCTGCAATTAACAACTATTATAATAATCAACTCATATGTTGATTTGTTTGATTAGTCATGTAACTAACTAATTAATATAAACAACAATACAAACCTTATAAATAAATATCACTTAATAAATAATATGTAATATTATATATTTAAAAAAATATATATTAATGTTCAGATTTAGGCAGTAGGGGGCAGAATAGCTCTTGCCCTGAATGATTTAACATCTGTGAAGCCATAGTGTGTCAGCTGGCGTGACGGTTGGCCGGCTGAATGAATGGTAATTTAAAATGTAAAAGCGTTGGTGAATAAAAGAGGGCGCCGGATTAACTGCCGGATCCTTTAAACCCCAGAGGACTGGCAGCAGCCCAACGGGCCACCAACCACCTGTGTACTTTTAAAATGGACACTTCTCCATTCCTATCTGCCGTCCGAGCAACACACAGCGACCAATCAGAAATCAAAAGGCATTTAAAACAAAGTGAAAGCTTTTTTGCCTAGTTTTGAACTGTTAGTTAGTTGAAACTTGTCTGCAATAAAAATTAACATTAATAATTCACAGGAATTTAATATTGTCCCATGTTTAATGGTGTTGCTGGAGGCAAATAAGTCCTCAAAATCAATATAAATCAGCATGAATATAAATCAGTGTGTTGAGCATACGGAACAGGCAGAAATATGACCTGCTCTTGACCTCCTCTTGTAAGGCAAAGAAAAATCTATTAAACATCTAAAATCTATTCGGGTATAATACAAATCTGGATGTAATACTAAGATGAAGGGAAAATGCATCCATGAAGGAGGCAATTGCATCCATGGCCCTACTATTCAAGGTTTCACAAAAATGTTTTAAATGATAATTCAATAGATCAATAGAATCACATTGTGGTTGTCAAATGCTATTGGATCATATTCATAGTTAATGTGAAATACTACACATGTGCACTGAGAATTCTATTGTATATGGTAGCAAATTCATTGGTCAAAAAGTGTATTTAATGTCACTAAATCAACCTAAACAAATTGTTACACAAAAAAAAAAAAAAGTAAAAGACATAGAAAATAGCTCCTCAGTGAAGCAATTACAGGTTGCCACTTTTTACACTTGTGGTTCCTCTGTGAGAACACGTAGCTTCATAGATCCACTAAAAATCACCTGGACACCAGCTGATTAAAAATAATTGCAAAAAATGGCTCAGGAAAGTGAGTTCTGAGAAAAGCTCTAGCAGCATTTGAGCACAGATGACATTTGCTGATATTTTGTTATTCATTTGCATTCAGACATTTTTAAATCTGACGTAAATGTGTAAATACCTTTTTTTTTTTTGCAGTCTACCGAAATATAAAACATTAACTTTATTAATATATCCCTGCATCATAAATGTGGTCGCAAACCTCTTGGAATCAAAGTGCTGCAGATCTAGAGCTCTTGAAATCAAAGCGCTTCTTCAGTGTGTTGTTACAACAAATGAGAGTGTGTGTGGAGCCTGTGCTGTTGTTTTGTGTGTGTTGAAGACTGCTGGCCTAACGGTCGCTTCTCACTGACTACAATAGCCTTCTCAACATGCCTCTGACAGCCTGTGTGTGTGTGTGTGTGTGTGTGTGTGTGTGTGTGTGTGTGTGTGTGTGTGTGTGTGTGTGTGTGTGTGTGTGTGTGCAGCAGTTGGTAGCTGTTCTGGGGGAGGGGTGTGTATGGAGTATGAAAAGACCAGGACTGGTTTGAAAAACACACAGAGACAATTTAAACACATTTTCAAAAATGACTTTTTGAATAAATCTTTTTTGACTTTGGTTCGGCTGTAGAATACAACTGAAGATATTTTGATGTTTCAATGCTTTGTTTTGTTTTTTCATTCAATGAAAGTAGACGGGGTCTAGTGTTGTTTTGACCCCAATGTTCTTCAAAACAGAAAATTGTATGGGTTTGGAACAACATGAGGGTGAATGAACAATGACAGTATTTAGTTTTGTGGGTGAACAATCTCTTTATACCAATGACCTTTAGATGTGATGTATAATATAATACAACAGGCCTCTTGTCCCTTTATTGCCTAAAAAGAAAAGGGAAAACATGCACATGAGGTTAAGAGATCATTTTCATCAAACAATAAAAATCACACAAACAGGTTTTCTGTGCCTGGTTTTGAAGTGCCGCCCAACCGAAAGGATCATTTGACTCTGTCCATGGAAAACAACAATCGTCTATTTCACCATCGACTCTGCTTTCTCTTCTAGTTTTTCCTGTCGCTGTGAGATTTATTTTCATACACTCGTTCATATCTCCCTCTGTCTCATTCCAGTTCAGCTCAATGGGGCGTAACGCTCTGCCTCTCTGTGACATCCTGGCTTCTACAGGACTATAATACTAATGACACTTATAAAATAGATATAAAGAAAACAGCAGTAACCGCATAAAGACAACAAGGATTTAGATGACACTGAATCATTTGGTGAATCACACAAAGAACTGTTCGGGTCACAAACAAAATAAATGATATGTTACATAAGAAAATGAATGCTATTATGTTGCCAAGATATAATTTCACATATCTTTTGTAATTAGAGTAACATTATAAATTGATCCCATTCTTTTAATTATTGTTTATAGGGCTCATGCAAACACGATTTGAAATGATTCAAATCAAAAAATGATTTCAGTTAACATAATTTTTCTGTACTATACATCAACAGTTATATTAACAACATATAAGAGTATATTATATATATTTTTTGTTATATTATATATTTATCCATTTTATTATTATTATTATTATTATTATATGCTTAATTTGAATCTGTATTCATGTACAAATTGGTTGAATGAACGATTCAATGACACACTAATAAAGTCACTTGTCACCAGCATAACAAAATCATCTGTAGGAAAGGTCATATTAATTTATGCATTTCTGTCATGACAACTCTCAGAGAGATTGGCATGGTAATAATAATGTACAATGTTAATATATTTGTTCTTGGCAGAATAGATCTGCTATGCTGCTGCTATAGGGCTGCAACAACTAATCAATAAAATCGATTATTATAATGAAAATAATCGACAACGAATTTGATCATCAATCAAATTTATTACATATAGTTTTATATTACATGTTGTTTGGAGGACAGCATTGGGTAGGATGTGGAATAATATTGTTTAAAATAATGAATTCAAATTAATTTAATTTTTTTTATCAAAAAACTAATTTTAATGTATAATGTTTTTTATTTTTTCCCATCTGATTAACTGATTATTATTATTAAAAAATATATATATATATATGTTAGTAGTTGCATCCCTATTGCTGCTGCATAGCAAGTGCATAGACTTGCTGCCAATACATTCACAGACATTGTGCTGTGTCCCCCAACAAAGCAGGAGACATGGGAAATAGACAATACAAGCCAAATGCATGCTGCTGAGTGTAGAAAACAAGGTGCTGCATCGGCAGACATGCATATGTCCGCACATGAACATAGACTGGACGGGATAGGACAAAACACTCGCCAAGATATGTGTACTGCTGCTGCACTGAAGAGCCATGAGAATGCATGTTTTAATATCTATGTGTGCAAAGGAGCCGATTTATGTTTCTGCCGGTGGGTGCCCAGAAAAAAAAAAAAACGTTGTGGAGACAAAATCGACCCTGGCAAAAACCATAGATCCCACCCGCAAATTACACCTATATTACCAACCAAACAAAAACACATTATTTCCATGTGTGTTGTCATGAGTCGTGCTCTCACTGATATCTGATGATCAGTAGCGGTTCAGTAAATAAGATAATTAAATAAATACCTATTTACAATAAGCACTTAACTCAAAAATAACTATTACATAATAAAAATAACTTTGCTATCATGAAATAAAGGTGAATCCGTAATGTCTTTACAATTTAAAGGTACAGTGTTATTTCGTCAGGCAATCGTGAAAGTCAAGTAGTTGAAAGCTTAAATCTAGGAGAGAAGACCACAAAGAAAGAGTAAGAAGAAAGTTTAAGTTTGAGTTTAAGCACACACACGTTATATCTGAGCGAGTGGAGAAGATCCATCATGGATCATCCATGAGACATAGGCCTATTTGAAAACACGCGTCCGGTTTTGTGCAAGAGTGAAGGAAATCCGCCTTCGAGTTGAGAGATTTGTGCTTGTGCATTATTTGGATGCGCTCTCGACATTTGTCATTAAAATAACGCAACAGGAGCGGCCTCAAATAAACTATAAAAAAGGTGAAGACAATTGTGTCTGAAATCACAATCGATTTTTTATTGGTTAAAATCAATGGAGAATATCTCAAATTTTTCGTATCGGATCGGCACCATGTATGTGTGCCTGGGCTACCACGCCGAATGGCTTAGCTCTAAAAAATGTGTCATTAACATTAGATATCACGTTGCAAGCTGATAGAGATAAGAAAACCCAGCAACCACCTGAAAAAGTATCATAATTTAAATAATTTATTAATATCATTGACATAACCCTTACACTTTTATTTGAATAAGTGAAACCCCCTTTTTTTTATGAATAAACATTTAAGCGCTCTATTTCACTGAACATTTTCTCAAGTTGCTGTATTAAACACAATACGTAGTCACTGCTGCTTAGGATTTTATAATTTAATAATTTATTCCTATATCGAATGCAAGACTGTAAAACATGAAGCTTAGTTTAAACTGTTTTATACAGTTCCATTCATTTATCGCTATAAATACATTCTGCTGATTAGTTAAAGGCATTAGCAGATTTTAATGTGCCATTGGAGCAATGGATGAATGACCAGGAGGGCATGACTCTGAGTGGCATGCAGCAAAGTCCCTTTAAGGCAAGACATTTCGCTCGGCAGCCACTTTGAACGACTCTCATCAGTTTCTATAGCAACCAGCTTCTAACTGCAGCTGCAGTGACACAATGACATAACCAATCAGCGATTGGCTCTTTTATTTAGAAGGTGGGGCTATCCCGCCATATTGCATGTTGCACTTTCTCCCATTCAAGTGAGTCCACCCATCTTCGTATATCTAAAGTCTTTACGCACATCTGACACTGCCTGCACGTGCTTGTTTCAACTTTAAACGCACCAAACTGCAACGGTTTCTTCTTGACAATTAGACAAATTATCCTCTCGGTTTGCCAGAGAACCTTTTCTTTTTTAGCAATGAGAAGGGGCCTGCAACACAGGTTTCAGCAAGTTAAAGGAACATCGTCCTTTTTAAAACAAAGTTATTGTTTGATGTTTCACAGATTAAAAGAAAGAGGTTTATGTTTAGACGTGAATGCCCTGCCTGGTTCCAGAATCTAGAATTTCCCAGAATTTGTGAGGGTGTTCTAATGCAGATGCTACTGTGTTAAGCAACGGCTCACTATAAGAATAGCAATGTATGTGAAACATTTAAGATTTACAAGTTATTAGTTTAACAATGTTTGGAATATGACACATCGGAAAACGCTATACATTCCCCTTCCTGCGCATGCATAAAACCTCAACAGCTCACTAAGATGATACAGACGGAACAGGCATAATAAAGTTCTCATGCTATTCTCCTGACAGGATCATTTTAATTATCAAAATATCTCACCATTCACTTATGTGTCCAGGTCACACTCAGTCACTATTATATGCTTGGTATAAAATGCAACTCCTCTCATGTTTTGCTATAGAACAGCAATTGCAAGTACATTTTCTGTCATCTTTTCCGGACTGTGATATGAAGAGTGTACAATAGGGCTGGGCGATAAGGCCAAAAAATATTATCACGATAATTATTTTATATCAGTCGACATCGATAATTATCACGATAAATGTCAAATCTTTATTTCTTTCAAGTTTAAAGGCAGATTTTTGCTCCTAAGTGAAAGTTGTAGAAACAGAGCGTTAATTGTGGTTTTAAACTACTCTTTATTCTCAGAACATATCATGACAAACACTTGCCAAAAAGGTAAGTGTAGAACATTCAAACATTTGCCATTTTTCCTTAACAAAATAAATATCTTAATAGAAAAAATAATTTCTTAGTTTCTGCATGTGCTAATGGGGGATATTGTTTCAAGTCTTGAAACAGGTTTGTGATGCCTGACTTTGATGGCACGTATATTCAGCACAGTTTGCAGTGCAGGCTGCAATATTAATATTACATATTTTGTCACAAAACGCATATTTGACAGTGAGTTGACAGTAGTATTAGCTTGAGTTAGGATGCAGATTTACTATGTTAAATTTATGTTCATTAATAAAAACAGTAACATCTGTTAAAAAAAAAAAAAACTGTTAATGTTTTATTCACATTAACCATTGGTCATCCAGTATCAGGCATTTAGATCATGATAACCACAGTTAAAACCAGGCATAGCCTACAGCACCTCACTATCATGGCAAAATGTAACTTTATTGTTTTTTATGGTATTTGTATGAAAAACAGTAGCCTAAATACATTATTAAATACTGTAATTATATTACATTAGTCCTTTAATACAATGTCTACATTAATAATATAATACAATTCAATATGTATATCCCACATTTCATGGTGCAGTTAATATTACTAGGCTAACGTTACTGTAAACGTCCATGGTAAATGATGGGAATTTGTAGATGGAAAAGCCTTCTGACTGTATTGTTGCGCACAGTGTTTCTCCTGTTTGTCAGCGCTGTTTCATCTGCCTTTAAACTGGTTTAAATCACTGAGACATTTGTGTTCTTCGCTAAACTCAAGCGCTTCTCACTGTATCTCGTGACGAGACCAATCAGAGTATACGCATCTGCTCTAGTGAGCTCGTGCTGTGCTGCCGTTTGGACTTTGAGCCGAGCGGATAAATGGTCCGTGTGGCGCGCGGTTCAAATGAGTTTCGTTCTGCTTTTGGCGCATAAACATTATCGAACATTTATCGAACTCTTGATATTGTTTTATAGAGAAAAATTATATCGCGATAATTATCGTTATCGTTTTATCGCCCAGCCCTACTTACGCCAACTACATTGTCTGCTTGTTGCTGCTGCATAAACGCAATATTGCATATTCACTAGCTGCTAATACGCGTAGTAATCCACTATAAGCATTAAAACAGGACTGTTAACATGAAACATGATTTTAAACATCATGTATGGTTTCTTCATAAGGAATTGACAAAGCAGACCATGAAAAAATGCATAGATCTTAGATGTTTAATTTCAGAGAATTTCTGAAAGCGCGCTGCAGACTGCTAACAGAAAACAATGCCAATTATGTTAATGTTGAGCAGCAAGCTCATTGGCAGCTGATGCCACAGCAACCAATCAGCTGCACTATAGATAATGATGTAATCGCTAACAAATTGAGTTAAGGACCTATCAGCCTGCGCCATCTGTGAAATGAAAGAACTTATAATAAATACTAACATCAGTTAAAATTAAGAACTCATACACCTCTGAAATGTACTTCCAGAACAACTCATCACGTTTCACTGTATATGGCGGATACAAAACGTCAGCTAGGTTGATTTGTCGATAACATTTTTACGGGGGGCATAGAAAAAGATCAACAGTTTCAGGAAATATCTCCCTAATGTTCTTAACTTGAACTTCTCAGTGTTCACATGTTCACTGAGTCTCAGTCACGGCTGGTAACTTCAATTTCTAATGATTCTGTTCTTTTCTATTTCTGGCCTATTCAAATCTGTGATTTAAAGAATGTCTCAGTGATCCCCATGCAACTCTAGGGTTTGTAAATGTGTTTAACTTTGATATGAATTTGATGAGCAGTGTGGTTATGAAACTGATGTTGGCTGGTTGTTAGTAGGTTATTAAATTTCAGGACAGCGGTCCAGAGCGGTACGCTTCCCAGACTGAGATAATGGCATTAAAGTGATTAAATCTACTATGGATTTCACACACTTGATTTAAGATGCAATTTTCAGTAAAGTAACCTCAAAAACTCAACACAGATTAGCCGTAGCACATCTGTCTTTCCTCTAGTGTTTTCACAGTCTGTCATTTACACTTCACCCCAAGCATACAATGAAAGTGTGTGTGTTTGTAAGATTAAAGCTAACAGCAGTGTGTGTCAGTGTGTAGTATGTGCAGACTGCAGAATAGGGCTGGCGTTGTGTCGCTCTCAGATGAATCACACACTTCCGTGCGATTCAGTCCTCTCCGAGGATTACAGCCGTCTAATAGAAGACCCACACACACACACACACACACACACACACACACACACCTCAGTACTAAACCCACTGCCACTCACAGTCATCCTTCTGAAAACTCATTCTTATATCAACACACAAAACACAAACTGATTTTACATTTTATGAAGAGCACATTGTTGATGGTTGATAGTGTTGCTTCGTGGTATGATATGCTATTGATATTCCCTGTGATATTGTAATAGGAATTATTACAATTGTAGGAAGCATTGCAAATGACAATTGAATTACAAAATGATAGCGAAATATAAAACTATTGATTTAAAGTTGCTTATCATATGGAAACATATTTTAAGATAATTGCAATATATGCAAATATGTCCTACATACGCATGCAACTATTTATACAACTATATTTAATGTCAGTTGCAGAAATGGAAAAGGTGGTTAAGAATTATATTGGCACAAATCATGGGCAATGCCGTTTTTCATCAGGAATACAGCTGTTAAAAATGATTTTAATGAATATGTTGAAATGTGGCCTGATGGCTTCAACAAAAGCATATTCCATCAATGAACAACCTCCTAGCTCACAGTAGGTCTGTCTTTATAGTTTTATAAGTTTGAATTGTGAATGAATTCCCCAATGAAGAAAATTAATTAGATTTTTACTTCCAGACCCCAATTGTTACACTCTATGACATGGTACAATAGCAACATTACCTCAAAACACTCTAAACTCTGAAACTAACAAAGAATAATATGGCTTTTAAAGAAATCAGTGCCATTTTTCAGAAAACAGCCAACTGTGAAAAAAATAATAACCGTGAAAAGTAATTTGACGAAAGGTGCAAAAACACAGTGGAGCACTATAAAAGAGTTTGCCTTACAGTAAGTGCAGCTGAAGCCATCTGTAACCTCTGGCCTCAAAACACACTGGTGTCAACGTTTGATTGACAGTGATTTAAAACTAGTACTGTTCTCTGTACTCTTATAGCACTTAAAGGGCTTGTGTCATGAAAATTTTGAAATAAAAGAGTTCATGTGCTATAAAACATTCTGTAACTTTCATACTCAAACTCAAAACTCTTCCAGCAGTTCAAAAACAGCATTTATTGAAAAAACCCTCTACAGCTGAAGAAGCAGAAAAGGTCTGAATCCAGAAGACAGAAAAAACTGACAAAGAAAAAATTTGGGCAACCATCGTTATGGTGTACACAACATGGAATGATTTGATGACAGACAACCTTGCTGTCACGGAGAGTGATGAAGCAGACAGGGGAGTATAATGTAACTGAAGTTTATTATGAACAGAAGCATGGAAACCAGCAGATGTAAATGGTGAGTTGAACACAATGAAGATAGTTGAATGGAACTTAGCTGATGAATAACAGTATTGTCCTTCACAGGTAGAGAACGGAACGAGGCTGATGGCAGACGTGGATGAGAGTCCCTGTCGATGATAGCAGGTTCATGGAACGGGATCGGAAGACGAGGATGGCAGGTAAGTTGAACAGGTAAGTTGAACAGGTAAGTACTGAGGTAGAGTCTGTGTCCATGGAAAGACAAGATCAGACAATGAAGAGTGGTGCAAGTGAATGTATATAGTGAACAGGTGATACAGGTGTGGTGATTAGTAATCAGGGGAGAGTGAACGAGTGGGTGGAGTCTGTAGATCTGGTGGAGCCGTGACACTTGCATAGTGATGCACATGTTGCTTCTTTTAATTATTGTGTAGACTGGTCTCTAAAATTCACTAGCATCAGTGCTAATGCTAGCTAGAACTACTAACTACTAAATGCCTCTTTAAAGATGGAATTTGTCTGAAGTGAAAGAAGGAAACTCTTAGTTTGTATTGACAGTGAGTGGAGGTTCCTAGGGATTTTAATCACAGATTCCTGCAGAGAAACTGTCATGATAATTATTAATTGCTTAATACTTCAGATAAAGTACTCCTGCTTAATGACACTTACAAAAATATCTAAAGCAAGACAGATGGATGACAATGAAGAGAAAAACAAAGCAACATTCTGCCAAACAGAAGACAAAAGATAAAGCACATGGAAGACAATGAAAAAAAAAATGGAAAAAAGAAGCCGCCACAAATTACTATAAGAAAAGAGAAATTCAGAATGTCAGGCAGTCGAAGGAGCTTTTAAGGTACAGATGGTGAAAACTGAGAAAAAGAAAAAGCGCAGAATGAAAGAGTACGAGAGGACTCTTTCGGCTCGGTGAGGTCTTTACTCCTACAAACCCCTCTGCAGTATTTGTCAGTGGGTTGAACAGAGTTTTACCACTGGCTGAGAAAAGGAAGCAACAAACTGAAAAAAGGCAATCAATCAACAGCTTCCGTGCAACTCTCTTGTCTCCGCTGAGCTTAACCTCTTTCCACGCCCCTCACGACAGTGATAAATTAGTGGCGCACTAAAGTGCTTTACAGCTCCGCAACGCACATCTCATCAACCTCAAACTGATGCGCCTGAGCAACTGCTCATCCCAATTCACCTCTCTCTGATACATTTATTTCAGGCCTGGTACCAGGGTACAAATTTAACACCCGCCAGGGGCCAAATGCAGGTAATATTGGCTTTGACAAACGAAATAAAAGGTTAGAGTAAGCCGGTAATTAATGTAAAACAGTTCCAAAAAAGATGATGCAAGGCTCCCAAAACCCTGTTGGAATTTATTATTTGTACATTTTCCAGCTATTACACAGCTTCACAAAATAAAGAAATACATGGACAAAAAAAAAAAAAAAAAAAAAAAATTTTTATTTCTTCTAATTATATTATTACCTTACTTTAAGACAGGGGAGTTTCTACTGGCCCGATCAGGCCACATTTTTCTATGTTTAGTTAAAGGATGTAGTGTAACGACAAATTATTATTTTTTCCTAATAATTAAAAACTAATAATTGTTATAAACTGGTACTACCAACAAAATATTAGTGCATTCCTGGAACTGGGCGTTGTTACACTACATCCTTATGCATCGCTTTCAGCCAGGACTTTTACGTGCTTTTCTCAACTCACAGAGGTGACGTCAACGTCCGGGTTAGCAGTAGCATGAGCCGTCAGGCAAGTGTTATTTAAATAAACTCCTGATGTACTTACAAACTTCCAAATGCCTCGTTTTATGAGTACAGAACCTATTTGTACTACTGTAGAAGTTTGGTACCATTCTGGGCATTATTAGTGGGGTAATTTATGAGATACAAATTGGAGCCAATAGCGCCTGCACTAAGCCATTCGCCTGATATCTCTAAATAAGCTCTAACTTTAAAAAAATGTTCAACCAAGGGAAAAAAGGCTTCTGGGGGGGTGTTTGGCTTGATGTCATGGTAGAAAGGACCCTAGGTTGATTTTACTCTGAACCATCCCTTTAATAGTATTTACTAGAATGTTAATATTGCGTTACGCATTTATTCCTGTGTAGTTATTCATTAATGACAGAACAGTATTCTAAAGTGTTACCGAAACATCTGTCACACAAATGCAGATGTGGTAAGCTTCTTTCAAAAGTATTTAAGAAATTGTTATTATTCCAAACTTCTGGCAGAGAAAATATTTTTTGATGGGAAAATATGTACATTTTTAAAGAGAATAATACAAACTACAATTTCACGGTGAAAAAAATATTTAGGCTAAGTTTTGCTCATGCTGTACACCCAAGTTGGTATATCTGCTTACTTTTCCTATTGGAAGATATGGAAAAAAGTTATTTTTGGACCATGCTTGTTGCTCCCTCCGAATTGCTCTTTATCCATAACATTTAGTCCCCGTCATGTTTTAATTTTGCTTCTTTGGCCAGTCGCTGCATTGGCAACCATTTATCTTCCCTTTGTCATCGTTGAGACTACATGTGTGCATGAAGATGTCTGATTAACTTCTACATCATTTTTTTACAATGCAAGCCAAAAAAATGGAGGTGTCACCGATAAAGCCTTCTGGTGATATTATATAATGATCAAAATAAGTATTTCTATTAGACCCTTTCAATCACTTTTATCAGAATAAAAATGCTATTATCGGCTTAAAACACACTATGCTATACTGTACATACGATAAAATACATCCATTAACATAAAGTCCATGTGCACGCTACAAAGTTTTGATTGAAATAATAATGAATCTACTAAATTATTGTTGTGTGCGCATACAGAATATGTTCACTCCTGAACTAGTGAAACTGTCACGAACTGCTCAGAGACACGAAGTAGGAGATCCAAATGCAGCTTTATTTTGTGGGGCAATCCAGAGGCGTAATCCAATGTACAGGCAAGGGTCATACACAGGCAGGCAGTCAAAACAAAGAAAGAAACAAACAAACAAACAAACAAACAAACAAAACAGGCAGGGACCAGAGGCAAGAGAGTAATCCAGGGAACAGGGCAAGATAATCAGAACCAAGAAACACGAAAACTAGGAGAATGCTCAGAAATGCAGTGAGACACAAACAAGACTTCGCGGTGAGTGAATGAATGAACAAGGTATATATAGACTGAGACTAACAGGATGATAAGACAAAGGTGAATGCAATCAGTGAATGAGGTACAGGTGAATGTGATCAGTGATAATGAGTCCAGGCAGTGAGTTCTGGGAAATGTAGTTTGAGAGTGATAATGGTCTTATGTGGAGTGCCCTCTGGTGGCTCTCAAGGGCAACTCCAGCTGGTGATCGTTACAGAAACCAGTGATAACCATAGCAACGTTTTGGATTCACTAAATGAATGTATCTGTCAGTGGCTTCTGCACTCCCTTCAATGCAAAGAAATTCAACAGACTCAAGCTACAAAGTGGTTGCTATTATCTTTGAAATATGGTTAAAGTGTTCTGCCGAATGTACTGGTAGGAACTAATGGTAAACTAAAATAATACCATTTCTATTGAAAATTGGGTAACACTTTACAATGAGGTTCATTAGTTAACATTAGTTAATTACCTTAGTTAACATGAACTAAGAATGAACATTATTTCTTCAGCAATTATTAAGCTTAGTTAATATTAATTTCAACATTTACTAATACGTTATTAAAATCAAAGGTTGTATTTGTTAACATTAGTTAATGTGCTGTGAACTAACATGAACAAACAATTAACAGCTTTATTTTTATTAACTAACATTAACAAAGATTAATACATACTGTAACAAATGTATTGCTCATTGTTAGTTCATGTTAGTTAATACATTAACTAATAAACCTTATTGTAAAGTGTTACCGAAAATTGTATTTTGTGTATTTACATGTATTTGTAATTACACATTTGTGATGGTTTCAATTTAGTACATTTGTCATGATTCCTGTCTTGTGTTCTCCTTGTCTTGTGTGGATTTTTGTTATTTCCTGTCCTGTGCCATGTTTTGTAGTCCTTTGTAGATTTTCTTGTTTATTAGTCTCCCCAGGTGTTTCTAATTAGCCCCGCCCCCTTGTTATCTTGTTTAGCTTGTTTGCCTGTGTATTTAAACCTCTGTGCTTCAGTTGTTGTTTGTCGGTCGTTGTAGCTGTTTCCATGTTCCTGTCCTAAGTTCTGTTGTCTGCCTGGATTACCTGTTTGTTTTATTAAAAGTAATGCTTGCACATGGATTCTCTCTCCGCTTCATTCCTGCCTCATCATAACAACATTAATATCTATTAACTTTATAAGTAATCGAAAAACACTAGTTAAAATTATTTTCAATTACACTGAGAAAAACAATAAGTAGAATTTACTCAATTTTTATAAGGCAAGTTTTTGCACAAATTTTTTTCAAGTAAATTTCACATTGATGGAAATTAAGTAAATCTACTTAACTAAGCCGAGTAAAATTCACAAAGTGAATAAGTACATATAACTTGGCCTGTTAAATTATATTGAGTAATTTTTACTTACAAATCTGATATAATTAATATAATTAAGTAAAACCACTTGATATTTTAAATACATTTTACTTGTTTTATGCAGTGCTGGTAATTATTTTAAATTAAATTAAATGTTACTCTTATAATGTGACAAAATAATACTGTGACAATGTGCAGTTAAGAGTAATTTATTAAGAAATAAGCATATACAGAAACCTATAATGACAATAATAACAATTCAGTGTGTTCGGTCTCTCTCTTTGTCCCTCTCAACCGGTTTACAGCAACGGAGGCACAAAGGGCTGAATGCATTTGAGAAATATCCTGAAATTAAGAAAAGAGAGAGAGAAAAAAACAATAATCAGTAAACAGCTAATACTTTTAAATTAAAAGTTAATTAATTTGCATTCACATTATTCATTTCATTTAAACCAAATCATTAAAAACATCCTGCATGACCTTACTCTCATAGTCAATTTACACACATTAATGCTAACATGTGACACACAGCAGATATCAAGGCTACGAATTAGGAATTTGGGAGTACGAATTATTGTCATTTACAACGTGGTTACGATTTAGTAAAAGCAGGGACCATTTAATAGATAGTATGCACGATTTAGCAAATGAATGAGGAAATGAATTATATTGTGCACGATGAGGGAACGAGAACCTTCTCACTTAGGCCTATTGTTAATTCGTGGCCAATATTTGTCATCTATAAAGAAAATTGCACACAAAATAAATATTAAACAAAAAGATCATGATTTAAGTGACATATTCATGGTTTTTAGGCGTAATTACTGATAAATCGTGTAAAACGTAAAGTTTAAAACTGAGAAAAAAATATGGCTAACGTCTACAAAGTTAACTCGTCATTAACCCTCTTGAGTCGGCAAAAGCGCCCGCGCGTAGCAGCAAATTAGACTTATACTCCGTCATTTTTGGTCATAAAGATTACAGACTTAAGAAATATGAAAAAATAAACTGTTAAATGTCTACTTTTTCCACTTTCAATCGAAATAAAACATTGTGCTTTTGTAAAATAAAGAAAATAAACAGGGTGCTTTCTGCCTCTGCCTCTCCCTTAACTTTTTTCTGGAGCACGTCTCTAAACTTAAGAACACTAAACTTTTCAAATGTATAGCATGAAGTGATGACAAGACAATCGTTGAATTAATCAAAAAATCATTATAAATCCGTAATATAATGCAGTTTTTTACTGTTGCTTACCTGTCGAGAGCCGTTGGAGTGGAGATTCGAAATCCCTCAATCATCGCGTGTTTTCTTCTTTCTGCGCATGCGCAGATTCCTTTCTTCAAGGACTAAATTTTACTTGATTTTTTTAAATTTGCTTCAAGTACTTAATTAATGCATGTAAATATGCCAGAGAGTCAGAAGTCAATTTCACTTGTCTGTTGGATGTCTAATATTTACAAGTAAAAAATTAGTATATAATTAGGATTTACTTAATATACTAAAGTTTTCATTTTTACAAAATTATTCTTAGCAAAAGATACATGATTTTTCCTGTTTTATTTACTTTGACATAAAATCATTTTTTACAGTGTACTTGTACTTTAGTATGTTAGTCAGCACATTAAAATAAGTGTACTTGTTTAAAGCACGGCAAAAGATTAAAACGATGTATTTGAAAGTAAAAAAAAAATAAAAAAAAATACTTTTTCACAGTGGCTCTTTTTTTTTTTTTATTCTGTTACCAAACTGGTTGACTAAACATTTAATAAAAATACAGTTTAGAATAAGAATAATAAGAGGAGTGACAACTGTATTTAGTTGCAGTGTGGACATAATCTGTCAATAATGAAACCGTTATAAAAAGGCACGTTCAATCTGGGTTCCAGATTTTTATTCTCATTAAAATGACATACCCCCCCCCATCTGAAAGCAGGAATTGTGATGTTTCAATTCTTTCAATCATAAAATGGCCCCTTTGAACAAATGGGCCAATGTTAAAAACATTCAGATTAAAAAAGCTTCTCTCCCAGTATGGGTTTATGAATTTATTTTCTTTGTTTCATACAAGTAAATATACACATGGTCACACATACACGCACACACACACGCACACATAACCTGTGGGCAGCAGCATAAGCATCAGTGTCACAGGTCTACACGGAGTCCTGAGGAATAACGAAGACCGGCAGAGAATTTACTCAGCACTTCACTCTATATTATTGTCAATGGCTCTTCATGCGTGAGGAGAATCTTACAGCTCTGCTCTAAATCCTAGTGATCTGCCTCACTGTAAACTGTCTACAGAGACATCCTAACCTCAAAAGGAACTACATAAGTGACTGATTTGGAACACTGTAAATTGTCAACATGAGCACAAGCCACACAAATAACACTCACATTTTGGTTCCAACAGAGTTTGACATTAGCATGTTGCTAAGCTAACATTTTGATACTCTAATAAGAAGTTAAGAGAGAAATGGAAAATTGTTGTTATTAGTAGAATACCCTTGTGAAAAAGAAGTGTGCTTAATTGTATTGAATGTGCACTTGTAGTGTAGTTTATTTACTGTATTTAAATCATTAAAAAACTATACTATAATATTCATTAAATAAAAGGCCACTAAAGTGCACTTAAAGAGAGTACACTTTAATTACTTTCCTAACACACTTAAGTACACTTTTGATAATTGCACTTTGTAATCATTTTACATTTGAAAGGAGATTTTAAATTATTGTTTTAATAACCTGATTTCATGCTATAAAGAAGTACACTTATTTTCACTTATTTATCTGTTGACTAACATATTAAAGCACATGTAACATACTTGATTACAATTTTAACTGTAGTGTGTTGTTCAGTAGCCTATTATTTTAGATGTACTGCAACATAATTACACATGTGTAATTACAAATATATTTAAATACATGACATAGAATGGCATTAAAGTATATTTTAGTTTACCATAAATGCTTGTCGGTACATTCGGCAGTCAACTTGAAACACTATATTTTAAACACAATAATTATTAAATTACATTTAAATATGTGCGCAAGCCCCAATTAAGTGGGTCTAAAGTTCATCTAACCACATTTAATATAATTTTATTATATAATTAGTTTGCACTTAAGTAGATTATTTTAATGTATATTATTTCTGTAATTAGTACACTTTTTTAAAATATGCTAAAGTGTACTTTTTCACAAGGATACTTTATTTATACATTTTTGCAAAATATGTGCAGTATGTTTGTTCACTGCATATCAAACAACATTACATATAACACTTCCTGTGTGGAAACATTGAGCTTTCCATCTTTTGCTAGCTCCCATGTTTCTCCAAGAGAGCTAAGAAAGCTATGTGACAACTCCTGAGGGAGGCCTGAACAACACATAGGACATATCTCAAAAGTTGGCACCGTTTAAAGGCCAACTGAGTCTGGGAGAGAAGTGTTTAATCCTCACCACGCAGCCTGAATGCTTTTAATTAATCTATTTCATGCCTTTACGATACACACACCGCTTTTCACAGCAAAAGTGAGGCGAGAGAACGAGATACGGCGTCTCGCCAATTGTCTGACAAGTGCGCACGGTTGTGCTTTGAAGTGTCCGAGCCCTTGAGCCTCTTGTGAGGATGATATGTGCAAGTGGTTTAGGCTGCTAAAGAACTGGATTACATTGCCTCTACTTTTCCAATTAATTATCCGGCTGTTTGGGAAATGAGCACGAGGGCACTACAGGGTTTCTGACGCGCGCTCAAGAGCCCACGCGCCCCAAAATAGAGTAATGAAGCCAAAGGAGTGCGGAGTGATAGAAAAGATAGAACTTTGTCCAAGTGAACAGCAGAAATAGTCCCGTTTGTGGGTGTAGTGTTGGTTTTCCACACTCAACGATCTTAAATGCTTTGGAGAGTTACGTAAAAAATGATCACATTTAATGAACTCACATTTCCTTTTGATGAAGCATTTGTGGTGCATTTTGAGTCTGCTCACTTCATTTGAAGACCAACTTTTGTGATATAGACGTTATTACAGAAAAAGCATTAGCTTGAGGTTAGCATAGTCCCTGGAGACTATAAGTGATGTTAAAAAGGGAAGAAAACCATTAACCTGAGGGAGGGTATTTTTCCAAAGGTCAACAGATTACAGGGCTTTTGTGTATCATGGCTATTTGCTGGCTAAACGATTCAGGTAATGTTATTAGTGCTGTTTGCTAAGGCAAGCATCACTTACTGAGGGTTAGTGATCTGAACAAACCTTTAACCCTGGACGGGCATCATTTGTACAGGAATGGACGATACTTTAATCATGTGGCTTGTTGAGGAGAGGTGTGCTCTTATTTTTCTGTTTGGTTCCAAATTATGAAAAATCCTTGGAAACTGAATCCATGAGGTCCCTGACCATATCAAGATATTAGAAATTCACCAAATTTACACAAATCAGTTGAACTGACTATTTTTCCACAGGCATGCAGACTCAATATTCCATTCAATATATATATATATATATATATATATATATATATATATATATATATATATATATATATAGATATATATATATATATATATATGTGTGTGTGTGTGTGTGTATTGCTTTATATGTACAGTCTATCATTCAATTCTAACATAACTGACAGGCTAATGACAAGAAAAATATTATGAAAAAGGAAAAAATATATTTTCTTTGTAAAAGGTTCAAAATGAAGTGCAATGTTTAATGAAGTATATTGCATTGATTGTATTGTATTTTGTGATTCAATAAAGAAAGTGAAAAGAAAAACTTAGGAACAAAACTTTTTTTTCTGATGTTTCAAAATTAAGCAAAATATAAATTTGACTATATGAAGAGTTCAGATGCAAAAGCCTTTAAGTGCCATCTGAAATTTTCTACTAGAATGATCATTTTTATCAAGCTTGTATATTTAAATTCAGTAATTTCACTTAAATGGCAATGAAAATTACGTATTAATTGTCATTTAAGTGAAATTACTGAACTTAAATATACGAGCTTGATAAAAATGATCATTCTAGAAGAAAATTGCAGATGGCACTTAGAGGCTTTTGCCTCTGAACTCTTCATATATATATATATATGTAAGGAATAATTGACGACAGGCCGTTGAATTATTAGAAAAATAATGCACACCCGAGGTGGTAATGCGGTCACGACGCGTAGTGGAGTGGCCGTTCACCTCGGGTGTGCATTATTTTTCTAATAATTCAACGGCCTGAAGTCAATTATTCCGCTTATACTACAGTTACCACACCTCGAAACATTGTTCAGATTATGTATTTCAAGACGTTTGTAAAGTTTTTGTCATTAAAACGCTCTTGTATGTAGGACTAATTTCTTACGCATCTAATCCCATGCCTCCGTTGCTAATTCCAAAACGTC
Source organism: Abramis brama (assembly GCF_963993115.1). NCBI lineage: Eukaryota > Metazoa > Chordata > Actinopteri > Cypriniformes > Leuciscidae > Abramis > Abramis brama. The sequence goes on from NC_139974.1 coordinate 23,192,186, forward strand.
ATTTTAGAGTTAGTAACGGAGGTTTGAGCCACTGATAGCAGACTAATGCTGGGGACACACGACTAGCTGACACATTCTCTGACTGTTTTCATCGCAGCATATTTTAAACACCGACTTTGAACACAGACTGAATGCGCTGAACATGCGTTTGGACATGATCAGTCATAAGAATCAAATAACATTCATAACCGGCCTTAAAGTGTGTCCCCGGCTTTATGCAGTTATTAATGCAGTTATTAGAGAGAGATGTGCAATAATGAGACAGAAAAGCATGTGCGTCAATATTATTATTTATTTATTAATTCCATTCGTTTTAATTAATTCGTTCATTCTTTTGTTTCTATTATTGACAGATGACAGTAGACTAGCCAAATAAATGAAACACAAAGCCCTTTTAACAAGTAGGCCAATCAATAATTATTTATTTGTTAAATTATCTGCAATAAAAATCCGTGCTGCAGGACTATCCATTTATTTAGCCTATATTCAGTTTAATTTTCTATTGATTATATAGGACTATATACTTTATTTATTAAAATTAAACTGCATGTTTCCATTGATTGTGAAGCTAGACATTGAAAATTGCAGATCAAGCGCATGGGGCTAAATGTTTTTTCTTGTTATGAATTGTATCCTATTTTCCGTTATTACAGTTGACTACACGAAGTGATATGGAACTGTAATGCGGTCAAGACCTGCCTGGAACTACTTTAGCTGTGCCTGAAAATAATGCACACCTTAGAACGTTCGTCAACCAATCAGATTCAAGCATTCAACGGCCCTGTAGTATAAATATATATATACACTGTCAGGTACAGAGCATATGCATATGCGTGGTATAAATAAACAATATATCAAGAATTTGTTTCCACGACTTATTTTCCCTTATGTGTGGGGCTCCATAGCCAGGACTACCTGTGTGACATTTTTTACATTTCAGTAAAAAAGTTTCAGGGTCTTGTCACCTTCATTGGTCTTGTTCTTAGTTTGGTGACAGGATCCTGACACTCATGCGTTTGTCTCGTGTTTGTGTGAGAGCACGGCTTTGGGGTTGTTCTCTGGGCCGTGCGCTCTTATGTCTGTGTCTTGCATGTTCGGGGCATGGTGTCTGGATCCTGACACTTCTTGGTTAAGTTTCGGTGTCGAGGTTCTGAGATCCACGCTCCGTGCAATTCTGTTTGTCTTGTGTTTTGTTTAGTTTTTCTGTTTGGGCACTTGGTGGATGAGCATGCTTGTCTGCCATGTGCTCTTCTGTCAGTTTTGTCCCAACGCATTCTCATCCTAGGGCGTCATATACTGACGCTTTTGACATTTCGTCTACATCGAACGCACATGACACCCTTTAGCGTCAATATGACACGCACAGAGCTTTGTTCGGTTATGGGTAGGTTTAGGTCTGGGGTAGGGTTAGGGTTAGACCGCTAGGAGGCGCCTTCTGGCCCATATCTATCTGCGTCTCATATTGACGCTAAAGGGTGCCATGTGCGTTCGATGTAAACGAAATGACAAAAGCGTCAGTATATGACGCCTTGGGATGAGAACGGGCTGGTTTTGTCAGTGTGTGTGTGTGTGTGTGAGAGAGAGAGAGAGAGAGAGAGAGAGAGAGAGAGAGAGAGAGTTAGTGAGAGAGAGAGAGAGAGAGAGCACATGGCTTCTGTCATTTTTGTTTTGCCACATGCATTTTGCACATGGCTTTTTGTTTGTTTCTGTGTGCCATGTGCTCCTCTGTCAGTCTCTAGTCTTTGACCCTCTCTCTTGTTGCCTGATTATTGGTTAATTTTCCCCAACTGCTCTCCCTTGTTACCCTTCTGTTTTCCTTCCCTATTTATTCTCCCCTTTGTTCTCTGTCCTGAGCCAGATCATCATTTATGTTCCTCATGTGGACGCCTTGTCTGTTTGTCATGCCTTGCTCCAGTACTGCTGCCCTGGACTGTGTTTTCCCTCATTATGGAGGTTTAAGTTGTGTGTTTTTATTATTATTTAAAAAAAGTCCTCACAATTTTTGACCCACAACTGACAAAAAGGATATGTAGTTATGATGTAGGTATATCGTTACATTGTTCATATACTAGTTCATAGTTCACTGTGAAGGGAGTGGATTCTGGATTCTATATCTAATGAGTGATTACAATATTTTTCCTTCTAAATATCAAACGAGTTAAATGACTTCTCTAAGCTTATGAGATTTAACTTAGTTATGGAAGTTACCAGTGTGATTACTGAAATGTTCTTTTCATGTATTCTCTAATGTCTGTATTTGATATCTGAGAGGTGACTGAGGGTCTGGCAAATGCTAGGAATACAGCAACAGTGCTTGCTCATTTAGCCCGGCTTCCAGAGATGAAACATAGACTCATTTTGTTTGAGAAAGGTCTTCAACGTGTTAAAACATATATCTGTTCTTGTAGCTCACTATGACAACTATAGGTTACAAGGGTCATTGGAACCAACAGTTTAAGAGACCATTTCTTAGATAAAGCATTCACTTTACTGTTCTATATTAAAGTGTACTCTCATTGAGAGAAAGAACATGTTATCTTGATGTTTTGGGAAGAGTAGCTAGAGCCCGACCAAATCCAACCTTGAAGTAGCTGTGTGTCTGTCTGTGTGTTAGTATTCTTGGTTACAGGTTAAAAACAAGTGGCATTATTGGAGATTGACTGATCATTATACATGTGTGGAAATTTACTGCTTATCTATTTCTTAGCCAATCAGAACCATTCAGTCTGAAGCAAGGACGTAGCTTAGACCTTGGTGTATGGTACAATTGCTGTGATCTTTGTAACTGTAAGCTGGGCGGCCTACAAACTCCTTGTGAGTCTTGAAGCTGACTTCTGCTTGATGAAACTGCAAACTGTATTCAGTATTTTTTCTTTTCTTTCATTTATTATAATTCTGACTCTTGTCTTAAATTGACTGCACTTCTAACTCCTGGTCTTAATTAATCATATCTGGTCCTCGGGTCTTTAACTGTAAATTCCATAACAACTGTGTTAAATATAATCTGTACGATTTTTTAATTGTACATGTGCTAACAGTATTTGATTATTATTATTGTTATTATTATTATTATTATTACTAACCATTAGAACTAAACATTGTTTCACACAATCAACAAGTATTTTTTTGTAATTTTCCACATCTTTTCTCCAACCTTTTCAAACAGTGGATAAGTAGTTTTTTGTAGATCTTTCATAAAATACTATATCATATTGTTCACAGTGCATTGTACAATGTTTTAAACCAAGTTCAGTAGACAATGTGCAGCATAAAGAGGCATAAGTCCTGCTACACAGCTTTGCACTGGATATGCAGGCATATCTAATGGCTCTAGCATTTCAAAGGCAAGCTGGTGTTCTCCAAACTATTGATATAACTGACATGCATATCTTCAGTGGAAAATGTCCTGTTCTTTCTGTGGATGTGTTTTAAATTATAGGTCTATATTTAGTTTAAAACGTCACATTGTATTATACTTAAAGTCCGTGATCAGATAGTAAACCTCAAGGGCATTCGCAACTTTGATCAGAACAGTACCTTCTGTCTCCATGAGACAAAAATTCTTTGAAAATGTTTGTAATGCAGTTTGAAATAGTGACATTTTAAGGATCCTATGAACTTACAGGGATCGTCAAGACAGACCGTGTCATACAGACAGCACATATGTAAGTTAAGCCAGCAAATAAGCATGAGCGATGGAAAAAAATAAAACAGCAAAAACAAAGAAATACCCTCCAGTGAGTGACTGCTGGACTCAAAGAGATGTGTTTTTTATTCTTTCAGGCTTGGAAAATGACTGAAATCTGTCGGTTCCCCTGTTATTTTGTCCGAGGGGCTTTCATTAAAATAACAAACATTGACTTTGGAAAAGCCATGAAAAGAGTAATGACTTTGAGACAGAGTGTGGAGTGTGTGCGTGCTTGGGCCGGGGGTGACGATCAGTCAACATGCAGTGAGATAGGACACACTCGCTCTGGATTTTAATTATCTCACCCTCCCTACAAAGTTTACTATTTGTAGAGCAAACTACATCCTGCTGCTTGAGCTGTACACACAGAAAAATAAGATCTTTTGTTTACTTTCAGGAAAAGACTAGTCTGACATCTCCCCTTCACATACGCCTTACTGGAAGAGTCTCTTTCAACCTCCTGATATTTATAATCCTGCACTTACGCCATTTCCCAGTATCCTTATCTTCTGGTCCTGTCAGAGCTTCAACTAGTCAGGGGTTCATTGCTGTCTGGTGGAGACGTTTCCCTACATCCAACATTATTTCAGGAAAAGGAGACAGACAATGAGGAGAGAAACCTTTCCAAACTAGCTCCCTTATTAGACCCCACACATTGGGGCCTTGTCTCAATGAAAATAGATGCCATGTCCTGGAATGGTCACACATTACGTTCTGATTTGTTAGGAGAGGTTTGGATTCAGCTGTGCCATTTTGCATGTGCTATTTCAGTGCAAAATATTGTGTCTTATGAACCACCCACAATCCATTTAAGCATTAACAATTAACACTTTTACCATTAAATGAAGTTATTGTATTTATTTTCTTCTACTTAAATTACTATTGCATTGTCCACAAAAAGCACAAAGCAAAATTAAGGTATGATCAGATTAGTGACATTTCTGTAAAAAACTCAAATTTGCATGATAGAATTTAATATAATGGTCAACCAATATGGATTTTTTTTTTTTTTTTTTTTTTTATGGCAGTAATAATACATTTAAGTAAGTAAATCATAATTTTTATTTTATTTGATATAGTAAATCAAATTTATAGATACAAGTAAATCATATATATATATATATATATATATTACACAATATTTACAAAATTACAAATACTTGAAAAATTAAAAAGAGATTTGAACTTCATAAAAATAAATAAACATAAATATAAAATAATCTATACTTCAGAACACACTTGTAGTAATTTTTACTGTAATTAACTGTGCACTCAGTAATCTGCCAAGTCTGTGCGCACTGGGAATCATATTTTCTCAAATAAAAAATTACTATTGAATTAAATGAATATTACAGATGGATTGACACCACTTTTTCATGTCCAATACAATATCGAAAACGCAACCATGGGTATCTACCGATATCGATGTTAACCCGATACTAGTACTAATTTTTCTTGATCAATTTATAATATCTATACCTTAGTAACTACACATTACTTATATTCAAATAAATAAAGAGAAAAATGTGCACACATACACACACACACACACACACACATACACACACTGCATATGTACCACAACTGAAGTCAATGCAAGTGTAGACCTCGACTGCTACATCTGGTAAAATCTTGGTAAAAACAGCAATTATAAATTACTATTATACAATTATATGCTCTATAAAAAGCATTTCTTTTGCAATGTATGGTGGAGATTTTTAATACACCAACAGACATGATAGATATGATAGAACAAATAAATAGGCTAAATATTAATTATATTTTGCGCAAAGCTTTCATAGTATGAAAGGCTCCAAAACAAAGCGGCACAAAAGCGATTATGCGCATGATGATGTGCTTAAAGCAACATGAAGTCACGGGTGAGCAGCGCTACACAATGAAAAGTTCATAACAGAACAAAGAGAAGATATATTGTGTACATATATACATTTATGTTCAGATTATGCACAATAATGGGAACATTGGAACATTTTGAAAAGTGCTGACTGTCGTAACTGAACACGACAAGCTGTTTGAAGATGAAGCATGACTGGCAGCCGCAGCGGAGGGAAGAGTTTCCGTGAACTTAAATTTAACAACGTAATATATTTATGTCTGTTCCTCAAATAAAGCAATTTAATGGCTTCAGAAGACTTGGAATATAATGCACTAAATCTAGTCCAGTAACAGCCATGTGTAACGCAATAGTATCGAATTTGGATCGGTCACGTACTGCAAAAAAGAGGGACTGGTTATCTGTAAATTAATCAGAACTTATAACTGAGGGATGGATCAAAGATTTAACATATTTTCCACTTATGTAGAAAAGTGGAACATTTTCTGCAGTCTCTTTACAAATGTGTCTAAGCCGTGTTTCTTTGTTCATTTTATCGCTTTGTTCTCATTGTTCATCTTATTACACAGGCCTTTAGAAAGGAGTTGTTTTATACTTTTCAAAAATATCTGAAGAATTTGGTGAATGAAATCAAAAGATAAACAGTCAAATATGATAGTTTTGTAGAAATTATCCTCTTTTTTCAAAGCAATAAAATGACCTTGAAAATAATTGCAAAGTTTAAGCCTGACCTGCACATTAAAGTGCATTTACTTGTCATTAATGTTAAACCAACTGGCCTGTTTTTGTTGTAGCATCTATGGACAGTGCTAAGAAGCTATGAAAATAATTTTCTCCAATTGTACTGTCTCTGCCTGTCCTCAAAGAGGATCTTATCGATCAGTATATCGAGCTCTGAAAGTCCTATTTAGTTCACACAGACGCTCACCTAATGTCATCCCATTGATTGCCAGCTAAAGTCAGCATGTTCTACATCAAACGTTCAAATATGCTGGGATGTTTGAATATTGCAAAAAGTTTATTCTTCTCAGCGTGTTTACTTGTGCCAGGGGCATGAACATTTCCACCAACGCACAAATCAGAGGGAATCGCGTTGAAGTTGTTACCAGATAAACAGCAATCATGGCCGGACAAAAGAGATGATAATTGCAGCTGAGTCCATCAAAACGCATATCAATGGCATTTGAATGAGTCTTATCTGCAGAAAGATTTCAATGTATCTGATAATTGCAGAAACAAAGAATCTTTTGTGTTTTAATTGGGCTGCCGTGTGGGTCTGGGAAGAGAGACTCAATCAGTAGGCCATCGAGGGACTCATCCTACGTGCTGTCAGTCAAACGCCCCTCTACACGATAAAACGGCCAGATTAAATTGCCTTCTCTGCTGCTAAGAATTAGGGTGGGCTGAAAATGCTTTTTTTTTTCTCATATGAAAGGCTCCAAAGAGAGAACTGATCTTCAGTGAAATAACTTGGCTGTGAGAGATGGAATTGCAGGAAACAGGATTTTTATGAAAAATGCCTCATGCCGTCATGGGTGTCAACAGACATTAGTTATAACGCTGGGGAATATGAAGTTGTTCTGATGTAAAGGAACACTGATGTCAGGTAGTCATAAACATAAACATTTAGTTTTATGATTTGCATTTGAAGTCTACTAAATGAAATATTTAAATGAGAATTCTCACAAAACCAAACCTCTCAGTGCAATTATAAATAACTATTTAGGTTGTCATTTATTATCACTGCTGTGCCCAAATGTTCAATGTAATTTGTCTTATTTTTAAAGATAAATTGTGCCACTAAACTTTGCCTATGATGCCTTAATAAATGTATACCCTTTTACAATTAAATATTTATATGATTTATGGATAATAATATGGTATTAACATATCTGACATTGACAGCACACTTTCTACTAAGGTCTGTGAATAAATGAAAGCTTTAGCGTAAGTTCTGCCAGAAAGACTCAATTGTTACGTCACTTATTGCCTTCTCATCTAACCAATCGTGTTCTAATACTCGTTGTATAAATGATCGGTACTTACACATGTCTGAGTTCGCAGATGCTGACGCCTACATTCACCTCCATCCTCCCCACAACCACCAGGATGGTCCCTGCCCATACCTCCCAGGGGGGTCGGCTGCGCCCCTGCCTTCGCCTTCAGGCAGGAAATACAGATTCCGTTACCCTCGTATTACGAGCTATGGACGGGGCCTACGCCAAAGAACTTTATAAACTTGCTTGCTGGGCTGTTAATAAATGTATGCTTTGTTACGTCATTTTACCTCCTGAGTCTTTCTGGTAGAACTTGTGTTATATGCTAGCACAGAAAGTTATGCAAAGGTTTGGAGAGTTAGCTAAACTGTTTGACCCTACCAGATGCTGTAAATGCATTTTTTTCATGTCTCGTTTGCTTTTGTTAAGAATATTGGTTAGGTTTAGGCTAGGGGATAATGTAGGGGTTACGATATTAGTACTTTACATAAAGTATGTGTAGTTGTGACGCTCAAGTTATCTCTTGATAGAGTGTTAGCCTACTCAATTACTCATGACACATCAACTATGTTAGACCTTAATTGAAAATAGCCTACAGATCAGGCATTGAAAAAAACACTATCAGTCAATGGAATTGCTCTGGGCTCGAAGCAGGGTAGAATTTGACAGGGACATAAGATTTGGCACAACATCAGTTTATTTTATCACGTATTATGTATGAAAATCTAAAACATCTAACCTTACACTACTATCTCTAAACAATAACTAATAGAACACTTTCCTCTGAGTCATTTCATTTGTCATTTTTTAGAGGAATAACTGTTTACCTTTCAATTTGAGGAACTATACTTCATAAGCATAATCAGACTTAAAAGACAAACGCAGTGTACACACACACACACACACACACATTTGCAGTTGCTGATGAAAACAGCAATGCATTCTGAAGCTTTAATTACCGGCTGTGACACTGCACAAAAAGACTAAATAAGACATGTCAGTTGGACTCAGCTTTTATGGTCTTGACACTTCATTGAGGAAATTACAATATTCACTGTAATTTCAGAAATTGCACAGCAATAAAAATATGCTTAAGGTCTTCTCAAGCTGTCACAATTTTAAGACGTTCACAAATCATTGATTGTGCATTGCTGCTATTTGTTCCCTATGTGGCTCTTTCTCTGATGACAGACCATTTAATGACAGCCTCCTTCCTGTCAAAATTCAAATGTAATTTTTAGCCAGAGACAAACATATAGTTGTAATACAATACACTTGTTTTTTTCTTCAGCTTACATTTTCCTATAAAAGCCTTATGTTAGCCCTTGACTAATCTTGCAATACCATATTTTTGATTATCAGAATAAAGTCTGATCCACTTAGCAGGCCACTTATTCTTGTCAAGAATTGTCTCATCTCACTTGGATAGGAAGTGAAAGAGGTAAAGCCCCTTTCACACAGAGATTCCGGGAAATACACAGATAATGTGTCCTGGGATTTGTCCCGGGATTGTTTGATTTTGGTTCATTCACACTGCCAGTGATTTTCCGGAATCAGTGAGTGTGCACACATCCCATAAACATTGTGATGTCAGGATGTGATAACTGTCAGATGTCAGTTCCCTTTCAGTCGCTCACATTCGACGTAGTCGACGTGTCGACTGATTGGGATCACGCTTAGGGAGCCTGTCATCTTCGAGTATTGTTAAAATGAGCCAATGTACATTGGTGTGAGTGAATTGCATCTCGCGCTCCGCCACGCAGCGTGCATATAAACACGGATGCGGATGCACGCACCACTTGTCTTTCGCTTCGGAGACGATCGGCATCGATGTCTCTGAAGAGTGCTGTTGTTTACAACGAGCGAGTGTGTCGGTGTTATTCTAGGAAGACTCTCCCAGTACTGGTGGTTCTACAGTATGAGTGCAGCGGTGATCGCGAGCCTTGAGCTCTCAACTGCTGTTTTAACAGCATCAAATTTCTGTGTTTATTGACGGCTGGTTAGAGGGCGGAAAAGTGAGTGCTTCACTGTTTCAGTTCACTGTTCAGTGTTGCAGGGGTCATTCCCCTGTGTGCTCCGGCACTGGTGACGGTTCCCATTTCCTGAAAGAGCAACACGGATGCGTTTACGTCTTTAAAAAAAAAAAAAAAAAAAGATGCGATCGTTCCCTGTCCCCCCAAATGGACGGTCACAATAGTGCCGTTTTAATAGGGATCCCAATCAGTTGACACGTCGACTATGTCGAACGTGAGCGACTGAAAGGGAACGTCTTGGTTACGTATGTAACCCTCATTCCCTGAAGGAGGGAACGGAGAAGTAGTCCCGTCACCACTATTGCTGGACCACCGCTGACCTTGGGCTCCGCTCGGCTCCTCAGTGAAAAACAAGTGGTGCGTGCATCCGCTTCCGTGTTTATACCCACGCTGCGGGGCGGAACGCGAGATGCAATTCACGCACGCCAATGTACATTGGCTCGTTTTAACAATACTCGAAGATGACAGGCTCCCTAAGCATGATCCCAATCAGTCGACACGTCGACTATGTCTCCATTCCCTCCTTCAGGGAACCAGGGTTATATACGTAACCGAGACCTTCTGCTGATAACTCCTCTTCGTCATTTCTACACGAAGACGAGTCCATACTCCCCAGTAGCGCCACTGGGTTTGCCGAGTGGCTCGTTCCCCATATGCTGTAGCATAGGTTGTAGAAAGGCCTGTGCGATGGCACGTGCGTCATCACTACGACATACCCCTTACGGCATTGGTCCTGGCTTTTGTTCACACAGGGCGCGTTCCGGGACTGATCCCGGCAATGTTACTAGGTCCCCATCCCGGCATCGATCCCAGCATCAATCCCAGGACGTGTTTGCGTGTTTTACATTAAAGCAGCCAAGCAAGTTTTCCTTTTCTAACACCTGGAAGTTGTATGAAACCATCCAATAAGATTAAAGCTTGAAATATCGAGAAAGTTCTTATTTGTGTGCAATATGCATCAGACGGTCAGTAAATAGAGTGCTTCAGGGATGGTGTATTTTTGTAGATCAAAACCCGGAAATGAGTTAGGATTGTAGGATTCAGTGGAACTTTTGACTGAAGTCAATGTTTTTTTTTTTTTTTTTGGTTAAATGCCTGTGGTTAACATAAGCTCAAGATATTTTCACGTTTTATTCTGTGACAATGAATACAGTACATAATTTAGGCAGTTGCTAACAAGAGGCTAAAAGGGACTACAGAGGTTGTTGGTATTCTTTGTTTACACTCTTAAATTTTTTTAGTTAACAGTTTGTTTTCTCCCAGTGGTTTGTTGTTTTTGCATTAAATTGAAACTTTGAGTCTTTGCACCCAGCACCCAGCGCAATTGACTTTGTACACCGACGCATGTATCATTCCTATTTTGCACCCACGCACAGCGGACTTTTCCCGCACGTCGGTAAGTTAGGAAATGAACTTGCGCTCCCGGGGGCGGTTCAGCGCAAAGAGGAGGCATGTTCCCGCGCAAACGTTCCCTGATGCTATTTTGCAGGTTTAGAAAACAATTCCGTCACTGACTTTAGACTAGGTTTTTCCTATTTTAAGGGAGCATGGTGGCCATAATCAATGTAACGTGTGCACAACGCACATACACTTTGCTTATCTTATCTACACACAGACGCAGTTCTCATTTTTATAAAACCATACATTATTACAAGGAAAAATATTAACACACGAGGGAAATCACTGTTGTGTTCATGAAGATGTGAAAAATAGGCATAAATCTAGCTTACACATTTACCCAAATTATTATACGCCTGTTTAACCGAAGCTAATTTGGGTGGGTTTCTCCCATCCCCATACAATGTCACTTCTCTGTGTTTTACGGCCCTGACGAGAACGTCGGTCTCCTCGGCTGTGAACCGCGCCTGGCAAATCTGCTGTTATAATAGCAGTCCACCATGGAACAAGCGCGCTTGCTCTTAAAGGGAATGTGAGATGTCGCTCTGATTGGTTTATTTCACGTTACACCCAAACCACACCTATGAATAATGAAGCTACTTCAGACCAACCCATTTTAGATTTGTGTCAGGCGCAAGAGTCATTTATCCCGCCAGTATAATAGCAACAGCGCCCAAGACACGCCCACAAAGTTACTTGCGTTTCGGGCTTGATACTTGCATTTCAGATCGTTAAAATAGGGCCCTATATGTTTTTTTTTTTTTTGTTTGTTTTTTTTTATATTGTCTTACAGCCGACCAGGGAATAGTGACCATTAAAGCATGTCACGTGACTTCCATTTCGCAACATCTAGGGAAGCGCGTTGTTAAGACACTAGGTAAGGAGCAGGTGCCACTATTGTATGTTTTGAGTTCCCTTATCGTTCGGTCACTCTCGACGTCTCGTCGTGACCAACGATTTTGGGATCTCGCTCAGAGGACCGATCTACTTCGAGTGTAATTAAACGAGCCAATTTCACATTGGCATGCAATCATTGCATTCAGCTGCTCTGCCTCGTCAGCATGGGTATAAATGAGCAGCTGGTGCATTATGCAATCAGTTGTTCGCTTCAGAGTTGAGCTTCGGTCAACAAAGAAGGTCTACAACAAGCTGTAAGAGAACGAGTTACCTGCTCTTCTTGAAAGTGTTGGCGATACGGCGCGGCAGCGACTTCCCTCACCGTTCCAGCGAAGATTTAAAAACAATAGCTGTTCTAACAGCTGGTAATGGTAGCGCACCGCGGGATTCCCCTTACCCGTTGGTGACGTGAGTGGGCGTTCCCCTGCGTGCTTCAGCACGAACGAGAGAGCAGTTATCTAAAAGAGCTTCACGGTGTGTGTGCATTTGTACAAAAATGCCAAACACACCGTGCGTTTCTGGATGCGGTCGTTCCCTGACGACAGGTGATGGTCACGGACGCTGCGTTGTATGTTTGGGCATTCAACATGCAATGTCAGCGTTCGTGGATGAGTCATGTTCTCACTGTGGGAACATGACCATCGCGGAGCTCCGATCGCGGCTCTCACTCCTCAAAGGTATGGGAGCCCCCTCGCCTCTGCCTCGATCTAACCCTCCTCGGGGGGCTACTTCGGGCCGTTGCTTGGGAGATCTCAGGGTGACAGTGAGGTCCGGTTCCGCGGGGCCACCACCCCCGGGACTCCCTCACTTCCCTGTTCCGCAACCAGTTGGGCCGTCGGAGGAACGGGCTGGGCCACCTTTGAGGTCTGCACCAGTCGTATCCTTCGGCGCCCCGCCTGACGATCAGATGTCGATCGCAGCATCGGAGGGCGAGCCCTCTCTCTCCGGGGATGATGACTCGGCTGCGCTGCCCCCTTCGGGTGTGGCAGTGTTGCCCGAGTCGGAGCCAGAGATGATGGCTATGCTATCTCGGGCCGCCGAGAGTGTTGGGCTCGTGTGGAACCCTCCACCGTGTCCCGAACCCTCTCGGTTGGATGATTGGTTTCTCGGGGCAGCCCGCGCTGGTTCTCAGCATCCTGCCCCAGTGCCATTCTTTCCAGAGGTGCATGAGGAGATCACTAGGTCATGGACGGCACCTTTTACTGCCAGAAGTGGTCCTAGGGTCCCCTCCCCCCTCACTACCCTCGATGGCGGGGCAGCCAAGGGTTATGCGTGTATCCCCCCCGTGGAGCGGGCAGTTGCCATGCAACTTTCCCCTAACTCCACACTAAGGGGGGAACCGTGTCTCCCATCCCGGGCCTGTAAGTACTCGTCGGGGCTAACCGACAAGGCTTACAGAGCTTGTGGAGAGGCTGCCTATGCTTTACATGCCATGGCGTTACTGCAGGCCCATCAGGTCCATCGCGACCCAGGGGTTTTCCAGGAACTTCGTGCCGCAACGGACCTCGCGCTACGAGCGATGAAGGTCACCGCGCGGTCACTGGGTCGAGCGATGTCCACCCTGGTGGTCCAGGAGCAACACCTCTGGCTGTGCCTGGCAGACATGCGGGAGACTGAGAAGGTCAGATTCCTTAACTCCCCTGTCTGCCAGACCGGTCTCTTCGGCGAGGCAGTAGAGAGCTGCGCCCAACAGTTCTCGGCAGCACAGAAGCAGACGGAGGCCATTAAACACATCCTGCCCCGGCAGTCGGCTCCAAGTAAGAGGCCGTCAGAGCCAGCGACCTCGTCTGCTCCTCGCCGAGGGCGCCCTCCCGTGTCCGCCTCCGCTCCTCCGCAGCAACCACTAGCAAAGCAGCGCAGAGGAGTCGGACGCGGCCGTGGCGCCCCGCCCGTCCAGGCCTCCGCCAAACCAGGAGGGAAGCGTAAGGGTAAGAGGCCCTGAGACGGGCGACCCAGAGGTGGAGAGGACTGCTCGGCTATGCGATTAAATTCGCCCGGCGTCCCCCCAGGTTCAGGGATATTCGGTTCACATCAGTAACCTCAGACAATGCCCCTGTCCTGAGAGCGGAAATCGCGGTCCTACTGGCGAAGGATGCGATAGAGCCGGTTCCTCCAGCCGATATGAAGACAGGGTTCTACAGCCCTTACTTCATTGTACCCAAGAAAGGCGGTGGGTTACGGCCGATCTTGGACCTGCGAGTTTTGAATCGGGCTTTACACAAGCTACCGTTCAAAATGTTGACGCAGAAACGCATTTTCGAATGCATCCGCCTCCAAGATTGGTTTGCAGCGATAGACCTGAAGGACGCGTACTTCCATGTCTCCATCCTCCCGCGACACAGAATATTTCTGCGTTCGAGGGTCGTGCATACCAGTACAAGGTCCTACCCTTCGGGCTGTCCCTGTCGCCTCGTGTCTTCACCAAGGTCACGGAGGTGGCCCTTGTTCCTCTGAGAGAGCAGGGTGTTCGCATCCTCAACTACCTCGACGACTGGCTCATACTAGCACAGTCCTGAGCTCAGTTGTCCGAACACAGGGACCTGGTGCTCAGTCACCTCAGCCAGCTGGGTCTTCGGGTCAACTGGGAAAAGAGCAAACTCTTGCCAGTGCAGAGGATCTCTTTTCTTGGTATGGAGTTGAATTCGGTCGAACAGACAGCACGTCTCACAGATGAGCGTGTCCAGTCGGTGCTGAACTGCCTGAACACTTTCAAGGGCAGAACCGTGGTTCCACTGAAACATTTTCAGAGGCTCCTGGGGCATATGGCGGCCGCAGCGGCAGTAGTACCGCTCGGTCTTCTCCATATGAGACCGCTTCAGCACTGGCTCCATGGCCGAGTTCCGAGGTGGGCGTGGCAATGCGGCACCTACTGGGTCCAAGTTACTCCGGAGTGTCGCAAACACTTCAGCCCGTGGTCGGACCCATTGTTTCTGCGGGCAGGAGTCCCCCTGAAACAAGTGTCCCGACATGCAGTGGTGTTCACAGATGCCTCTGCCACCGGCTGGGGTGCCACGTACAACGGGCATGCAGTCTCAGGGGTCTGGACGGGACCCCATCTGCATTGGCATGTCAACTGCCTAGAGTTGCTAGCAGTACGTCTTGCTCTGAGCCGCCTCAAACGGCGCTTACAGGGGAAAGACGTACTGGTCCGCACGGACAACACTGCGACTGTTGCGTACATCAACCATCAAGATGGTCTGCGCTCTCGCCACATGTCGCAACTCACCCGCCACCTCCTCCTCTGGAGTCAGAAGCATCTGAGGTCGCTTCGTGCCATTCACATTCCTGGTGCACTCAACACTATAGCCAACGAGCTATCACGTGCAGCACTTCTAGGAGAATGGAGACTCCATCCCCAGGCGGTTCAGCTGATTTGGCGTCGTTTCGGAGAGGCACAGGTAGACCTGTTTGCCTCCTCAGAGACCACCCACTGCCAGTGGTTCTATTCCCTGACCGAGGCAACTCTCGGCACGGACGCTCTGGCACACAGCTGGTCCCAGGGCCTGCGCAAATATGCGTTTCCCCAAGTGAGCCTTCTCGCACAGACATTGTGCAAGGTCAGGGAGGATGAGGAGCAGGTCCTGCTAGTAGCGCCATACTGGCCCAGCAGGACCTGGTTCCCAGAACTAATGCTCCTCGCGACAGCCCCTCCTTGGCCGATTCCTCTGAGGAAGGATCTGCTTTCTCAGAGACGGGGCACCCTCTGGCACCCGCGCCCAGACCTCTGGAAACTCCATGTCTGGCCCCTGGATGGGAAGCGGAGGTTCTAGGTGACTTACCCCAAGAGGTACTTAACACCATCACTTCGGCCCGAGCACCGTCTACGAGACGAGCTTATGCGCTGAAGTGGAACCTGTTCGTCGAATGGTGTTCTTCTCACCAAGAAGACCCCCGGAAATGTTTGATCAGAGCCGTGCTTTCCTTCCTGCAGCAAGGGTTGGAGCGGAGGCTGCAGTTTATGTGGCTGCAATATCTGCACATCATGACCCCATACTGGGTAAATCGTTTGGGAAGCATGACCTGGTCGTCAGGTTCCTTAGGGGGGCGAGAAGGTTAAATCCTCCTGGTCCTCCTTCCATACCCTCTTGGGACCTTACGCTGGTACTAAGAGCACTTCAGCTCGTCTCATTTGAGCCTTTGCAGTCAGTTGACTTAAAGCTTCTAACTATGAAGACTTTGCTTTTGCTGTCATTGGCCTCCATCAAGAGGGTAGGGGACCTGCAAGCATTTTCGGTCGACGAATCGTGCCTGGAGTTCGGGCCTGGTGACACCAACGTGGTATTGAGACCCAGGCCTGGATACGTGCCCAAGGTTCCCACCACTCCTTTCAGGGACCAGGTGGTGAACCTGCAAGCGCTGCCCCCGGAGGAGGCAGACCCAGCCCAAGCTTTGCTTTGTCCCGTCCGAGCACTCAGAGTGTACATAGACCGGACACAAAGCTTCAGGACCTCAGACCAGCTCTTTGTCTGTTTCGGAGGCCAGCAGAAGGGGAAGGCTGTCTCCAAGCAGAGGATGGCCCACTGGATAGTGGATGCCATCACCTTGGCTTACCAAGCACAAGGTGTGCCCTGTCCTCTCAGGTTGCGAGCTCACTCTACCAGAAGTGTTGCATCCTCCTGGGCTCTGGCACAGGGCGCCTCGCTGACAGACATCTGTAGAGCTGCCGGCTGGGCGACACCCAACACGTTCACTAGGTTTTATAGCCTTCGTGTGGACCCGGTCGCTTCCCGCGTTCTCGCCTCAAATGGTCAGAGACACGAGGGGGCCCCGGGTTAGTGTCGGCTTGCTGCGCCCACAAGTGCGCTAGAATTCTCCAGAGAGTCCTCTTAGTAGACCCTGTGAGTCCTCCGATCATCCCTATGGCGTCCGGACGTTGCGGAGTGTCCGGTGCCAGGCCTACGACTGATGTATCCTTGAGAACCAGCTCTAGACCTGAATGCCCATATGTGTGACCTTCAGCAGGTTCCATATGTGTGTTCCACGGCAAGCTTTTAATGAAGCCGGTGTCTTCCCTGGCAGAGTCCGCCCTGCCGTCCCTGCCAGTGTTGTTATCCTTCGATGGTGAGAGCCACTCAGGGACTCCGTATTGCACAGCCCTCAAAAGGTTAGTCCATACAGTATCTTCCACTAGACCTCTAGTAGGATGTGGATTCTGCAGTGTTCCCTCCTTTGTAAAAGAAGGGGGGCAGACTTTCCCAGCGTTATCCAATATTTGTCACTATAAAGGGGTTATTCGGAACTGTAGTGATGGACACTCTCTGGGTAAGCCCTGTCTCATCGCCAAGAAGGGTAAGATGGTTTAAGAGGCTTGCCCAGGGCGCTGGAAGTGGGAAGCGCCCGAAGGCGCTTTGGTAGGGATCCCAAAATCGTCGGTCACGACGAGACGTCGAGAGTGACCGAACGATAAGGGAACGTCTCGGTTACATATGTAACCCTCGTTCCCTGAGAGAGGGAACGGAGACGTCTCGTCCCGTCGCCACGGGCACTGTACCGTCGCTGGGGCCTGGGTCGCCAACTCGGCTCAACTCCTCAGCGAAAAATTGATTGCATCATGCACCAGCTGCTCATTTATACCCGCGCTGACGAGGCAGAGCAGCTGAATGCAATGATTGCATGCCAATGTGAAATTGGCTCGTTTAATTACACTCGAAGTAGATCGGTCCTCTGAGCGAGATCCCAAAATTGTCGGTCACGACGAGACGTCTCCGTTCCCTCTCTCAGGGAACGAGGGTTACATATGTAACCGAGACGTTTTCTTAAGTAGTATAGATTAGGTAGGGTGTGTTGAACGTTGAAGACTTTATTTTGTTTGTTGTGTCTTTTTTCTTTTCTAGTTGTATTAGTAGTTTATTGGAAGGGGATGCACGTTTTGTTTCTTTCATTGATTTAGCCCCGCTCAGGTTTCTACTCCTTGTGTATGGTATTTGTGTGTTTTTTTTTTGTTTTTGTTTTTTCTCTCTCTCTTTTGAGCATTTTGTTGTGAATAAATATATTCCTTTTTTTTTCAATTTAAACTCCCTTTGTTCTTGTGTTCTTTTGCACCAGCGCCTTAATCACGTTACCAGGGTTAAACGCGTAATACTAACTTCTGGGTTAGCCTACAGAAATATGTCTTCATTGCAAAACTCTATGCACCATGGGTGGTCTAACCTGAGGTTACTGCCTTGAGCTCTGAACATTACACAAATATCCACTCATATTTTCTGTGAAACGATCTAGGGCCAGTATGACTGACTCACTGAACTTAAAAGGTGCCTTATGGTTCATTATTCAAATGACCATCCATTTTAATAAGACCTGCACTAATGGCAGTGAACAGCCCATCATTATCTCTTCACTTATCACCCACAGAACCCCCCACATTCACCTGACTACCTGGATATCAATTATCCTGACAAGACCAGTCATCTCTGTTATGATGCCAGTCCACCCCTCGCTGTCTTTCTCTCGCTCAAATCCTGTCCAGAAATAGCCACAGTAGCTCATAGGCACAATCACGTTTTTTCTAGAGGCCCGCAAAGTGACAGCGTTCCAGCTTATAATGTTTCCTTCATGGTTTTACAGGAAAAAAAAAGAGCTTGGATTGTTTGTACGTCAGAGGAGAGGACAGCAGCAGAGGAGAAAACCATTGGTGAATGGCCTATTCCTCACATAAAGCTGTCATGGCACTATATTTCAGGTCATCTTAAGATTAACTACTTTTATGTTCTTCTTGGAGCCTGGCAATATAAATCACCATACACTTTTGTTGTATGGAAAGAAACAAACAGCTCGAACACAAATCTATTTTTGTGTTTTATTGAAGAAATAAAATAAAACACTGTCGGAATGACACTGGGTTGAGAAAGTGATGACAGAATTTATATTTTGGGGCAAAATATTAGGCAACACTTTACAATAAGGTTTCATTTGTTAACATTAGCTGCATTAGTTAACATAAACAATGAAAACAAAATATTTCTAAAACATTTATTAATCTTAGAGTGTAACTTTGCCTAGTATATGCCTACTTTGCCTCCTAGTATATGTAAATGAAAATTAATAATGTTTACTCATGATCTGTGTTGCCTGGACTGTGAAATTCAAGTTTATCTGTCAGAAAAAGTTTATTTGATACTTCATCTGGCAGACATTTGCTAGCTCCAGGGCTTTCGTAAAAACAACAGATTAGACTTCCGCATTTTTGTATATCCCTGCCCAAAGACAGTCGGATCGACAGATGTTTATTAACAGTTATTGTAAGGTTTATCACTGAAAATTGTATCATACTATGTCAACTTTAAACAGCATTATTGTAAAAATGGAACACTATGGCAACAGCTTTCATACCTGTACGCAGTGTTTTCTCTAGTCAGGTAGCACCGATTTCAAAACAATGTTACACCTTTCTACTTTTTAATAGGCAGCGAAGTTTTATTGAAAGCCCATTTTGTCAGCGGTGAAGTACCCCTTTAATGTAATGTTTTAACATTTACTAATGCATTATTAAAATCAAAAGTTTGAGCACTACAGTAGCTTCATGCTGAATTCCAAATTTCCAAAAGACATCTTCAAACTCTCAAAATGTCCCAGGCCTTCAGTTTAATTAGGATGTATTTAAGTCGGTCTGATACACCATGTCATCTTAGAGAAGTGAGTGCTACATTTTTTTTTTCAATGTCAGACAAGTGAATGGCTTCTCCTCAGCCTTCCAGCTCATGCTAAAATCTCAGTAATGCTGTCTTGCTTGAAATTACCAACTTCTTAATTGTTGCTTTCATGGAACTGGGAGAATGACTAGAGAAAACGTTGCATTCTCTTGTAAAAGTTTTGTGTTCTCATGTTGGTGATGGACATAGTATGAGATGGGAGGGGACACAAAAGTCCCCAAAGTTCCACAGAAATGTTCTCAGGGAAACACAAAACTTGTGTGTTCTCTTGCAAAAGCATTGTGTTCCTCCAAGAAACTTTGACTTTGCTTTCAAAATCAATGACATAATATTTCCTCCCTATCAATTAAAGGTGCGTTATGCCATGTCATAATTACCGTAACAATTCTGAACTGTAAAAAACTTTCATGTGCTTGTAGAACTTGTAATTACAACGTAAACTCATAATTTTCTAATCTCTTGCATTTAAGCATGCAAACTCACTGCAAATCAACAGTTAATGAAAGCATTACTTTTACATATTGTTTTCATTCCACCACTACTTTTGTATTAGAGTTAACATATTATTACAATTAATATTGTAGGCTTAGTTCATTTTGAAAAATGCTGCAAATCAAGCTCATTTTGCAACTTGTTGACCCGAAATCAGTAATCAAGAGTTTGCTGCACCAGTTAAACTGAAAGTGCCAGAATAAATCTTTGTCAAATATTCTACCAGAGTTCCTGAGATTCCACAGCATGACTCCAAACAGGTAAAAGTTTTCTCATTCTGATGCAAGAACAAACCTGCCATTAAAGCTTATTAACTCTGCCTCTTATTCCAATAATATATTCAATCCATTCCTCTAATCAACACACTACAAAGCAGCACGAAGAGCGGTAGAAAAGAGCAAAGCAACAAGCCGATAGGCTGAAAGCTTGTCTTATTACACCTTGACATCAAAGACAGCATTGCTTCCCCGCATCAACACAAATGAGCATCTCAATCTCGTCAGGAAACAAGGGGAAAATTGGCCCGTGCTAATGTGCCATTTAAATGCAAAGAGCAATTTCTGCAGTGCTAGCTAAGATTTTTTTTGCTTTTTTGCACCTGATCTTCAAAGGCGGCATGTCAAAGTTTTAGAGAAGGGTTGACGTTCTTGCAGCAGGGGGCAGTGGAAAGATCAGGGCACCACCCGTCTGTTTGAAGTCAAACAAAAAGAAAAACTGAAAACCCGACACTAGTTTTAATGATCTAGTATTTTGGCGGGTAAACAAAGAGGTGCTCTTAATAAACAGAATGTATTACTTCAACTTGCATTCTTCACTTAAATAATAAAGGCATTCAATTTCTGAAGATCATTCAGGAGTTTATGTGTTGTATGCTAGCAGGTGTTCCTCCTCAAATGCGGTCTTTACTTCATGAGTAATTAGAACACTGTCTGTACACCCTGTTAATTTGCATAAAGTTGACTTAAAGATCAAGAACATGCTGTCACATGTCACTGGAATTCAGCAACACCAGTTGAAACTAAATGAACTTCCTTTTACTCAGTTTATAGGTTTCAGTCAATACCTTTAATGTTTTGAAACACTTAAATGTAACTTGTCAGTGGACTTTTATTTCATGTAATAACATAAACACATTTTCCACCAAATTCTCAAGCTTCAAAAAGTTTATAAATACATTGTAAAAGTAATCCATATAAATCAAGTGGTTTAATCCATGTCTTCTGAAGAGTATAGAAGCTTAAATCCGCCAGAGAATAAAACATTTTAAAATATAATTGAAACTTTTTATCTCACAATTGTAAGTTTACATCTTGCAATTCTGACTTAATTTTTTTCAGAATAAGATAAACCTTTTGTGAGATAAACTTTTTTTGTGATAACGGAAACAAGCTTCCATAGAAGAGGCACGGTCGCTTTATGTGATGAAACATTGTTTCACATATAAACATTGATCGATGCACATACATAGAGCAAATCAAATATGGTAAATGGAAGCTTGAACGTACTTGCTTGACACACAAGAACAAAACCTCACTGGTTCTTTTGCGGAAGTACAAACCTGCTAGTGTGACACGTTCTCACATGTCATGCAAGCACTTCCATTTACCATATTTGATGTACTCTATGGGTTGTATGTGTTTGGAACGACATAATCATTTTTGGGTGAACTATCCCTTTAACAGTGTTATTTTATCAGGGAAACACCCTAAATTGGTAAATGCATTATACACATGGGGAAAACAGTTGATTAATCAATAATCCAAGCAGGTCCAGACTTTAAAGCTCTTTCTAAATCCATATTTGGACGTGGAGAGGTTGGGTAAAGTAATAATTACCAGAGCTTTAGTCCTGTCCGAATGTGCCATCTCAGTAATCTTTACGGACAATGTCAGGGAAAAGGTCTGGAAAAATTACCTAAGGTAATACTAATCCCGTGCGATTAGACCCGCTGTACATATGTACGTAAATATTTCGTCATTTCCTGTTTAAAAGTAGTTTTCCGCGGTTTTTCAAGTATGGAGACGCTTGAAAAAGCATTCAGTTGCATTCTAGACGCTGGGACAAGTCTGTGGCAAAACTCAAATGTTTTCCACACACCATTCAGATCAGAAAGAAGATCGAAAGCACTTGTTAGAGGCACGAAACATCTTTTAGCGTTAGGTAAGTGCCTATTACGAACACAATAATCTGAAGTTAATTAATACATCATTCAACAAGACATAACAGGTTATATGTGTTTGCGCATGTGATATCAAGAAGCAACGTAATACGCACATGACGACAGAAGGGTGACGGCGATGCGCAAATCGAGTTACCCCTCCCACTTCTGCTAGTTTTACTGAGATATCTTATCCTGTGCGAATTGGCCATTAATATTACAGACGTCCTGTGGTAAAATTACATTACTCCATCTACCCTTGTAAAGTTAATCCTGTCCAAATAGGGCTTAACTTGTACTTGGCCTTATTAAAAAGTAACATAGTTCTTGTAATTGTTTATCTATAGCATTTGTTACAATAAGGATATAATTACAGGTAAGACCATTGATGGCCCCTCATTACCATGCTTAGGTCAATGTTAAAGGCCCCTTGCATGAAAATTTCACTTTATGAGGTTTTTTAACCTTAATATGAGTTTCCCTAGCCTGCCTATGGTCCCCCAGTGGCTAGACGTTTTGATGGGTGTAAACCAAGCCCTGGGTATTTTTGAGAAAAATGAAAGCTCAGACGGGCGAATCTAGAATCTTCCCCTTATGTCGTCATAAGGGGAAAGGTCTCCTCCCCTTTCTCTTCTTTGCCCGCATAAAGAATTTGGTGGGAATATGAGAATATAGGCGAGTGCGATATTGGTTTTTCCTCGAGAGACATCATGGCTTGCAAACGAGCGAAGCATGGCAGTTGCTCAGTGTTTGGATGTACAAATGAACACAAAAGTATTTTTTTAGTTCCTAGTTCCAATCTCTGAAGAACCAGTGGGTTATGTGAATTTCTGATGTGTAATTGTTCAAGTTCAGACAGATAATCTTTCTCTCAAAGTCGTTCAATACTGTTTATGCATCAGTAAATCAAGCCAGTGACTAAACGATCAACTTCACGTCGTTTCTCTTAGTAGGATGAAAATAATCTTACTTAAACTGTGATTAATATACAGAAAGCGATCAAAGAACAATCCCTTTCCAATCGCCCAAGCTGTCAATCACACAGCGCGAGTTTATCTGGACACTTGCCAAAACTCGTTATGAAATCAATGACGCTGTTACGCTGCACAATGAAGCTCTTACTGTACTTACCTCATGTTTGCATTGGTGAAATCATTAGTGAGAGTGCAGAAACTGCATTGCAATGATACGATCTTCATTCACGCGATCATGCAACCTTTTATGTGATGGGAATAGATCTAAATACTTAAAAAACTTCTCACGATTCTTTAATCCCGATAGCTGTAATAGTAAAAACGTATTATAGCTGTAATAGTAAAAGTTTTCGAGAGAGTTCCACATGTTCTAAATATTTCATATGCAAGCATGTCAGCCAATCACAGCAGTGGGCGTTTACACTGAAGTCTCACAGCAGACCCCTTGATCCTTTCAAACAGAGCGTTCAAATCAGAGGCTAAAATCAGGCTAGGAAATATGCCTTTTATTTCTAAATTATAACAACTTTTGATCTAAAAAACATACTAACAAGGGCACCCCAGGAAACATTATAAAATAATAAAATTATTTAACTTTTTTTTTTCTTTCTTTTTTTATCAATAGCATTTGTTATGAAAAATAGCAACCTACACAGTTATAAACAATAGCTACAACATGCCACAGTTGTGGCCAAATATAAATCTTTGGTGAAAAATTTATTCCATAATATAGTATCTATTACTACATCAAGTTAGTCAAAATTTCACAATAAATACAACAGAATGTGATAAATTCTAGTAAAGGTGGTCATGAGTAGTTTAAAAAGCTTTCTAATTTATGTTGGTGCAGGATGTTTTCCCCTCTTTTCATCAGTCTTTTTAGTTGCTGTTTTTAGATCATGTTTGTCTTTCTCTGTAGTGTTTTACTATTCTCAATAGAATTTAAATCTAATGGGATTTTAAATTTTAATGGGATGCACATTTTCTAATCAGTGACATGATAGAAACAGCTCGCGCAATTCTTGTGCGCTTTTGGAAGGTACCTACAATGGATTAGTTTCACACATGCCTCAGACTCCAGGTTCCACGTCATTCGACGCAGCGTGGAGTTCCCTCGAAAGAGAACTAGTACTATTACTTCCTATAGGTACTAGGTGTAAAACAAGACATAATTAATAAGTGCATATTTTAAGGCAAAATGTGAAAAGTGATTTGAAGAGTGTGAAAACTTGAAATGCAAAAGATGAATAGACTTTTCACAGAAACATCAGTATTCTTCAGAGCTTCTATTTTCTGTTAGACCTGCATTACACTCGTCTCTGTTTCTCAGTTCCACTTCATTGACATGCTGAACATACCCCAGTATGGATCAATAATATTGAGCAAATAGCACCCAATAAACTAAGCTGTTGTCTCAATTGAAGTGTCTTTAGCAGCTTTGATGGAATTTAACCCTCCAGATAAGTGCAGTATTGGACGGCCACTCAAAGAAATGTCAACACAAAGTGTCTTCAAGCCTCTTATGTCCAGTTAACAACATCACGTGCCACTATGGATCCAGGGTAGTGGACATTTTATATCACAGTATGAGTAGTATTAGATCACAATTATGGTACCCTGTATCACAGTATAGTTATTTGTTTTTGTCTTTTATCAAATGGTTTATATAATAATTATCATGTGGTGATTTTTGAATAATCCAATGAATTAAATACACACACACACACACAAAAAAAAAACGCAACTCACCTCGTATAAGGTCAGAGGTCATGTGCGGCCAGCTATAGGTCCGTACAAGCTGCCAATCAAAATCATCTTCCTGTGCCTGTCTGTATTCACAGAGGCTGGGGTCGGAGTCTTCCTCAAACGTGCAGCCAGCTAGAGAGAGAAATAACACAATTTTAGAAGAAAAAATATATCTAGATGATCAATTTGCATTGCATTTTGCATTTGTAAGTCAGTATAACTGATCTTTTGAAACATTCTGAAAACTCATACATTTCAACATTATTTCCTACTTGGGAAAGTGCAACAGAAGTCTTCTCTAGTCTCTAGTTGAACTTCACATTTGTGACCCTGGACCACAAAACCAGTCACATGGTTAAATTTTTTGACATTGAGATTTATGTGTCATATAAAAGCTGAATAAATAAGCTTCCCATTGATGTATGGTTTGTTAGGGTAGGACAATATTTGGCCGATATACAACTATTTAAAAATCTGGAATCTGAGGGTGCAAAAAAATCTAAACATTAAAGTTAATCTCCTTAACTTTAGGAGAGAAAATCTCCTTTAAAGTTTTCCATGTATGTTCACGATTGTGCTGCATCCACTCACAAAAATAAATGTTTTATATATTTATGGTTGGAAATGTACAAAATATCTTCTGGCTATTGCCACAAATATACCCGTGCGACATGTGACTGGTTTTGTGATCCAGGGTCACATTTTAACAATGGTTTCACGTGTATATGGCGACACCCAGTGTGACAGTTTATGATTTCAAATGCAAAGAGATCAGTCAATCATAATTTAATTGAATTGAATAAAGAGCTCTTAAAGGTACAGTAGCAAAAACTTACTGCAATTGCAAGGGTCAGGGAGAGGTTGACAAATTCTCATGTGATACTAAATTGCAGCTGTTTTTAGTGCAACAAAACCTGACCAACATCATAATAGGACTTCAGAGAGGAAAGTAAAATGATTTAAAAAGAGTCGATTATGACCTCTTTAAACAACAAATAACCAAAAGCTCTACATTTTTGATCATACTCTGAAAACTTTTTATGAGAACAGTGGGAAGATTGTTGCTTTAGGCAGATGATGCATTTCTGTAAATAGCTTGTGAGTTTGCTTGCTTTGTAGTGGAACCTCAGGGCTGTTGCGTTCGAGTAATTAAATATTCCGCACAAAACTATGGTTCACTTTGTAGCTGTAATCTTTCAGGACTCTTGTTTCTTTCACTGAGAAGAAAGACTTTGTTTAGACAGACAGAAAAAAAAAAAAATATTTTTTTTTTGCCATATCTGACTCAAATCTGAAAGAAAAAATATATATTGGGGTTTTTTTCAACAATAGGCCGCTGTACGTGAGCTGTATCGTTCAGTTTCGTTCCGACAAACGGGGCACTAATTTTTCTTTTGCTCAATATGTTCAACGTTAATAAAAGGTATCCAAGCAAAAAGTTCTCCACGCATTTTCCTGCAGTTAATGAGAAAAGTGTATTTATTGGCGCACTATTTTGACTGCGTATTGAGACGTCTAAAACGGTTGAGCTCGATTTTCAACCAATCAGCATCGAAAATGTAAGTAGGTCACAGCCGAAATCAAGCCAATATCACTACGCACATGTAAACAGAGGAGGACGTAAGCAGCGCATCTTCATCTGATAGCGGCGATCAAGCTCGATTAACACCCGTAAAGTGTATTCTTCATGTCGGAAAAGATGGTGGGAAAGGTCCGCAGCCCTTTACTGAAGTCCGATGGGAAAAAATCAAGCAATGTGCGTAGGAATGGCTCAAAACGTCGGACACTACGGAGCTAACGTTAGCTATTGCTAATAAACATGTTGCCCTCCTGGACAAACTGGTCTCTGATGTCCCAACAACTACGGGTTTCACCCGGCCTGATATCGGCGTTTTATAGACAAAAAAAAAACGCTTGACTTGTGTGTATGTGCGTGATGGGTAGGTTAAGGGGTTGGGTTAGTGTGTGTGTGTGTGTGTGTGTGTGTGTGTGTGTGTGTGTGTGTGAGAGAGAGAGAGAGAGATGGGTAGGTTTAGGGGTCGGGTTAGTGTGTGTGTGTGTGTGTGTGAGAGAGAGAGAGAAAGAGAGAGAGAGAGATGGATAGGTTTAGGGGTCAGGTCAGTGTGTGAGTGTGTGTGAGGAGAGAGAGATAGGCCGCTGTCAGTAGCCTAAAAGAGGCCTAGAAATAGGGTTTCGTTCCACATATTTAATATCAGAAATATATAGAGATTCCTTAGGAAAAAGTTCTCAACACACAATCTTGCAGTTTTTGAGAAAAATTATGCTAAAGGTGCCCATTTTGAAAAAAAGGGAAAACATAGGGAATTTTGCACTTTCAAACCTGTAATAAACCCAAAAATGCCGAATTACCACTTGAAGTACAAAATAAAATTTTGAAATTTTAAAACAGTTTGAAATGTGTGATATACCTGAAGTTGCTATCTAGGCACAGTAAACATGATAAGATTATCAAGAAAACTTCTACTGTAACATTAACATCCCAATTACTTCTCATTATGTTGTTCCAATTCAAAGGTAATATTTGAGGTAAAATCTGAATAACAAATAGAATTAAGCCAAAATATAATAACAGAACTCCCAACTCTCACGCATTCACCGTGAGACTCACGCAATTGACACTTTTCACACGCTCTCACACCACACATCCATTCTCAGGAAAGCCATTTATTGACCATAATATAGGCACGTTAGTTGGCTAGAAAAAGAGCTATAGAGAGTATTTTGCTAAATATGTGTACTATATTACATATTTATTATATTTGTACTTATATCATTAAATAAAGTTGTTATTATAATAAAAAACACATTATATTTAATTTGAGTTATTTTTAACCTTAAATAATACTACCAGCTGATAGGGCTGTCTGTGTGTAGCCTATTTTTCTTGAGAAAAATGAACGCCTATCTTGTGTACCTAATATTTATCCAAATGAGTCAACATTAAATCAAATCACAAGAATTGAATTGAAATCGTGAAATTTCTTTAAGAAATTTGTAAAAAAAAAAAAAAAAAAACTTAGCTTACCAGAAAATGTACCATATAAACATTGTAACATGTTGTCAAAATTCAGTTTAGTTACTAAAATGTTTTGACAATCACAATACACTTATTGTGATGCAAGTTTTTTTTTTTGCAAAACCCCCCCCCCCCCCCCCCAAGTTAAACTCAAAAGTATACAAAGAAAAACACTTTTAAAAATAACACATTTAATGGTGAATTGTTAATTTGCATACACGAGCAGTAACTGCACTACATGTACATATTCACAGGAATGATTATTGTAAACAAGATTTAATTTTGATTTATTTATTTACCTACCCATCTCTCTCACACACACACACTAACCCAACCCCTAAACCTACCCATCTCTCTCTCTCACACACACACACACACACACACACACACACACACACCTGACCCCTAAACCTACCCATCTCTCTCTCACACACACACACTAACCTGACCCCTAAACCTACCTCTCTCTCTCTCTCTCTCTCTCTCTCTCTCTCTCTCTCTCTCTCTCTCTCTCTCTCTCTCTCTCTCTCTCTCTCTCTCTCTCTCTCTCTCTCTCTCTCTCTCTCTCTCTCTCTCTCTCTCTCTCTCTCTCTCTCTCTCTCTCTCTCTCTCTCTCTCTCTCTCTCTCTCTCTCTCTCTCTCTCTCTCTCTCTCTCTCTCTCTCTCTCTCTCTCACACACACACCCACACCCACACCCACACCCACACCCACACCCACACCCACACCCACACCCACACCCACACCCACACCCACACCCACACCCACACCCACACACTAACCCGACCCCTTAACCTACCCATCACGCACATACACACAAGTCAAGCGTTTTTTTTTGTCTATAAAACGCCGATATCAGGCCGGGTGAAACCCGTAGTTGTTGGGACATCAGAGACCAGTTTGTCCAGGAGGGCAACATGTTTATTAGCAATAGCTAACGTTAGCTCCGTAGTGTCCGACGTTTTGAGCCATTCCTACGCACATTGCTTGATTTTTTTCCCATCGGACTTCAGTAAAGGGCTGCGGACCTTTCCCACCATCTTTTCCGACATGAAGAATACACTTTACGGGTGTTAATCGAGCTTGATCGCCGCTATCAGATGAAGATGCGCTGCTTACGTCCTCCTCTGTTTACATGTGCGTAGTGATATTGGCTTGATTTCGGCTGTGACCTACTTACATTTTCGATGCTGATTGGTTGAAAATCGAGCTCAACCGTTTTAGACGTCTCAATACGCAATCAATATAGTGCGCCAATAAATACACTTTTCTCATTAACTGCAGGAAAATGCGTGGAGAACTTTTTTCTTGGATACCTTTTATTAACGTTGAACATATTGAGCAAAAGAAAAAGTAGTGCCCCGTTTGTCGGAACGAAACCCTATTTCTAGGCCTCTTTTAGGCTACTGACAGCGGCCTACCTCTTTTAGGCTACTGACAGCGGCCTACAAAGGGTCATTGAAAAAACATGCATTTACCTCTACGTTTTTGCAAAACTCTCATAAAAAAAACCTACTTTGAATTCACTGCAGTTTCCTAGCCTAGAAAACTAATTTCTAGTCAGGCCAATCACATCGTGTATAGAGTCGGTGGGCGGGCTTAACATAATGACGGCAGAGTTGTGACGGTTCTGCGTGAATTCCCTGCTACTTGAAAACAAAGAAGATGGCTGCTGCTGCTGGCGAACAGCGGTCTTTCGAATTGGCTTTGGCCGCGACTCTGGAAGACTTGGAGTTAAGCTTTTCTTTGAGAAAAGAACAAAGAACGGCACTGAAGTCATTCTTAAAAAAGGAAGCTTACTTTATTTTCAAATGCGATTGAGCATTAAACACCATTCACTGGACATTTCATTTGAAAATTGCCATGATACGTAATAAAACATTGCCAAATTCATGTTCATCTGTTACAGATAAAACTGACTGCGCTTTTAGAATGTTTTTCTAATTGGTTTGGGTTGGGATGTGACTGTAATATCATATAAAAGTATACAAATATGCTCAAATTCACTCATTAATGTTCTCATGGCATTTAAAGTCCTCCAGTGGTAAAAATCAAGCTTTTAATGTTGTCTATATGTCTATGTGGTGTTTTTTAATATGGTTTAAGACCATGTGCAAATTCATAAGTCAGCACCATTGCTGAGTATTTTCTCCTGAAAACGTCTCCGGTTACTTGACTGTAACCTTGTTCCCTGAGAAAGCGGAACGAGATGCTGCGCTGCTCAGCGCATTGGGAACATATTTTATCGTGACCAGCTGTGAATATTGTGTATAACACGTCAATGAAATTGACCCGGAGGTAATATAGCCTCGGTCGGTGACGTCATCGGCGCGCCCCCGCGACACGAGGCTATAAGTAGATGAGCCACAGGTGCATCGTCAGGATATTTTGTCTGAAGAGCAGTCCTGGGACATCTTCAGCACGGCAAAGTAGCGCAGCATCTCGTTCCGCTTTCTCAGGGAACAAGGTTACAGTCAAGTAACCGGAGACGTTCCCTTTCGAAAGCTACAATCGATGCTGCGCTGCTCAGTGCATTGGGAACGAGAATACCCACGCCGCCGTGCTTGAAAATGTCTGGACCCCCACGGTTGTGCAAGTGTGTTTCACAAGAACGCAAGAAGGCCTAGACATTAGCTTGTGATGTCGACTCAAGGACATGAGAGCCCCGGAGTGGCATGAACATCCAAACTATAAAATCTTATGAATGTGTGCGGAGAGGACCAACCTGCCGCATCACAAACAAACTGCAAGGGGCACCTCTTGCCAAGGCAGCAGAGGAGGCGACCCCTCTGGTGGAGTGAGCCCTTAAACCCGTTGGCGAAGCTTGGCCGCGCGCCTCATAGGCAAGAGCAATAGCATCCCTGACCCAATGTGACATGGTCTGCTTAGTGGCGGCAGCCATCGGTTGCGGCCCCCATAACAGACGAAAAGTCGCTCTGACTTACGCCACTAGCTAGTGCGGTGGACGTAGGCCTGAAGAGCACGGACTGGACATAGTCTATGAGATCTCTCCTGTTCCGGCATCGTGAACGGCGGAGAGCAGAACTGCCCTACAAAGGCAAAAGACCTTAAGTCGCTAGAGTGTGGAACTGAGAAAAATGACTTTAAAGATTTTTAGTTGTCCCGTCAAATTAATTATAGGTAGGACACTGGAAATCTGGCAAATAGATGTTTTAGTAATGGAAATTATATACATAAAAAAATCTTGAGCTCAAACTTGACTTTTGACCACTATTTTAAAGTTACTGTACTCTGCCTTTGTATTGTCAGCAAAAAGTGAGAAGTCATGCCAAGGCAAAAGGCAGTAACTTCCACATTATCAATATTTGGTTGCTGATCACCATTAACAAAATCATTATAGTAACACCTGTATAAAATCTAGTGATCATGGCATTTATTTTGTATGATTTACAATTATTTATAGCCATCTACTTATTGCTATCATGGGCTTTAGCTGCATTCTGATATCATTAATACATTTGACATGACAAAATACCTCCATAGATATATTAGTCCAGCATTGGCTCGACCGTGTTTAGGGCGGGGCTGAAGGCGCCGGCGAAGTTTTGGCACTCTGCCAGCTAGATGCATGAGTGTTTCAACCAGGTCCTGTACCCGAACTGAGCGAGGCGGGGCTTTAATTCTTGGTTGTATTCATCTGATACGGCAATGTGTAACGTTTTTCTGTCAACTCTGCATAATCCTTCGCGATCGATTTCGCACGTTTGTCGACGGCGGGTTCAGACCATACCAAATGTTCTGACCGCAACTGTGCAGGACAAAGCTCTGAGGACATCAGAAGTTAGAGGGACTGATAAGCGTACAATCTGGTAGGTAGAATTATTTGATAGAACACCGGCACAGTAACTTCATATTGACGCGCGGCTAAACAAAGGCAGTGTACTGCCTTTGAACTCCATTTCGAGCGTTCCAAAACAAAGCCAAAGAGCGGTAACTGATGTTACGGTGTTCTGCCTTTGTTTCTCATGGGCTTTTGGAAGTTACTGTTAAGACAATTCATTATTTTCTCGAAAAAACAACGGAATTGATTCAAGATACTTATCCACATGATAAAGGAGGTCTTGAATGTGCCAAATATATAAATAACTCATTTTCGACCAAAAACGAAGTTACGGTCTTTTGCCTTTGCACGGCAGAGAAGGCCTCAAGCGTGACAGGATGTACAGTCGAAAAAGGCACCTTAGGCAGGTAATCAGGATGAGGATGCAAAATCACTTTCACCATTCCTGGGGCAAAGTCTAAGCAGGGTGGCGAAATCGACAGAGCCTGCATATCCCCAATTCTTTTCAAAGAAGTTATTGCCATAAGAAAAACCATCTTAGAGTCAGAAGTTTGTCAGACGCTGATTCTAGAGGTTCAAAAGGAGTCTCAACCAGACCCTCTAGGACTAAAGCTAAGTCCCATGATAGGATCTTGGTTTTATGAGAGGCCTCAGTCGTCTGCCCCATGAATGAAATGAACGAACAGAGGATGTCTCCCGAGTGGCACCCCGTCAACCAAGGCATGGCAAGCCGAAAGAGCGGCCACATAAACCTTGAGAATGGTGGGGCATGTGCCTGATGATAATATTTCCTGCAGGAATTCCAGAACTGAAGCAATCTGGCAGTTGACAGGAACTGCATTATTTATGACACACCACCTTTCAAAGACACTCCATTTGTTGACATAACTCTTTCTAGTGGAGGAAGCACTAGCACTGAGAATGATCTCAACAACAACAGGCGAAAAGCCCAGTGCCCCTCAGTTGGTACCCATCAGGGGCCAAACATGAAGGTTCCAGAGGTTGGGCCTGGGATGGAATATCGTGCGCTCCTTCTGAGACAGAAGGTCCCTCCTCTCCGGAATCGTCCAAGGCGAGCCGTTGAGGAGAGATATTATCTCGGAGAACCAAACTCTGGCTAGAACTCCTGGGAGCAGAGAAACTGGAGGAAAACGCATACATGCACATTCTAGGCCATGTGTGCGCCATCGCATCCAGACCCAGGGGCTGGGTGATTCAGAGATAAGTAGAGGTAACATTACGCTTTCTGATAAGAGGCGAAGAGGTCCACCTCCGTTTCATATCCAAATCTGTTTGACTACTTCTGGGTGGAGTTTCCATTCCCCTCTCAGTAGTTTCTGTCTGGACAGTAAATCCGCTCCCATATTCAGGTGCCCTGAGATGTACACTGCCCTGAGTGACAGGAACGTTCCTGGGCCCAGAGAAAGATGTGCCCCGCTATTCTGTTCAGATTGTGTGAGCACAAACCTCCCTGGTGATTATGTGAGAGACTGCCGCTGTGCCGCACTAGGACATGACAGTATCTCAACTGAGGGAGAGAGTATTTCAGGGCCAGAAATACAGTCATCAGCTTGAAGCAGTTGATGCCTCTCATTCCCCTTGAGCTGGACGACCACTTAAGACCGCTCCCCAGCCCATCAGGGAGGCGTCTGCCGTTAGCATTCTGCGACAGCAAGACGCACCTAAAGTGGGACCCAAAGCAAGGAACCGGGGTCTGAACCACATAGAAAGGGAACGAAGCCGCAGCGCGTAACCCTTACCATAAACATGGATTTTAGAAAGTGCACGAAGCGTTCAGCGCGTGACTCACCATAAACATGGATTTTAGAAAGGACACGAAGCACTCAGCGAGTGCTCTTGCCTTTATTTGCCCTTGGGGATTGTAGTTGAAATCCCCCGTTTTGAGCCACAACTGACATGGTCTCATGCGCAAAAGGCCCAGAGGAATCATTGTGGACGCAGCTGCCATGAGACCTATGTAATGTCCTGACCTAGCTAGATGTTGCTTAGGGTGTTAAAATTGGTCCTGACACGAGTGGGAGATAGCTGTGCCCCCGATGGTGACAGAGTCCCATTTAACCCCAAACATGTTACCCTCAGGGTGGGAGAGAGTACGCCCTTGGCGTTGACCTCAGCCCCCTAGAGATAACATGGCTAGGTCGAATGGAAGGACCCAATATTGGTAAGCTTTGCCCCCAAAAGCAAACTTGGGAACCTCCTGTGTTGTGGCAATATTCTATATGAAAATATACGTCCTTCAGATCGATCATGACAAATCAAACGTGATGTTGAATTTACGACACGATCGTCTTTACAGTTAACATCTTGAACTTGAGTGCTTTAACTGAACGGTTTAAGCCTCGAAGATCGAAGATTGGACGCAACCCCCCATCCTTCTTGGGGACCAGGAAGTATCTGCTGTAATAGCCTGACTCTCTCTCTAGAAGAGGAACATGTTCTATGGCCTCTTTGCTCAGCAGAGATTGTAGCTCTTGTGACAGTACATGCGCCAGTTCCGGTCTCACGGAAGTGAATACCACGCCGTTGAAACGCGGAGGATGATTAATAAATTGGATTCTATCCTATTGTACCAAGCAGATTGCTATTGTACTGTACCAAGCAGAAAAACCTGGCAGAAGTTTCCACGCTGCCAGACTCTATGGGAGTGGTATCAACTTAACACTTCCTTTTGAGGGGATGTTAGATGTTCCGTGTCCTGGATGACAGCAGAAAAGCAACAGAACATCTAACATTTCACTGGAAACCGCTGCTCCCCGAACCACCAGAGGTGGCGAGGAAGTACAGTGGTTTCGAGAGGGTGTCAGGTAGGAGCTGTTTGATTTACATGTCTCGTCCCGTAGGGGCACACCCCCACAGACCTGGGACAAAACAACCCTCAGGATTTTGTCTTAGGTCTATTATGCAGCTGCTGAGTGCAACGAGCAGGTCCCCAGTTTTTCTCGAGGGAGAGCGCAACTCGTTACACTCTGCTTTTGAACCCTCCTAAAATGACGATGAGCAAAAAGAGAAGAAAATGTCTCTTCAGACTGGCTCATCATCGTATAACCACACACCCCTGCACCCATGATAGTCTTAATACGTCAAGGGCACAAAGATGCACGAAGAATAAGGTTTTCCCATGAACGAGTTAACGTCATGGAGATCCTCAAGGAGAGCAGTCTAGCTGTAATCCGACCATCACACAAGTCACCACCTCGAGAACCTCTCAAACGTCTTGTCTTATAACGAGAGATGTGTTCGGAGGCAGCTTTAATTCCTCAGAATTAAATGTGGCCGGAGAACAGCCAGACAATATTATATTATATATATATATATATATATATATATATATATATATATATATATATATATATATATAATTATATTATATAAAATATTATAAAAATATCAGTTCCTCAGCAATAAACGCATCCCAATCAGACAAGCAAACACGGTCTGGATGATAGGCTGTGTTTAAATCTTTCATAATATCAACCTGGTATTCCTTTAACACGGCCATGGTGTACAACGCAGTACCAGCCTGACCGCTGAAAATGCATCTGATAATATGATCCCAGGGGAGAGATAGCCCGCGAGCGTCTCTCCAAACTGAGGCAATATCATATAATCGCGTGCCCTCGCACCCGCGATAGTAGAATGGCTCGATGTCGAGGACACAAGACATAAATATTTACAATCTTTATTTATTTATAGACTGTGTTTTATGGGACTCTTTTTGTTGTGATCAGATTAATCTGGCCACTGCACGAGCGATCGCCACGAGCGATCTCCTTTTAACATCACGGGAGAAACGCTCGGAGGCGACAAACCCACGAGATTCAATGTCCTCTGCCCGAGCCGAAGAAGCGCCGAGGCACGCTTCGGTAGTCAGGCAAAAGGACATCGTGATCTGGAGAGAGAGCGAGCGATAGGGACGCACCGTCTCTCGCTTCTCAGCCAGATCGCACGCGAGCCCCACAATTATTATGGGCTAATGAAATAAAAAAAAAATTGTAAAAAAAATTTTGCTTGAAATAAGCAAAGCGAACGCGAAGCACTTTAACTGTGAACATTCCACTGTGCTCGCAATCACCATGCTCAAATGCAAGGGCAGCGTGTTCTTTCCCAAACAAACAAAGCAGTAAGTGTGTGTATCCAGTTCTGACATGGGACGGGACTCGGGAGCATGGAGGAACACAACACTTATTGTTTTGTTGGCTCATTTCTCCTCTTTTTTTACTTTTTAAACTCTTTGATGTACGAGAGAGAAAAAGGCTTGAGAAATGAGAAATTTTCTGCACACTGCCTGAATAAACTAACTCCTAGCAAAGATCTGTAGCAAATAAAAGGTAGAGAGAGAGAGTTTTGACGTTCACACTTGCACAGTAATGGTCTGAAGACAAAAGACCTGACGATGCACTTGTGGCTCATCTACTTATAGCCTCGTGTCGCGGGGGCGCGCCGATGACGTCACCGACCGAGGCTATATTACCTCCGGGTCAATTTCATTGACGTGTTATACACAATATTCACAGCTGGTCACGATAAAATATGTTCCCAATGCGCTGAGCAGCGCAGCATCGATTGTAGCTTTCGAAAGGGAACTGCAGTGAACCAAAGACAGTCTCAAAAACGCGGTTTGAAATTGCTGATGTTTCTGATGTCACAAACTACCTTGTAATCAATCACGTCAACGTGTGATCGTCAACGAGTGGATTTCTTTCTTTTTTTTCTTTTTTTATAATTCTCTTTATTGAGGTTTTTTACATATCAAATACAGAAAGACAAAAACACAATAACAAACAACATACATCAGAGGGCATCATTTCCATTTCCATGCTAAGCCAATCAATTAAACATTCTCACTAAAGTGATCTATGAAAGTTTGCCACATTGAATAAAATATTTCAGATTTCCCCCTCAACAAGTATTTAATTTTCTCCAATTTCAAATGAACCATTGTGTCTTTCATTAAGGCTGAGTGAGCAGGGGGCATTTTTTGTTTCCAACACAAGAGAATCAATCTCCGCGCTAACAAGGTCACAAAACAAACCATGCTGTTTTGGGTGTCCGAAAGTTGTACATTGACTGGTTTCACACCAAAAAGAGCCCAGATTGGTTCTGGCTTAAGCTGTTTTTTTTTCAAAATCTTGGAAAGGGTTTGAAATATAGTGTTCCAATAGGTCGTAATGTGAGGACAATTCCAAAACATATGTGCAAGTGAGGCTGGCCCTCGTGAACATCTATCACAAGAAGGACTAATGGAAGGAAACATCTTTGACAACTTTAATTTGGATAAATGCAATCTGTGTAGCACCTTGAACTGCAAAAGACCATGTCTAATACATACAGAGGTAGAATGAACATTTCTTTGGGCTTTTGACCATTGATTGTCTGTAATAGACACCCCTAGGTCATCTTGCCAGGCTCTTTTCAAATGGTCCAATGTAGGTAACGAGTGGATTTCTGAGCTGGTGTGAGTGTAAGTGGAGGCGGGGCTAATTTGCATATTCATAGAACCGCATATACTAAATGAGGCAAGGGTGTAGAGTTACATTCAAGCTATTTTAAGGAACGATATGAAAAAAAATTCAAGGAAAAAAAACGCTTAAATATGTCATTTTGGATCAAAGATGAGTTTTAAGGGATAAAATGATTGACTAATGGGGAACTTTAACAGTGAATGAGTTACTGTAGCGGTTTTGAGGAAAGGATATGCAATAGCCATTTTCGTATATTATTGGACATTGACTACACTGTCTAAACAAATGGATCTGTTTGGGTTTTATTACTTGTAAAATAACAGTGCGGACAGTCAGCCCTGAAAATTGGATTTGGAAAACCAATTGGAATCGTATGTAGTGTGAAGAAAGGCTAATCACTCGCACTAAAACTAATGGTGCAAACGAAAAGACGCTCTCGCCTGTGAATGTAGTGATGTGGAATTATCTCAGGCAAAAATGATTGAGTACCACACCTGAACTCAGACTCCAGCTAAAAGCTTTTCTGTGCTTTTTGTTTCCCTTAATTTCATCTAATAACTCTGGTTTCCTCGGCTCTGTGTGTAAGTGGAGGTGTGTGTTTCGGCTCAATTAGCTCCAAGCTTGGAGGACGCTGAGGTAAAGACGGGTCAGGTAGATTGCCATCACCTGCCAAACATCAACATCACTAGAGACACTGAGACGAAACACGAAACTCACGTAATAGACTCATCACCAGTGAGAGGTGACCCACTCCTATGTTTGTCTGTTGGAAAACATGCTCTCAACAGAAGCTAATAATACTCCATCTAGAGTAGCATCTAAAAACAGAAGCACTCTCACAATAACATGCTCTCATGCTACATTACAGGAGGGGAAATATAGCCGGGAACATGAAATTGGAACGAACTACTCACATAAACAGAAGAACATCTCAATAGATTCAAGCATTCAACAGCCCCATAGTATAAAGAACCATGTGGGTTCTTGAATATTTAAAGAAATAATTTTTGAAGAACGATTTATGCCAGAAAGGTTCTAAGGAAAAATGTTGACACAATGTTGAAAAATTACATATTATGCCGCTTTTCACAAGATGTAATATAAATCTATGGTGTCCCCTGAATGTGTCTGTGAAATTTCAGCCCAAAATACCCCCCAGATCATTTATTACAGATTGTCAAAGTTGCCCCTTTTTGGGTGTGAGCAAAAACACGCCGTTTGTGTGTGTCCCTTTAAATGCAATGAGCTGCTGCTCCCTGCACCTGTTCAGAAGAGGATCGATTCTTTACATGAGCTTCTACCATTTCCGAATGGTTAATGGATACATTTATGTAGTTGTTGTGGAGTTACATTGATTCAGCTCATCGACTTCCCTGAGGTCTTTATAAGACAGCTGAGGCATTTTTTGGTCAAATAGTGTTCTATGCTCGTCTGTGCAGCAACGACACAACAGTTTGCATGCTTTGATCGAACTTTTGCCATTGCGTTAGAACTGGTTACACCGTTGTTGCTTCCGAAAACCAAATGCCGGCGCCATGGGTGGAAACATGCAAATTAAGGGGTGGTAATATTATAATAAGATCCCCTTCCTATGTCAGAAGGGGAGCGAAATCTGATTGGCTTATTTTTTCACATGCTTGCAGAGAAAGGCTTACCAAAACAGTTACTGGCTTGTCACTTTTCACGTTTTCTGGGTTGGTAGATGAACCGGGGACACGATTATAGCACTTAAACACGGAAAAAGTCAGATTTCCATGATATGTCCCCTTTAAATGATTGTATAATATTTTTCATTTTCAAGAATATTTTTTTAATATTACTGTTCTAGCGTATTTGTTCAAATAAATACAGCCTGGGTGAGCATGAGACTTATATATATATATATAGTTTTTTTTTTTACTAAATTAAAGAAAACATTAAAAAATCTTTCTGACCCCAAATTTTTGAAGGGTAGAGTATTTTTTGTGTGTAATTTCTCTAAACTGATATATATTAATTAATCATTGTCAGTCATGCACTTTCTTAATTAGCTTTGTTAGACTCTCATATTACCCAGTGCTCTTTTTCTTGTAAAGAAGGAAAAATAAAATGTTAATATATATATATATATATATATATATATATATATATAGCAAGTGAACACGATAAAATTACCTACTGCATCTGTTGTATTTAGACGAACATGACTTTGGGATGAACAGGACCAACAGAAACCTTTTTTTTTTTTAGTTTGTGAAAGTTTTCAGTTTTCTGTCAACATTTTGTGTTTTAGAAAAACAGTTTAGCTCTCTGACATCTTAAATCATAATTATATTCAAGTCACGACAGGATTAAACGCTGTTTCTCTCCAAAGCTACAAGACCAGCTCTTGAGAAAGTCTTTCAGTTTCTTTAGTTGTCAAAATTAAATAGCAAAGACAGGCTTATATTACATTGGTTTATAATCCTCAGCTGCCATCTCCAGTCATTTAAGAGCAGGATTTTCAGTTATCGGGGAAGGAACTTCATGTCATTGTAAACACAGCTTTAGAGTCAGTACTGCTTTCATCCGAGTCTTCGGTCTGTGAAAAGCAAAGATAATGATTATTACAGAAGAGCTGTAAAGCTTTTATCACCACTACCGTGAAGAGTGAGAAATGATGATGTCAAAAATTATTATTGCTCGTTTTGTCTATCTCTGTTCTTCTGGTGTGAAAGTATCACAGTGGTTTCACTCCTCATAGATTAGAAACATTATAACATTTCAATAACAGAACACTCTGATGAATTTAGTGAGTTTATTTATTCACCAGACTGATTCAAACCAGTCACTCCTAAGTTTGTGTGTCTTTTTAGATGATTCATTGGTTGTTACTATGTGCCGCATCTGAAATTCTATTATTATTTATTATCTAATCATTCAATTCAGATTGCAAAATCACATTAACAACTTATGATTCAAAATGATTCAAGGCACAGATTTCGATTTGGAACAGGAAATGCTGGTTGGTCAGTTCTCAGTTACATTCCAGTTACAAAATTTGTTTCAGAAAGCAGCGATGTGTGAAATCGCTTTGCATTTGTATCTTTACATACTTCACATAGTATGTTTTGGACCTTAGTAAACGCATTGCCTCATAGCAGGCTGATTTCTGAAGGTGCTAAAGAGGCTGTCTGACTCCGTGCCAGACCCCATTCATGGGCTATGGTGAGGTTGGCTCCGGGGCCCATGCTCCCTTTGTTTGTTTACCTTTCCATCTGCTACTTTAATAATGCAGAGGCCTTACTCCACTCTCAGGCATTATGAGCACACAGCTCATCTCAAGCTGCCTGTGGTGTGTCTGCCTTCATTTTCAGTCAAGTTGTTGACTCATTTTGAACTACACTGTCCAGACCAATAACATATACATACACCTGACAAAGGTGTTATTCATGTTATTCGCTGCACTTTTTAGTGGTGAGCTTTGACATATCCCATTCAAACAATTTACAGTAGTGTCTTGATTACTGTCTGTATGAATGTGCAACAGGAGTCAAATCAGTATTCTCTTACAAGTACCACAGCGACAGTGACCAAAGTACGTCAATAAAACTGAAAAGTCAAGACAAGAGTCCAATCGAGCCGCGAGTTCATCCGTCAAATCTTTTAATCAGCAATGACACAATAAATTGATCAAAAATTACAGTAAAGACATCCATAATGCAATTACAATTCAATTGTAATAATTATTCACAAGATTGCAGTTTGGTGAGCAGCCTTGGTAAGCATAAGAGGCTTGTTTGAAAACATAGACGCAAACACACACACACACACACACACAAAGTGTGTTTTAAGTGTATCCGTATAGACTTATAATTATTTATAAATATTTATTTAACCACAATTCATTTTGCTCCACAAGTTCCAAGAACATTATGTTCTTCAATGAAACAATATTATATAATAATAATTATTATTACTACATTACATTAATTATATTAATTATGTTAATAATAATAAATGTAAGTTTTATTCATCCTCTGGCCCCACTGGAAGTTTGCTGAGGCCCCCTAGTGGGCCCCAGCTCCCTGTTTGAGAATCACTGTGAGACCACTAAAGAGTCTTTGATGACTGCGATGGACACTTTTCTTTAAGGTGACGTGAAGTTAAAATAAGTTAATTGTCTCGAGACCCCTGCATTCTGTAGGATCAAGTGTTTCCGAACGCATGATTGATCAAACACATGCACACACCATCACAGTCACTGTGGCACTGTCTGAGAGAAGTGTGTTTGTGGGAGTAGAATTTGCTCAACTCTTTTAACTGCATTGTGTTGACATTCCACTGATGTTCCTCATTAGAGCAGGCTTTACCCATGATCCTTTGGTTCTTCAAGTGCTCAGTTATGAATTTAATGAAATTCTTATTATTTAATTCTGTGTTTTCATGTGTGTGTGTCTTCCTAGAGGAAATGTTATTACTCAGAGGTAGCACTTTAATAGCTCAGGAAAGTTAATAAAGTATTTTATATTTCTTTGAAATATCAACTAAAATTACTTTGTAAAAAATAGAATCAGCTTTAAACTTGTGGATAAATAGCTCAGATCATTTGATGAGAAAAGTTCATATTGCGTTTTTATTGAAATCTCTGACTTTAAATTATTTTAAATCTGTACACAGAGTGAGACTTTGTTGAGAAACAGCTAAGTTGATCATTAAAGAAAGAAAGAAAGAAAGAAAGAAAGAAAGAAAGAAAGAAAGAAAGAAAGAAAGAAAGAAAAAGAAAGAAAGAAAATTACTACTTTTAATCAGCAATGACATGTTAAATTGATCAAAAATGACAGTAAAGACATTCATAATGCAATTACAATTCAATTGCAATAATAATAATTCACATTATTACAGTTTGGTGAGCAGCCTTGGTGAGCATAAGAGGCTTCTTTGAAAACACACACACACACACACACACACACGTCTGGTTCGCTGTATTTTGGGGGATTTGTAAGTTGGTCAATAGATGGTCCAAACTGGTCACCAGCTGATCCAAAAAAACACAA
Organism: Abramis brama; assembly: GCF_963993115.1. NCBI lineage: Eukaryota > Metazoa > Chordata > Actinopteri > Cypriniformes > Leuciscidae > Abramis > Abramis brama. Next base: position 23,234,408 of record NC_139974.1, read on the forward strand.
AAAACAGCTTGACCACCATTAGCTAGAATGACTGGATTCTTTCTGGCCCAAGATGGTCTAATGATCAGTTTAGACCAGCTAAGAAACCAGCCACCATGTTCAAAACCAAGACATGCCTTTACCCACATTTTTGTAAAACTCCAAAAACATTATTTTTCAATACAACTCATTGCAGTTTCCATCTAAAATGAACACTAGTGGCAGAAAATTATGCTTACAGGGAGAGATTGTCAATTAATAAAGTCTTATTTTCCTTGCACAATACTATATTATGACCTCAAAATACTTCTACCATAGTGTACAATTTGTAAACTAATACATTTTGATGTCTGCATCACATAACTAGCTCCATATTTATTAGAGGTGTACCAAAAAATGCCTCAGCTGTCTCTGACCGGAACTGTGTAAAAGTGTGTAAAAGTTAAACATGTATCAACAGTATCTGAAGCTCATGTAAAGAATTGACCCTCTTCTGAACAGGTGCGGGGAGCAGCAGCTCATTTGCATTTAAAGGGACACACACAAACGGCGTGTTTTTGCTCACACCCAAAAAGGGGCAACTTTGACAAGCTATAATAAATGATCTTGGGGGTATTTTGAGCTGAAATTTCACAGACACATTCTAGGGACACCATAGATTTATATAACATCTTGTGAAAATATGGGCATAATATTAGGGTGACCAAACGTCCTGTTTTCCCAGGACATATCCTGTTTTCACGTCCTGTCCTGGCCGTCCTGCCTGTTTTTTATAAAGTGATGAAAATGTCCTGGTTTTTATTATTTTTCATTGGGCCATTACGCGTGTACTTTAAATTGACTGGCGCTTGCCTTTGCAGTTTGCACACAAAACATATGAAACCGGCTTCGCCCCGTCTTGTTATAATCCGTCTCGTTCCTCAATCCGCAGCGGCAAGCAGAGAGCACGTCAGATACAGAGGCCTGTGTGTGTGTGTGTGTTCATCTCAGCCTCATTGGTCTGTCAATGTCAGAATATTTGAAATGACCAATCAAATCAAAGTAGGCGGACTTTACGTTCACAGAATTTTAGCAGCGACGCTTCAGTTTACGGTCAAGTGCGAGATAAGATGTAAGTAGCTAAAAAAAAGTCCAGATGTAAATTCACAGAGAAAATTCCCGTGTTTTCGTTTCGGTCGGGATCCGTGTAAAGCAGAATGCATGAACTGCAATGTGTCAGTGTCAAATAAAGGTGCTAGCGACATTATGGCCCACATAAAGAAAGTATAGGCTACAAGAGAACATCAGGAGGATTGAAATTGTTTTGTTTTGTTTTGTTATTTAAATATTGCATTCATGTACCTACATACTACTGTTAGACCTTACTTTATTTGTTAACTTGTTTGTATTTTCTATGCTTGTAATCTGTGTATTTGTTCTTATTTTATTACTGACTGTTCACTTGTCTTTAATAATATTTTAACTTTAGTAGTTAGGCTAGTAGTTTTTGCTGTTGTCTCAAATTATTTAAAATGTAGCATCTCAAAAACCATAACATGATCCGAACCGTGAATCCATTGCACCACTAATATTTATGGCTTTTCTTGCTCGGTAGCTCACCTGGTACAACATTGCGTTTGTGATGCAAAGCGATCGGGGTATGTGTCCCAGTGTGGATAAACTGCATGGTTGCTTAAAAAAATGTGTTTGTATATCACATTTGCTGTTTGGTTTAGTGTAAGTGGAATGTTACAGTAACAGTTTGGCACTATTCATTTCATTTCCAAGCTGCCACACTAAGTACAACAACCAACGTAATAAAACGTTGCCAGATTCACATTTATCTGTTTTGGAACCTGCTTTCAGCACCACTCACTTGACATTTCACTTTGAAAGTGTCACAACATGTGAAAGAAGCAACATAATATAATTTCTCAGAAATATCGCCACAGGCGACATTTTTTAAATCTCATTGCTGTCTAGAAAAGACTACTGAGATCTCATTTGTGATTTTTCTTTCCTGTGGGGTCAGTACTTACGCTACATGTTAAATACTTGTGGAAAGGTTTGATTGCCTGCCGTTTCATGAGTCTGTATGACCGTGTGGGTTGTTGATGGCACAAATGTTCCACTTCCCTGAGGAAACACTTGAAGAAGAGTATTTTGAGATCTGCTACATGAAAAACCTGATCCGCTTTCCCAGAGCAGCATTCTCGCTGAAATGTCATGATAAATTAGGATAGAATCATTTCTCTTTAGTATTTTGATCCTTGCGGTATGCTAATTAGAAATTGCATAAATGAAAACCAGCCGACACAGCCTCTCATCAGCTCCTTTAAAACAGGACCTGACTTTACTTCGTCAAAGCTGTCTTGTGTCTCCAGACAGCCCTGGTGAGACAGAAGAAAGCGTCGTAAATAAATAACATAGTGTGATGTTGCGGCCGATACTTTGAAAGCAAAGGAAGTAATTTGCAGAACACCGTATCCCGAAAGTAGAAGTGGTGAAGCAGGTATACGTGCGTCGGAGCTGTCTTTGATGTCTGAGAGCTCAGTGTGGCTTTATGGATTTTCTTTGAAGGCAATAGTTTGTTGGAAGGTTTAATATCTGTCCTGCGGTTCCCATTTGTAGGGCTGTCATAAATCTGATCATCACTAGCAGCAAAATGGAAGAAATGAATACAAATAAGTGTAAAGATAAACATAACTAAATGAGAGACAGATACATAGGCTTTGTCCTACAGGTATATTTGACCAATTCTAAGCAGTGTTAATTTCGTTGAAAAATAATTTATCAACATTTTTTTCACTGACAAAAACGAGACGATAAATAAATAAAAAACAGCTTTGGATGACAAAAACTATGACGAAAATCTACTGACATTTTCGTGAACTAGGCCTAATAAAAATGAGATGAGAATGTTTGGGAGGGGCGTTTTGGGATGATATCCCGTCAGAACTGATGTCCTGCGTGGTAGATGCGCACATTTGAATTGTAACGTGCTGATCTACTGGCGGGACATAAGTTGGCATACACTTGCTGCATGTCACATAAAACGTTAAAACGAAAGAGAGGAGCAGACATACGGATAAATCTGACAATGCGTGACAACGCGAAAGAGAGCTCAATTCGGTCGGGTTTTCTGTGAGAACACAGAAAGCCGTCTCTCTGACAGCGCATTAGTAGGCTACTGAATTGAGCTCTCTTTTGCATCTTTTTTGCGTTTGAACAGACAAAAACACACAAAATTACGTCAACAAGGGTAGAATAAGGCCGGTTACATTAACACCAAGCTCTATTCAAATCTAATATTTTACTATACTGTGTATTTTAATATGGCTGGAAAACCTTTTTGACCAATTAGCATCCAGCATAATATGTGATTTGAATGTCTCTGTTTACATAGTGTCATGTTTTCAGCATTCAGCAACTTGTTAGCATAGCAACATGCTAACGGCAAGCTTTGTCCACCTTAATTTGCGACGCAGAAGTAAGTTATTTTCTGTGAATGTGAGCCCTCCGATTTAATGGTTTGTAGCACAAACAGTTTTACAGCTACTCTGTAAAACTATTTGTGCTATAAACTAGTGTGTTTATGATTATTATTATTAAAAGAATATGATAAATAGCCTACCAGTTTGCAATATCAAGCAGCATAACAGACTGCTTTCGAACAGTGTGTGTGTGTGTGTCCGTACTGTATGTGTGTGCGTTTTAGTGGGAGAGAGTGCGAGGGAGAGATGTGCTTTTCCATAATAACTAATGCAAAATACATAATAAAACACAATTTTGTGGCAACATCTTTTTTTTTAAATAATTGGTCATTTTTATCGTTGTTTACTATATTTATTTGCTCTGTCAGTGGCGTTGTGGGTTTTAGCACTTCCAGATCCATCATCCCGAAGTCAATGGGTTTTTTGAATGGGGTTTTGGTAAAATGGCTGAAAAAGGCCTGAATACAAGCTCAAGACACTCTCGTTTTATTTTACAACATAAAAAACATCAATATGACCATTTACCATATTACTATAGTCCATTTTTACAGCCTCGTTATTGTTATAATTGTGCTCTTACAAACTATTCTAACGTTCAAACGTTCTGGGAAAATGTTTTTAGATAAAAACTGAAAGAGTTGTAGAAGCTTAGTGGTGGTGACGGTGAAGTTGTCGGACTGTGGTGTAGTTCATTTATAACCTATCTTTAGCTTTTTACTTCTGGCAACTGCATTTAGGCTTCAAAAAAGTTCATAAAAGTTGTTTTCATCTGTGATAATTATCTTGATGGACAAAATGTGTAAGAATCATAAACTTTTGTTGATCACAGAGCTTGTTTTTAGTGATATTCAAAAAGCCAATGGGAAAATCCTATTGGGTTTTTGTCAAGGGAACCGGTGTGATGCTAAGTGCCGGTTGGCCTACAACGTGACGTCATACCTGCACCACTCTATTGCACACCTTAGAACGTTTGTCAACCAGTCAGAATCAAGCATTCAACAGCCCCATAGTGCATAATCAACATCTTTAAAGCTGCAGTCGGCAAGTCTGGCAGATTGGATCGACTTAGCCAAAATTTTGAATGTTTACAACTCTCATGCCCCTCCCCCACTACCAACGAGCACCCGCCCATCGTCAGTGCGTGTGTACCTGATTTTCTGTGAACGCGTCCGTCTCTTCAGCATCGATCAACACCATGGACTCGGAGGTAGGCTGCCCTGGCTCAGAGTCCTGCACGGGTCCATTTTTGGAGACCCGCCCCCGCCCGTACCCGCAAAGTTCAGCACCAGATCCGACCCGTCACCCGTGATAATATCAAAATTAAATCCGCACCCGCCCAGACCCGTTAATATTCGGCCCGTTACCCGACCCGTGCCCGCGATAAATCACACACAAGCTAAAATCTATTGAGCGGTGGGGACGCGTTCATAGGGTGCGCTGCCAATAACGCACCTAAAAGCTGTCACAAAGAACTGGGAAAAGTAATGATTATTAATATGTCAAATATATCAAGGATACATTTCAATTGTTTATTAATAAACAAGTGTTTTCTGTGTCAAAGTTGAAGTTGACGATGCTGACTGACTCGCGATCTTCGCAGTAGTGAGCGCGCCAGAGAGAAAATCACATTACGGATTGCATAAGCAGAGAGCAGTCTGCTTTCTTTTTCTTTTATTTTTTTTTATTGTTTTGTTTAAAAGTAGACATTTCATGATTTCTATTTCTCAGGTCTGTGAGGCAAGTAGCTTATACGCTGAGTTTCGGTTTATTTAAGAGACGAGCCTCAAGTTCACGCGCCCGCGCCACCGTGTCGTGATTATTGCCTGCTATAGCCTATTTACCTCCTATTTATTGAATCCAATAAATTGGTTGATGAAACATTGATTAAAATTAAGATACAATTAATACGAAACGAAATTCACTTTAAAGAAAGGTTTTCTACATAAACTTAATGAAATGTTCAAAATCATGTCTGCCCACTGCATTTGTCTCCCGATATTCGGGATCATCTTATCTTATTCATGCTTTTCACTTTTCATATAATCAACATGAAATTTAAAAAAATATATTATTTTATTTAAACATGAATATGAAACTAAATCGTTTTTAATGACAGGGCTACAACACATACAGTACAGAGAAATTTAATGTCGGAGCATTGCCGGTGAGCATTGTGGAGGGGGAGATAGGCTACGATTTTCGATCATTTATCAATATTATTTTGCTTGATATGCCAATTCTTAATATTTGGTGTTTTTAATGTTTGTTTGAGATCTCTGTGAAAGTTTTAATTGTAGGTTCGTGGCCCTGAGTGTCGCGATTTCGGTTTCATTTCGCATATAGCCTACAGCCCTTATAATCATAGATGACGCCACCGGTTTTTATTTAAAAGAAAGACATAGGCTATGTATATATGTTTGTATGTAGGCCTATATATGGGCAATTTATATACACAATACTTACTAAAATATAATTAATATCATTTTATTGCATTTGTATTAGTTGTTTGAAGAGTAAAAAAAAAATCGGTAGGTCTTAACACAAGTTCACTACCGGCAAGTCGGTCGGACTAAAAAGGGGGAAAAAAAATAATTGGGTTGGTCCTAAATTGACAGGGTCGGTCGGGTTACTGCAAACAAGAATATTTTTAAGGACGGCCTGACTAAAACACATATTTGCGTATGTGTAATGGTAATTTAGACATACAAATATTGCACATATTTTTCATCCGTTACCCGCCCGCAAGGAGTTCATTATCCGCCCGCATCCCCGCCCGTGAATTTTAGGAATGTCACAATCCACCCGTTTTAGCCACTTTTATGCGGGTACCCGCGGGTACCCGCGGGTACCCGACCCGTTGCAGGACTCTGCCCTGGCTAATCTATCCATAGATCGCAATAACCGAGGAATTGGAAGCTTGTTAGTAGATTTTCTCTCCGCCATCACGCTTCGTACAATCTGCAGGCGAACTTCAGGCGTGTCGTGTGCATGTGATATTGTAACGTGCGCGTCAGCGCGAGGGAGAGGGGATCTGTGGCGTGCGTGTGCATGACCTGTGATTGACAGTCAGATCTCACACCCCCCTGCGCTGATTGGACCTGATGAAGCGGGAGCGGTGGATTTTTGCAAAACAAATAACACGCTCCAGGTGGAGTTAGAAGCTCGGGTTTTTTTCTAAAACCACCTTATTTATGTTGTTCTGTCGGATTATAGTGTCGATTTCACTGAATATGATAAAAAAATGTTGCCGACGGCAGCTTTAAGTTTTATATTTCTCCATCATTTTTAATTTAATTCGCAATGCTACATGGGATTATAGTTATTTCCTAATTTGTCCAATTTTCAAATACATTTTTGCTTCAAAATCAAAGATTGTAATGTTGTGATTCACCTCATAGCTGGTCTGGTTGGTTTAAATCATAAGTACTTAAGTCTTTAACAAAGGCTTTTTAAGAAAGGAAAAATTCTCCCTTTATATCGATTTAAGTCTCCCATGTGCTTTGCATGCAGTGCCCAGTTTATATGATGCATGGAGTGCTGCCTATTGAGTGTTTTAAATTAGTCACTTATGAGGTTCCATTTTAATGCTTCCCCAAATAGACAGCAAGGCAGCTCACTAAGCTTTGGAACAAAGCCATGCTGTTTCTTCTCTCAGAGTAACTCACTCAACTTCAATGAGAAACATTGGTATGTTTTGTGAGCCATAAAGACAGTAAATATTTGTTGTTTGGTATTGTTTCTGCTAGAGGGCGGAGAGTGTTATTGATGGGTAAGTATAAGATATGGGCTATCAACGGATGACAATTACTTAGTCAAACAGTTACAAATGACTCCCGTTTTCCTGCTAAACAATTTATCTCAGGGCTGGATGGGAACTCATTTTCTTTATGGCTCCCATGCCTGACATGTCCATCAGCCAATAATGTACGAGTAGCACTGACTGACTCAAACTGATACGCTTGCAACTATTTCAGCACAGTCGTGGCAACACAAATGCTGATCGGAGCTTGTTTAGTCCATCTTCACCACACCAACTGACATTTCATCCTAAACATGTGCTATGCTATTAAGCTAATCGTTTTAACCTTCTTCATCTTTATGATATTTCAGAATTTCAGAATATTTATCAATATTTTGAATTAGCTTTATTTTTTTCAGTGGGTGCATTTAATTAAAAAAATACTACATTTTAAATAAAAAGCTGCAAAACGTTTTGATTCTGAATGATGGCTAAAACATAGATGGAGTAGATTGCGTCCATCAACACCCTCAAATTTCCACAGTCATACCTCGTCCTGGGTCAACACTTTATTCGCTAATGTTAGGCAGTTTTGATTTATATGTTGCAATGCAAATGCTTTTATTGATTGTTTCTGCTTATTTTTCGCTAGTGTTCTGATCCGGAGATTCTGTACTCTTTTAGAAGATTTAACTTAAACTTATTTCAGTTGTTTATTTATTTTACGTTTATCATCTAATATGTATCTTATTTCAGCTTTATTTCAACTGATGAAATCTATTTTTAATAATATGTTAACAATAACAACACTGCAGGTATGATTAGTTATCTATTTAGTGTCATGGTGGAGCATTGATGACTGTATTAAGGGTCAGTTTTTCATTCTCACTAAGTTAAAAACAGATGTCCTTCAGAGTAAGTGTTAGAAACACAGGAAAGTTGAAAAAAATATTGGTCTACTCTGCTCAATCATCTCCAAGTAACCTCCCAACAATGCCAGTGTAATCTATCATTTGACAGCTCGCACAGGCTCTGAAGCTCGGCCTCCTCACAGTCGGAGGTGTAAAGCATGTGTGCGCTCCTGCTGTCTGAGGTAAGTTCAGTCCGGCGGGGAGTCCAGGTGTTTATCAGAGACTTTGTGCTTCCACTGCTGGAATGTGGAGATTCTGTCTGCTGTCAGTCTGAAGCGAAAGCTAGAGTTATGATGGCACTGAGATGGGAATTACACATTTATGATGGCAGTCACAAATTGTGTTCTTGTGTACAGCAAAACAGCGGCTGGAAAAACTGACCCAAATACGGATAGTAAATACTGCCTGAAGAAGACTAGCTACACTTTTATCTCTGAGAACAGAGAAAAGAGTGAGACGCAAAGATCTAGTACACCAGTTAATGATTTAACAAATATTCACAAGTGGGATACAATGCAAATCAAGTTATAAACTCACTCAAAATCCTGTGGAACTTGATATGCTGCCTAGTCACAACAATGAGCATGATAATAATATAATGAAACATTAATATTAAAATAATATAAATAAATCATTATGTTAACAAAAGTGTGCTCAATTGTATTGAATATGCACTGGTAGCATACTTCAAATCTTAACAGTATATTTTTTTAAAAATGCACTTGCAGATAAAATGATATTAATGAAATAAAATGCCACTTAATTGTACTTGGAGTATGTTTTAAAACTTTTAAAAAGTGGACTTTGAATAATGTAAAATTATGTCATTATAATATTTTGTTGTGATTCAATGATGCACACTTATTTTAATGTGTGACTAACATAAAAAAGCACATGTACAACTTTATTATAATTATAACTGTAGTGTGTTATTTTGATATTACATTTACCCCCGGTTTCACAGACAAGGCTTAAGCCTACTATCAGAATAAAATGCATGTTTGAGTTGTTTTAACTGAAAGCAACTTGACATATCTTAATTACGTCAGTGCCATTGTTTTGTAGAGATGCACACCAGTAATGTTTTTTTTTTTAAGGCATGTTTATAAAAACTATTTAAATGTCCTAATTGAACTAAGGCCTAATCCTGGCTTAATCTAAACCCTGTCTGTGAAACTAGGCCTCATTTCAGACTTAAGTAGTTATTTTAATAAATTATTTGAAAGTTTATTATTTTGTTGTACGTACTCTGTTTTCACAAGGAAGGCATCATTTTTTTATGATGCTTTAAACCAAACTGTTAACTGTTGACCGATTTTCTATTGTGTAAAGCACCATATAAATAAAACTGACTTGACTTAATTAAGCAATAAGAACATTAAAAATTAATGAGATCTTTTTGACAAAAATATACCCAAAATGAATCAAAATACCCCAAAATTCAAGTGTCTGACTGGAAAAAGACCATTGATGCAGAGCGTTTCAGCACCACCTCACCTTATGTTCCAACCCCACATCAATTATTCACAGACTCTAGATTAAAATTTACGACTGAGCTCCCAGACGTGTTCTGGAAATGAGCTCCATATCATTGTCTGACCATCTGTTAGTTCCAAACTTTCTGTGACTGTTCTACTCCCTTGACTGACATAGTGACACTTTCCAACTTCTACTGTCACACTTACGATGACACTTTCACGCTAGTAGTCTCAAAAGGGGCAAGGTGAACATTTATTTTATTTCTTTCCTCTGGATAATGTTATGTAGAGTATGGTTATATGTTTTGGCATTGTTTGTATATTGCTCCAATCTGATTGGCTCTTTGATCTGACAAGTTCTGCACAGAACAAGACATTGGATTTGATAAAGTGGAAAGTCTGTGCCAGATACATACATACATACATACATACATACATACATAGTATTTATTTTACTTACTTGCACTTATTAGCAAAGATATTCTAAAGCACAACTGTACAAAACACTTAAAAATTCTGAACGTTTCACTTTTAAACAGATGGGCATTCATACACACAAAGAAACAAATTCTACACACATTTTGCACTAATTTATCTGGTGTTGTCTGTAAAAACATTAAGAGAGGCAGTTATTTAACTACTTGCACGAGTCGTAATGGCATCTATTATTTTGACACCATATTCAGATTGATTCACCCTTAAACGACATACAGAATAAAACAAAGCAAACTGTGATCACTTTGCTTTAGCTTTGGCCAGAACAGTCAGAAAAGTTTTGGTCATAAGCAAAGCTAAGTTTAGAGTTTTGTTCATATCCCTAACCTTACATGAGCAACAGTGATAGTGCTTGCCTTAGCAAACGCCACTAAAACACTTCATAGTGATCTAGCAGTAGCAATTACTGTGTTTCCTCTTAACTGGTTACAGGTGTTTTTTTTAAATGTTATTCTGTTTTAACAGACTTTCAGTCCTTTATTGGCCCTTTAACATTTGTTCGGTACAACATATACCTCAGTCAGCAGACAAGCTGAACTCCTGAGGGAAAGTGTTTTAAGAAAGCAAGAGGAAAAATGGGGTGTGTCATCCTCTCGGCTTCACATCCATTAGCTACCCTCCGATCTGCCGTGGGGAGGAAAACATTAGCGAAGAAAGAAAGAAAGAAATGGAAGGAAACGCGGCCGTCATTTTAAGTGCCACCTTCCCATTTTTCTTTTTTTTTTATTCCGCACAGTGAGAAATAAATTAGAGCTATGACTTGAGCTACACAAACCTTTATTTGGTTTTTCTTCCCCGTTACACTTTTATAGACAAATAGGCATCATGAATAGAGCATTAGAGAACATACAACGCTAATCATACTCATTATCACTCCGTCACCGTGATTTAGCACCTGCATGCTTCTCGGAAGGAGAGGACGACGACAGAGCTCGAAATTTTCATATTGCCTTTAGGGGAAAATGAATTTCTCTTTCTTGTGAAAAGAGGTGAAAGTGGTTGAATTGATGCTTTTAACTGCCGTTAGAAAGGTGTCAGCTGCTTGGTCTATTCACTGACACCATCAAAGCACATCTCTATGTGACTGCTTTCAGATTTATGAGTTTGCCACTTTTAGACTTACTGCTTTCCTCAAAACTTGTCTTATGCTAGAGCATTAAGATTTTCTTTAGGGGTCTGTGTTGAGTGCCCTGAGATGTGCACCGGAGACTTCACTTGAATGTCACCAATAAAATCATTTGTCATAAAGCTCGGCAGATGCTGGACAGTAGAGGGATCGGATATATCAGTCCCCGCAAAGCACACATTAAACTTTAAGTCATTTAGGACACATTCACAGTGCAGCTGAAAAGGGTTGTCTCTCAAACTTCAGCATAATCTCGTTCTGTTCAGTGAAAAACTATATTGTCATTAAAACATCTAGTGTTAATGCGATGATGGATATTATCTCTGGGAATTTTCATGAAAACAATAAAAAAGAAGCCTATATATATACATACACACACCCTACAGTTGTGTATATATGCATAATAAATGCATACATTTATAAATGCAATTCTTTATTTATGCATTTATCATAAATTAAGGGATTTTCTTAGCTGCAGTATGCCAACATTATCCTACAATTATTTGTAATTATTTTACAGCAATAAATATCAAAATAACATTAAAAATTAAACTTCAAAACTAAATCAAATTATAGATTACAATAATAAAAAAAACAGCATACTACAAATTGTTGATTTGGTAACAGTGTCTGTCTAAACTAAACTGTCTCTCAGTAATGGTTTGTTAGTTTTGGACCAACTATTGATTTGTAGTTAGTGAACTTATACGTCCAAATACAGTTTTAGGAATATTTTATTTATGCAGTAAGAAGATTGTGTGCAAAATGTGAGACATAGCTACAAATTATGTATTTTTTGGTCATTTAAATGAGCAAACCTGCAATTATGCATTTGTATATATAATAATGTTAACGCTTTTGCATTGTTGGAATTTGTGATCATATTACATTTCCATGTTTAAGGAAATTTTTTGTCACCACCATCTGGGTCATGAAGGAAAACCATTTGAGAATCACTGTCTTATAGGACTGCACTGACAGCCATAAGCAGGGCTATTTAAAATAAATATTCTTGCTGTACTGTACTGTACTGTACTGCCTCCTTTGACTCATACTCATGATCTCTCAACAGAGAGTTTTCCCCAGAGTAGCTATTCTTTAGAAGTTAATTAAGATTAATTGAATATATCTAACTCTTCTCTCCAGAGATCACAAGAAACCGCTCCATCAACTCCATCAAACTGCTCCAGACCCTGCAGGGTTGTCAGAGTTACTTTTTTAAAGTTTAGAATGAAGGACACACAAATGACAATGTGAGAGCCAAACATGTTGCTACAGCCCCATTTATTACTGGCAATAACATATGCTTTGGTGACCCGATGTGTCACCCACAAGTGGCCAGTCGAGACAGATTGGCATTTACACCTGGCATTGACACGTGTTTCAACACATGTGATTGATGTGACCACTAGAGATCAGATTTCATTGAGCCTCTGATTTAAAACTACATGCATTTCACTTTACCTCAGCATGTCACTGCATGTTTTCCGCTGCTCTCTAGGATGCATTAGCATTTACACTACAAATGCGATTTCAAATGTGATTTCTGAGCGATTTCAGTGATCGGATTACAACGGACATTGTTTACAACCGTGATCAGATCATCCGAGATGGATGTTCATGCCAAGCATAAATGGAGCATATGTGATTCACACAGTCGAGAGTGTGGAGGAAACTTGACATAAATTAAAGGGGCCCGTAATAACATTTCATATTATGGCTCATCAACCAAAATCCATCTATTCAGAAAGTTGTCTTACAAACAGAAATTAATGTGTTTTTAATGTGCAATCTATTTTGATAAACTATAATTCCTCCTAGACTTGGAAAACAAGACTTGCTAATTCATTCTTCAATTACTGTTCCGCACAATCCCCAAAAGCAATTTAACAAATTGTGTTGCTAACTTCGAAATACATGAACAATTTAGCAGTTGTGATGGTGCTTTCGATTTCTCTGTCTTCTAAGAGCATGACATTAAAATAGAGAGTGTTTTAACAGCTCTTGTGTGGAATCAGAATTAGTGACGTTCTAAAATAAAGCAAACGTCCTCAAGAGATTCTACACAGCAAGCATTTAGTAGAGTATTTGCATACTTTAATAGATTCATTTTGCTAAATTGTGTTTATTTTTTGAAGCCCCTTGAAGTTTATAAATGGATGTAGTTTGCAAATTGACAATAACATAAATGCTTGATGATTTGGGGGATTTGATTGGGGACCGTCTACATTCCCAAGGAACTTTAAAATGGCTCACTCAAAATAAAACTGTGTAACTGGTTGAAGTGAAATGCTTTGACTTGCAAAGATAAAAAGTAGCTGTCAAATAATGTATGTTTATACTGTTGATCAAATGCATTAGTAATGTACTAATTCTAACACTTCAACACTAACACTTCAATAAGCGATCGAGCATTAACACCCAGGCATTTTAGCTGAAAATTCTCATGTGAAAATTCAAAATGGTTAAGAGATGAGTTTTAGGCAGGCTAATACAGAATCTGCAAGTCTTCTGCATGTAGATAAATATGCATGGACGTAAACAAGTTCAGAGGTATTAAACAGGTTGGAACTACACTATTATTATTACCTGAAAGTATATTTACCAAAAAAATAGCCAAATTATCCAAAATGGTACACTGTAAAAAATTATCGTGATTTTAACAGTAAAAGACTGTAAAAATGCTACAGTGAAAAATTGTTAATTGGTTAACAGAAAGTTTCCGTACTATATACGGTAAATAACTGTGATAGATCTAATGTTACATTTAATGTCATTTTACTGTAAAATACCATTAAATTTACAGTTTTTGGAAGTAAAAACGAACAAGTCATTGTATAATTTACAGTGAAAAATCGTAAATTGACATTCCCACAATTCCCTGCGTGACACTTCACATTTGACGTATTTTTGTTGAAATAACTATATTTCATCATAGTTTTCTTAGTTTTTTTATAATCAGTTATGTACATTAGGGGTTTATGTTACATTTAATGTTGTTAAATTAATGTTTATTGTATTTTTAAAATTTCATGTGTGTTACCATTATGGTGTTTAATGTTTGTGTGAATGACACTGTGCACCTTCTGTATATTAATATTAATTTTCTTGTGGAAGTACTACTTGTGATGAGCTTTGAGTAATCATGTAACTCTCATTACTGCTGAGATTGTTGGTTTGTAAGTGTAATACTATGGTACAAAACAGATATTGATATACTTCAATAGGTCGTATACCGTTATATCATATTACTGAAATCCAATGTTAAATATACATGTTTAAAATGTTAAATTTACATGTAACTCCGTAAGTATGTTTACGATTTGATGTGTTTTTTACAGTATTGTTCTGGTAACCACAGCTGCCAGTTTTTTTCCGTAAAAACAACGGGATTTTTTTTACAGTGTACTTATTAGCCAACGTTTGTACTAAACGACAAATAAACCACAATAAACGGTGTGGTCCATGTGGTCTTGTCATGGAATGTGACATCACAATGTACTCACACTACAATGATTTATTTTTTGTCATTGCTTCATTAAAATATGTTGATATGTATGTGACTGTAATATTGCCACGTTTGTGTTCTGTTTTCATTCTGTTACCTGCCTGTCTAAGTTCTCATTCATCTCCTTGGTTCCTCATTGATTAGTCATTCTGTTCAGCTGGTCATTATTAGTATCCTTTGTTTGCCTCTTATACCCTGAGTTTCCTGTTTCCTTTGTTCGTTCTTGTTAATTTTAAGTGGGTGTGTTTGCCTTATTCTCCTGAGTTCTCCTGAAATTCCTGAGTGTTATATTAAAAACTGTTGTTGTAGTAATTAGGACACATTTTCCGAATAAACCGAATAATCATTTTCAGAACAAAAGCGTGACAGAAGAACCGACCCAAAAAGAAAACAGAATGGGCATTCAATAATGTACCTCTAATTTTAAGAAGTCACAACATCTTTCAGGTGCTGTTTGCAATTGTTGATTGCGATAATAGCAGGCTTAAAATAAATGAATCACTGAATGACACGTTACAAGATGTAAGCAAGATCGAGATTCACAATTTATTTTATAAGTAAAAGAACATCAGCTATTTTTAAACCAGGGTTGGGTAAGTTCCATCGCAGCATCATTGGAAAAATGTAACTGTCATATTTTAGCAAAATTATATTATGTTGCTTATTGCATGTTTTGCGACACTTTCAAAGTGAAATGTCCAGTATGTGAAAAGCTTGTTCAATTTGATCCAAAACAAATCTGAATCTTGTGACATACGCTGGTTGTTGTGCGTATTGCACCAATCCAAAAATGAAATGTCTGGTGAGTGGCACCAATTAATACTCTACATCACATTTGAGAATAATGTACCACCTTACATGTATTAGTTTACAAATCATGAATTATGGTAAAAGTATTTTGAGGTCAAAACATAATCATAATCAGTCACAATTTGTATGAAAAGGAATACAAGTTGTTGGTGTTTTACTGCCACTATTTTGGCTGAAAACTACAGTGCATTGTAGGTAGAGGAATGTTTCCCAAATTAGGTAAACTCATAAAATGATAAGTGAGAATTTAAAATGTATTATATGGCAGAATAGAAACTTTTACTTACCAAAACACATTGACATGTATGCACACCACTATTTACAATATTTATATTTGAATTTCATTGTTGTATATATATATATATTTGGGGTTTTTTTGACGTTCAATGGACCATATTCCTCTGCATCAAAGAACAGAGCAGTCAATAATGTGACTTCCACCTCCAACATGTACAGCTGCGTGACCAAATACACTCCTATGATGCACTCACCGACTAATGGTATGTCATGTTCTGTAAGTGTGTGTCTCTGTGTGTGAGGACAAAGAAGAAGAGAGAAGAGGACAAACTTCAAATGAGCCGAGTGAAGTAAATGTGAAAGTAAATGGAGTGATAAAAAAAGAAATGGAGCAAAGTAGAATCATGCAAAGCCATTAAGGAAAAAGAACAGAACAGGAAATGAAAAAGATGCCATCTTTTGATGTATGTGTGTGTGTGTGTGTGTGTGTGTGTGTGTGTGTGTGTGTGTGTGTGTGTGTGTGTGTCCGCGTGTGCGTGTGTGTGTGTGTTGTCTTAGCTGTAGGTATTGATGGAGAGGCAGTGATGACTCATCTCTTTAAGTGTGTGAGTGTGTGTAGGTATTATTATCAATGTTGAAACCAGTTATTGCTGCTTAATATTTCTTTGAAACCATGCTAAACTACCATTCAAAAGTTTGGAGTAATATAAAAAATTAAATAAAAATAATAATAATAAATAAATGTTTTACTTTTATTCAACAAGGATTAGACTGATCAAAAGTGACAGTAAAAACTTTTTTTTTTTTTTTTTTTTAAGATTTAAATTTCAAAATTGTAAATGTGATCTTCTAAATGTTCTAATCAACAAAGAATCCTGAAAAAAAGTATCATGATTTCCACAGTATTAAGCAGCAAAAACTGTTATGAACCATTATTAATAATTGAGTACCAATAATAATTGAGATCATGTGACTGAAGATTTAGCTTTGCCATTACAGGAATAAATTATATTTTAAAGTATATTCAAATAGAAAACAGTTATCTTAATTTGTAATAATATTTCACAATATTACTGTTTTTACAGTATATTTTGATCAAATAAATGCAGTCTTGGTGAGCATAAGAGTGTTCTTTCAAAAACATTAAAAAATTCTTAATTATTACAAACTTTTGATTAGTAGTGTGTTTAATTTATTTTTTCCACCAACAAAAATAGCCCAACTACGGCTAAAGCCTGAACCCTGAAAGTCAGAAATAAACTGCATTATAGTGAATTGACAGGATTAAAGCATGAGGGTGATTGAACGATGACAAGATTTCATTATAAAATATCATGCCCTGAGTGCCAAGAAAGGTCTTAAACAATCACACTGACTAGTGACCAGATCAATGTCACATGTGAAAATGACCTAACAAGAGGTCATCATGACCCGCACTGCTGCATCCATCAATCAAAAGTGCTGCATTGCCTCTATGAACCCAGACATGCTCTCGGCAGCACCAAGGTCAGCCACCCAGCCAACTGTGGCTCTCAACTGTGAGGGGTGTACTGGCAGAACAGGTGGACACTGGCACACACACACACACACACACACACCTGTTCAGAGAGATGGACAACTGGCGTCAGCTGCACAAGGTCAGTAATGGGGTCAAAGCAAGGCACAAACTAAAAGTAAAAGTTGCAAGGACTTGCATAATAACACAAAAAACAATGTTCCCGTTCACCATCTCAGCATCCTTAGAAGCGTTTTGAACATCATAGAAAGGCAATGGAGAAAGACATATAGTTAATCGTAACATCGAAATGTGCCAATCAACAACTGAAGGAGAGATCTTTTTTGATATCCGTTTCACTAGACGTTCTGTACGTTACAACACAGAAGAAATGATCTGTCGTTATACTTCTGTTACCTTGTGACTATACTGTAATGGTTCTTCTGTGTCTATGGGCTTTTGTTTTGGGGAATTTTAGGGTATGTTTACACGACATCTAGCTATGTATGAAAAACAGAAAGGTTTTTCCTATGTTTTTTTTTATTTTATTTTTTAGTACAGATTACAACGTCGTGAAAACGACTAAAACGCTGTATTATGCTGCCAGGCCAGCAGATAGATTTTTTTTTTTTTTTTACAAGGTTATGATAATGGTATCATTTTCAAAAACGTGCAATTTGAAACCCGTTTTCAATAAGATTGCGTTCTCAGGCCCCCAAAACGCTGTTGTTGTGTAAATGAACAGCCAAAACGCATTCTGTTTTTAGTTGAAAACGGTGTCGTATAAACAGCCCCTTATTTGTAATTCTGTTCCTGTTTGATTGTTTGAATCTGTGTATTATTATCCTATTAGCCCTATCATTGTAAGCTATTGTGTTTCCAATGTTCACGGTCAGAATCAGCATGTCAGGATCCCAAATGCAGTAACTTCACTGATATAAAAACAAAAGCACAATAAATTCAGAAACAGATGGTTCATAAACAGTACAGCAATGAATAGACAATTAAACAACCTGACAATCAACACTAGAAATAGGGCTTCAATAGACAGGGGCTAAATGCATAGCAAAACACAGGTGCAGACAATCAGGGTATAACGAGGAGAAACAGGAAATAGGCAGAAGACAGAACCACAAACTAAAAGTTTACAAATAAATAGCACACAAAGAAACATGTTAACTAGTTTGTTTGACTCATTTATTTCACTAGCTTATTTACTCTGAAAAATGTTCAGCAATGCACATGCATGCATCAAATGAGAATTTTGTCAGTTATGTTATTCATCCCTGAAGCATAATGAACATTTTCCTCACAGAGTCAATACAATAAAAACAGCAATATTGTGAAATTTTACTGCGATTTTAAATAACACTTTTCTATTTTAAAATATATTTTTAAATTAATTTCTTTCTGTGGTGGCAAAGCTGAATTTTCAGCATCATTACTCCAGGCTTAGTGTCGCTTCATAAATCAGTCTAATATGCTGATTTGGTACTCAACAAACATTTAATAACAACGTTACAAAACAGCCTAATATTTTTGAGGAAACCAATACATTTGTTAATGATTCTTTGATGAACAGAAAGCCCAAATGAGTAGCATTTATTTTAAAAATGGAAATCTCTCATAACATTATGTCTTACATTAAAGTAAAGCATATTAACATTTGAAGAAACTATTTAGTTTTAAAAAATGTACGAAAATATGGAAATCCTTCCAAAAAATGTTAGATTGAAAGTCTAGGTTGGGGAAAAGGCTAAAACAATAAAATTGAATTCAACTTTATATTATTTTCATTATATTTATACTATTTTCAAGTTTATATTATTTTCCAGGTCCATTAGAAAAGAAACATGCAACAGACAACACAAAATTACATACAATACAAAACACTGAAAAGAGACAATTATACCAATATTTTCTCATAGGTGATCGCACCACACTTTGCCAAGGGTTTGACAACAACATAATAATAGCATTCTTTGATTTATGCAGCCGACAAATAAATGCATACATCAAATTTCTCATTAAAGCTGTAAAAGTTTTTACTCTTGACATACAAAATAAATTACTTGCACTGCTCCACCTCGTTTTTTTTGTTTTTTGTTTGTTTGTTTGTTTGTTTGTTTTTTTCAATATAATCCTCAGACAGTCATTGTAGGCAATCTGAATCTTACATAGTGAAGGATTCAAATTTAAGAATCTATTTCAAATATGCTTCCTTACATAACATCACGGTAAAGAATATTGTATTTAGTGTTTAAGGGTAAGATAATGATTCTGCTCAGCAAAGTTGCCTTTCCTGTTTTCTCCTCATTGTCTTTAATGGCTCTTTGAGTCCCAGTATCACTCAGACTGATGGGATTAGCACACGAATGATTCACTGAGAATCTCACCTTTTGTTCTGCAAATGGCTTTTGGACCCAAATGGCCCTTGGAGCCTTATGCTGATTGAATTAGGATTGACTAGACCCTCACAGTCTAGGGTGTTACCTTAACCTGTATACTCATTTACATGCTTTGTTTGAATTTGTCTCCACCCCCAAAAGTCCCTCCTCCTAAAATGCCTATAAGATACCATGTAAAGTTAAGTTAGTTAGATCATGTTGGAAGTTTCTACAGCCGCGTAAAGTGGAGTTCTCAATAAAGAATAACTTCTGTTGAAGGCGATCCCGACTGTCTCACTGGTCTCTGCTTCGAACAAAGAAAACTTTACAACAATAGGCTGATTAAAAGTTTCATCTTAACCTGATACGAACACGTATAAAATTTTCTCACCAACATATTAGCTTGGGCATATAGCATACAGCGTTGTATACCTACATATACAGGAGCCTATACATATGCTCATCATCACATATTTCATCATTATTAATATGTCCCAAATATTTCGTTTTAGTGTATATATTTAGTACTTTCCATGACAGATAAAAATCTGGAAAATTAAGGTCCTTATCCCCTTTTGTTCTACATATCAAGGCAACAATATTTTTTGCATTATACTGCACATCATCTTTAATCGCATAATCAGAACATATATTTAGCAGCTGTTGAAAGCCAGCACTACTCAGAGAAAAAAAATGACTTAAGATATTACGAAGCATCCAGTCTTACAGTCACTTAATTGTTCTGACAATTAATTCATATAAACATTTTAAAAGGCCCGGTGAGAGTAGACCTCCCTGCCGCACACCATTACCAACTCCAAAAGGAGCTGAGACACTATTACCCCATTTTATTGTCATACTGATTACTGTACCAATATACCATAATTCTTAGCATTCTATTAGGCACAACCCTTTGTCTTAGTTTACCAAACTACTTTTGATGATTAACTCTATCAAAACGCCTTAGAGGCATCAATAAAGCTAATTATAACAAAGGAATGTTGTCTTTTATACAGTTCTAGTTTTCCTTTCAGTGCATATATACACAAATCAGTATGCTGTGCCTTAAAGCAAATTTGGTTATCTGTGGTACCAAGATATACACCTAATCGATCTAATAAAATTCTTTCCAAAACTTTTGATAACACACAAGCTAGCGCAATTGTTCTATACTAAACTTCCCACCTTGCCAGCGATATCCTTAATAACATGAACCAAGACTTCCGATTAGATAGACTCTTGCAACAGCCCATGTATTATCAATAGGCCAAAGCAAATGGCAAGAAGAACCGCAAGCCTAGGGCTCGCAAATTTTAGGTGTTCAGCAGCAGTAATTTGATCAAAGGCACTGGCTTTTGCTATCTGTGGCCTGCATTATTGCTTTATAAACTTCATTAGTTGTAATGCCCACCATATCAGTACAGGAAACCTTTTCCACTTCATGCGGTTCATTCATTACATAATTACAAAATAATGTTGTCTCCACAGGTCAACTATATTCTCATAATTTGTTAATGGTTACAGACATATCGAACTACATATTTATACCTAGCATTAGTGGTTTTTTGGGGGGGTTTTCAGAAGAGGCCCCTATCTGGGCCTACCTGCTAGTAAATTACATGCATTAAATGCTTCCTTAGCTTCAGTATGGCATCCAGACACATCCATTTCCAACCCTGGCTTACTATTATATTTCTTATGAGTGCATATAAAATATGGTCTACTAAATACTGGTCTACCTCAAACACAGCTCCCACAATTTCATCATCCATACATAACACACAAGGATGTACCATAAGAACTTTCATTACAATTCACATCTGTACATCTTATAGTTAATCTCAGACAGACTTTTTATATCGACAGTCATTACAAATGGTACATGATCAGAGGTAAATGCCTTATAAAGTATTTCCACTGATTGTAGAGTATACTTAGCAAATATTGAAGATTTATCCGTCAGGTCCGCATTCATATCCCCAACCACAAATACACTCGCAAATTGATTATCATTAATACAGCAGCTAATAAAAGCAAATCTGTTTAAATACTCATCCTCATTTTGTTGACATTCATAAGGACTATGAATATATACATTAAGAATAATTAACTCTTTGTTGTTACATTTACCCATACAGCAAAATCAACCATTTCACCAAAAATGCCCAAAGATCAAGAAACAGCCTTTTGTTTCTTTTGTGAACTACTCTTTTAAGACTACAGACAAACAGCAGAGCAAACACTCACAGAACATGGCATTTATGGGTGGCATTTATTTAGATGATCCACTGACTTTCTGAATCATTCAGCAGTGCTCTTATATCAGACAGACTGCTATGTTGTACATATATTGCAGTCAATTTAGTAGTTTACTTCCACAACAACAGTAATTATCATCAAATTCAATGGCATGAGCAGATGCTGACACGTGCATCCATAGAGAACAATAAAAGTCCCTTCAGAATGTTTACTTTCCTTCTCTAGCTCTTCAGAGCTGCGTTTGACTCATGAAAGGTTTTGAATCTAAGAGTAAATTGGGGAAATGAGTTTGTAAATCTGATATATCTGCAGCATCTCAGAGGAGAATACAAACACACATCGTTGGAGGAGACTCAGCATGTGGAAGCCATGAAGAAAATGATATGATTCAATCCCCCAGAGTCCCAATCAACCAAAACCCAACAGATATACAGGGAACATGTGCGTGCAAGAACGTGGAACATATTTCCAATCACACAGCCACTGGTGCTAGTGCTGGGTAACACCGTAAATGTTATGGTCTGAAATGAACAATGAACATCAAAACAGCAACAAACGTGAGCCGCTGGCAGCACTGCACACACTAAAATAGCTTATTCAAGTCAACAATCTGTGTTTATAATGTGTTTTTTTGGCGGGTTTTCTCCCAAAGGTCTCAGTTTAATTAAACATTGAATGTTTTGAGCCAAGTGCTACATTTCAAAGCAAGTACAGTAGATTCAGATGCAACTTTGTTCAAACGCTGCATAATTGATGTTATGAGCATGCCTCCATTTGCACCAAACAACCAGCCATGGGAAAAACAAACACACTTGCTCCATGTCAAGCCTGTGTAATATCCTAGTGGTCTCAAGTCAAAAACAAATATATATATATATATATATATATATATATATGAACTATTTTTAAATGCCTTATAAAGACTTATAGGATGGGACACATAAAAACATTATGTGTCCCTTCAACCAAACAACAACCAAAGGCATCCATCTAATTGTGAACATAGACCAACAATGAAAAAATAAAAATATTCTGACTGTAATTGTCTTGAAAAGTATTGTTGAATGCAGTAAATGTGTTACAAAACTATTGCTTGGAAGGTTTTAATGGTGGTGCTTTAAAAAGGATATATTTGGAGACTCAGTTTCTCAAACAGACAGTTTCTTTACTCACACTCTGTAAATGCAGTATTGAACAGCAAAACTTGCTGATACCGCTGCACGTCGAAGGGTGAGTCATTTACATCAAGTAAATATTGACCTGTCAAGAAGTCGATTACTTTTCTAGATGACTAGTGAAAATTAGTAGCCGTGCAAACTCTACCCAAGATGTAATTTAAACAAGCAAAACTGAAAAAATTCTAATATAATAATGTCGGAAACCAGACAGTTGATGGACCATAGTGCTAAAATACTATGGAAGTCAATGGGGTCCATCAACTGTTTGGTTACCGACATTGTTCAAAACATCTTCCTTTGTGTTCAGCAGAAGAAAGAAATTCATACAGGTTTAAAACAAGCTGAGGGTGAGTAAATGATGACAGAATTTTCATTTTTAAGTGAACTATTCCTTTAATACCAAGAGTAAACAGGGCCTAATTGGCAGAGTTGGACAGTAACAGAGTACATTTACTTGAGTACAGTACTTAAGTACAATTTTGAGGGATCTGTACTTTACTCGAGTATCATTTTTGGGGAGTACTCATGACTTTACTCAAGTACATTTGAGAGGCAAATATTGTACTCTTTACTCCACTACATTTCTATCCATAACTGTGAGTACCCGTTACTTCTAAAAAAAAAAAAAAGGAGAAAAGAAACATCTCGAAAACCCTCAATTTGTTGTTTCCCTCTCAAATGTGATTGGATTGTGCAGGCGCCACTGATTGGGACAGCCTATCAGCAATCACCTTCAGCTTTCCGCCAAAGTCAACTCCATGGTCAGATTTAGATAGAGACGAAACCATGGACGAAACAATGGATGAAGACGCAGCAGGTCCATCCCGGGAGTATTTTTTTTCCCAGGATGGTAGGGGAAGACTCATGAATATGCATTAGGGAAGTCATCTCTGATTGGTCTTAACCCCAGTGACGGGTAGGTTTAGGGGCGGGGTTAGGGAGGTCATAAGACCCCCAGTGATGGGTAGGTTTAGGGGTGGGGTTAGGGGTAGGTCATCAGACCAATCAGGGGTGACTTCCCCAATGAATATTCATGAGTCTTCCCGCACCTCGCCAGACTATTTCAATTTTCAATTTTCAATTTCAAGTTAATGATAGTTTTCGCTTCAAGTGTTTGCTGTGTTTACCAATGTAAGCACTGTGGCAGTAGTAATGCAATATTTAGAAAATGTACTCTTGGTACTCTTGGTACTCAAGTACTTTTAAAAACAAGTACTTTAGTATTTTTACTTAAGTAGACATCTGACTGTAGTACTTTTACTTGTACTTGAGTAAAATTTAGCAAGGGCTATCTGTAATTTTACTCAAGTAATGAAGCTGTGTACTCTGTCCGCCTCTGCTAATTGGTAATTCTTTGACATTTTCTAACATGCAAATGTCAGCTGGTAAATGCAGCGCTGCAAACTTAACACACGTGCATGTACAAGCACAGATGGAGGATCTCAGCTGAGCTCTCAACCCCTCATGAAAATCTGCAAATGACACTAATTAGCATATTTAACTAGCCTGTCCCACATACACACCCACTCTCACTCGTAATGTACACACGCATCCCTCCGCGAGGGAAATGAGACCCTTCAGCTCTGGCAGTGAATGGAGATGTCTAGACTAACCCCTGGAGCACAGCTCCACAACCACAAATTAAACCAATGCGAAATTACAGAGAGGAAGATAACGACACAGCAAGTGATGAAATTAGTGTGTTTTGAATGCAAGGCAGAGTTGTGCAGGTCTAAGGAGTTTGTGCTACTGTGGTGTCTGTATCCATTGGGCTAACAAGTCTACAGAAGAAACTTGGAATAGTCCACACAAATACTGTATTACAATTCTGGCATCATTCTTGACAATCCAAACTTGCAGTGTGCTGTTATTTTATTCTATGCAACTCAAAATAAAAATTCAAACACATTCATACATCCCAATGTAGGAATGTAGTTATAAAAGAAAATCTAGTGTCCTTATGCAAGAAATTGTAACTGCAAAATGCTGTAATTTCAAATGGCTCAGTTGAAAAATTGTTTTTCTGATTGACATTTCAAGTATCACTCATCCATAGAACTTTATATTTTAAAAAATATTTTTAAATATAATGTATTCCTGTGATGAAAAAGTAGAATTTTCAGTAGCCATTATTCCAGTCTTCAGTGTCACATGATCCTTCAGAAATCATTTTAATATGCTGATTTGGTGTTCAAGAAACATGTATTATTATTATCAATGTTGAAAACAGTTGTGCTGCTTAATCTTTTTGTGGAAACCTTGATACATTTTTATTATTACATAATTAAAGATGATTTGATTAATAGAAAGTTCAAAAGAACAGTTGTGATCAATTTAATGCATCACTGCTGGGAAAAAAATAATGAATTTAAAAAAAAAAAATCTTACTGATCCCACATTTTTAAATTTCTTTTCTTGCTTTTATCACCCTCTCTTACACTGAAAATGAAAGTAAAATACAGTATAAGCAGAAATTTCGGAGAACATAGCGAGAATGTGTCCTTGTCCATTGTTGGTGCATCAAGCACTGTTAAATGAATGTAGCATTAGCAGAATACAATTTGTCTATGCATTTTGTTTAAAGGAGAACACAGAGTTTTTATCAACAGCAATACATTGAAGCATAATTAAGAGAGAAACAAAAGAGCTGTGAAGGACAGAACAAGATGAAGAGAGCGAGTATTGGTTATCTTTTATCCTGACCATGTGACTTGGCAAAACCCGAGACGTTTAGATTGATCAAACACATGCCCCACAAATCCCAGCATGCTTTGATTACCATTAAAGCATAGACAAGCCAAACGCTCCTTAGGTGGGAAAGTTGCTGTGTCCCAATTCACATATTTTCCTTATTAAAGAGCATGCAAAATTAGTGCATCCTAACTCATATTACATTTCTGAAGTTTGCATCCATTCATGTTTTATTAGCTAACATTGCCCAAAATCTCTTGCACTATGAAAAAGAAGTTTGTGATGTTCACTTTCAACTTTTTCAGTTGAAGAATTTGGTAAGTAATGCAAAAAGAAATATATGTATATATGTATGTATGAATTATTAATATTTTAAATGCTTCTGTATGCAAATACTAATTCATGTGGTGAAACCAACATGCAGGGAAAAAACTAAAACAGGAAATTATATAATAAAGGTGTACTTAATTGTGTTAAGAAACATCGCCATAAATGTCACCTCCACTTTTTTACCCACACAGACATGAAAATCACCTAATTTGATTTTCATCTAAATCATACAACCTAAATTGTTGTAATTCAAGAATGCTTTGGAGTATAAACCTATGGTTGGTCTTGTTTTAAAGAAGACATTTGGAAGATTGTTGCAGAAGTGAAATAAGTGAAACAGAAAAAAAAAAGTTATAGAAATTTGAGTTTATGAAAATGTACAATGCAATAATTGAATTTTTTATATTTTATATAAAATACATATTTTACAAAACATGTTTTACTTTAAAACTGCAAGAAAATCAAAGCCAAAAATGTTAGGTTGATATCTCAAACAATTATCTTTCAGTAAGATTTTGTTTGGGCTCAGTACCTTGGATGACATCCAAGCTCCAGATCATATAAGGGCGCCTCCATTTCCATAATGGTTTGAGTGATCTGAATTATATATTTCCATAATTTTCATACACTTTATGAAGTAGAGATCCTATTCATAAGTAGTATGGGCGGTTTGGCAGTATTTGATTTGAATTCAACCTCTAATAAACACTTATGTGCGTTATAGCTTGCCGCCGCATCAGAAATCGAGAATTTCTTTATTTTTTATATTTAAAAAAATTTCAGACCTTTTTTTCTCATAAAATTGGTTTTATCTTTTGAACTCTTGGCATGATAACAAACTGAGGTTTCTACCAATCTTTCTTGATTTTTCATGTTCATCGCTATTTCAAAATAATTATGAAATATTCTTGTTGCAAATTGATATATGACTGCTCCTCTGTAATTAAAAAGAACAGTCATCAAATATGAAAACTAGAGATTGTAAGCTTTCAAATGATATATAGTTTGTCAAAATTACTTTAGGTTTTTACTAAGATATTATTGTTTTAAATATATAATGGCAAACTTCCCACCTGTGGGACGGTGACAGTTAGGTTTTTTTTAAGTACACATGAGTGGCTTTTTATTTCATTATATAATTTCAAAGTACCTTTTAAAAATATATATACTTAGGCCTAAGTACAATACAAATGCATTCAATACTATTCTTTTTCACATAGGAATGCGACAAGGGAGTCTATATTGTTTCAAGATGCAATTTAATATGGCAGCATGTCCCTGGTATATACATATTCAAAAGTGCATACTTTCCCACCACCACTGAAATACTTTTAGAGCATAGAATGATGCTCCATTCATTTCAACTCACAGTCAAAAAATCCAACTTTCTACTTGGAAAAGAGCAACAGAACAAAATGTCTTTCTCCAGAGAAAGACAGCAGACATAGGAAGCTAAAATCCATAATGCAATACATACACACAAACCCCCCTGCACTGCAGAGAATACAATTTGAGGGAGGAAATTGCTTTGCATCAGTGAGCGACTTCACATCAGTGCCAAAACAAAGATCATCCCTGTCTTCCATTGTCGGTTCGTACCCTTCAGTGCGTTCTGCAGCCCAGACCTCCCAAAACACTCACTCAGACCATGGGTTTATTTTATTTTTCATTAGCCAGTTCCATCTGCAGTACGCAAAGTGAATAAATAAGACACACGAACATGTTTCTGTGTGATTTGATGGGGCTTGAAGGAGGACACAGTGTGGAACGGATCGAGATTTGGGACCGAGATGCAACAGCGACACATTTCATTGTGGAGATCAGAGGCAATCATCCGTCAGGCAGCACCTGTGAGCTCAGCAGGACCGGGCCGCCCTCCTATGCCCTCCACGGGCCACCGTCGGCATGCTTTATGAAATATTCACAGATTATTGGAGAGAAATGCAGCCTGTCGCAAGAAAAGATTGAATGAGAGCAAACATGAGTGAAGTGACACATGGAGACTGAGAATGACGGAAAGAGAGCAAGAGAAGCAGCCCGAAGCGTTCGTGCATCAGTTATTTTCGACTGAGTGCTGACATTGATTAATTGAAGATGTGAGACCTGCTGTGCAATTTCTCTCTCTCTCACTAACACCTTTTTATGTCCAGTTTACTGAGGACTGAGGGTCTTTTGAAACAGTGGGTGTCAGCTGGTGGGTGGGTGGCGCGCAGCCCACCAGGAGGCTTCCGTAAATGATTTATATTGTTAGAAATAATTGAAAAAATAATGGACACAGTCATGTGTCATTTTTTAAGAACCAAATGGCATTTGATATCAAATCTAGTGAAACGAGTTTTGAGGGATCAAGTTTGAATGTGCTCTGCTCTGCTCTTTATTCAAACTTTTCGATTTGGGAACAATACTATAATATGATTACAAAATCAAGAAGTTGCTATGTAAGTATAATCTGGTTATTTATTTATTTATTTATTTATCATTTTCAAATGATTTATTTATAATTATTTTGGTAAATATTATGTAAAATAAATATAAATTCCATTGCATAAATTGCAATGCGTTTCACATACTGTGGTGACGCATTTACAGCTCTCAACATCATAAATTAAGTTTTTCATATTTTCATTTTATTTATTTTTTACATATTTATAATGCTATACTTTGTGTTATATTACCTTGGCAGTAAATTACATAAAATGAATTAACACTGCCTGAAGGGTGTTTCTTATACAACGACTAAGGGAGTGACAGCAAATTTCACATCATTCACTTTTCAGATTGCTGTAATCATTCTCTTGATATTATTTCCCTCTTTTGTAAAGTTGTGTAAATACTATCATGCATATTTTGTTTTCTTTTGTTATTGGAGCAAATGGGAATACAAATGTATATATATATATATATATATATATATATATATATATATATATATATATATATATATATATATATATGAAGACTTCAGATGCAAAAGCCTATAAGTGCCATCTAAAATTTTCTTCTAGAATGATCATTTTTATCAAGCTTGCATGTTTATGTTCAGTTATTTCACTTTAAAGGCAATGAAAATTACGTATTAACTGTCATTAAAGTGACTGAAATTAAATATACGAGCTTGATAAAAATGCTCATTTTAGAAGGAAATTTAAGATGGCACTTAGAGGCTTTTGCATCTGAAGTCTTCATATATATCTATATCTATCTATCTATCTATCTATATATATATATATATATACATATACATGCTGTTGTCTCCCATTCACCACTATAGAAGTTTACCGAACAATGACGACTTCCGCTTCTGAGAACCCTGGAAATGTTAAAAGGGTCCTTTAGTAGCCTATTTAATACGTTTCGTATTGTCTTCTTTAAGGAAGTATAGGCTATTTAGTAATTTTTTTTTATATACTGTACTATCCTATAAACTTACCAATTCAATTAAACAGTGCATGGATGGAACTGAGCCTGGTCCTGATCCTTTTTTTTTTTTTTTTTACACTGTGCTATTAATCCACACAGAAACACATAAAGATTTGGCTGATTTTATTAACAATTCTTTGAAGGAGAGTATTCATTCACTTGATTCATACTGAATTCTATTATAAGCCATTGCCAGAATGCTTAATATAAATCTGACTGTAGCCTAATACATAGTGTATATAGTGAAGGAGCTAACTGCAAGTATCCGTAATGTACAGTTAAAGGTATATTTCAAGTAGGGATGCACCAATACCAATACCAATACCAATACCAGTATCGCTGGTATACTGAGCTCATGTACTCGTACTCGTAAAAATGCTCCGATACCAACAACCGATACCAGGCAGCGTTTGTAAACTTGTGTCCAGACAAAGAAACAGAGAGTATGGGGATAAAAAAGAAGGCTGTCTATGAAGTAAATGTATCTTATTAGTGGAATATTAAACGAAATATAGTAACACATAGCTGTGGTGCGCGAGCTGATAAGCGAAAAACGCTTCAAGAAGTTCCATGAACGCAAACATCCAAAGCGCGCGCCACGAAAACCAGCGTCTCAGCGCCCGAATACTGAATTGAATTGTCTTTCACGTCTCTTGCTTGTACTGACGAATTCAAGTGAACATAGACAGTATATTTAAAAGCCATCTACCAACACCTGAGCATGACAACCAGTTGTCAAGTTCTCCCCCTTTTATTGAACCTACACCCAAAAGAACAACACGTGTACACAAACTTGACTTGGCATGAGTGTGTGAAGCACCTCTTAATAAGACACAGTGGCCTGTCTCGCCAGCGCTGGCATAAACAGACTAACGGCTTGTTTATTGTGATGTAGACAGTGAGGGGTGTTGCTGCTAATGGCTGAGATACAGAATGTGCCAGAGACCGCCGTGAGGATGGTGCGGTAATGATGTCCCAGGGCCGAGGACTGCAGCAGCCGGCATAATTATGTCTCCATGAGCCACACTGGATGAGAGACGTAAGCTTCACAGCACATTAACGTCACCACCACACCAGTCCATGCAATGGAAAAAGACGTGACTTAACAATGACTCTCACATAATAAATGTGTATGTAAATGCTTTTGTCAGCATGTGGAATCAGAACAACAACATTCTTATTAATAGTTACGTATATATTTGCTGTCACAAGCGCTCAACAGGGGCGTTAAACTGTCTGGCTTTATGTCTAATGGCTAATAACTCAAACCTAATTCATCCTCGTAACCTCAGACGGCTCTTCTGCGAACTGAATACATTGAAAACATTGAGCACTAAACTGTCATGCAGAATGGACATGAATAATAATTCACAGCAGATATTTTAACTGCAGACATGAAGTCCATCAGTATCAACCCATTGAATCTACTTTAATCTATAACATATTCAAAAGCAGATGTGGAAACTAACCAAAATGAATGTCGAAGCTGAAAATTACTAAAGCTAAAACTGAAATAAAATACATTTAAGCTAAATAAAATAAAAATAGAAAAGTCAAACGCACATAACAAAAATGCTAAAAACCTAAACTAAAATTAAAATGAAAACTGGAAATATAAAAACAAAAGCAAATTTAAAAAAAATAATAATAAATACTATAATAGCATATAAATACTATAAAATAACTGTGCACATCATTAGTATTAGCATTATGGTCAACATCAGATAAACATCACAGTGTGATTGCAAACCAGATTCCCAACATCACATCCACACATTTAGGGGACATTTACATGACAATGATGAACTAAATACTGAAAAGTTTTTCCTTTGCATTTTTCGAGTACATACGACAACATTGTCAAAATAATTCCTGTTCACACAGATCCATGGAAACGACAAAAAAAACCACTGTATTATTCATGCCAGGCCAGTTGGCGATGCCACTTTGTAAAGAAACACTACGTGCCTATAGACTGAACACGTAATATCATGCGCATGACATCACCGTTTTCGATAACAGAAACTGTTTTTTTTTTTTTTTTTACTTGCACTTTGAAACCCGTTTTTAAAAGTTTGCATTTTCAGGCCCCCAAAATGCAGTTGTCATGTTAATGAACGTCCAAAATGCATAAAAAGTTTTCTGTTTTTTAGTTAAAAACGGTGTCGAGTAAATAGCCCCTTAAAAATAAATTAATGACCAATAGCGCTAACTATAATCCCCAAATCTCATTGGCTGATAGAAATGGTCTTCAAGAGTATTGATTAATGAACATGTCCCACTCTAATACAGTACATCAAGTCCATTAGAAGATCAAATAAATTGATTTATTCTTTAATAGTGATTATATCGCCAACAACTCAATGTCTCAGAGCCAAAGCAAGGTTTTAATAAATAAGACTAAAGAATCTATTTGTAAACTATTAATCAAATGATTTACACATGATTTACTAATGAAGACCTAATGATTTTTAACAGCAATGAAATTAACTAGCCTCTCCTCAAATGTCCTATGACATCAACTGATTCCCAGGCCACAGATTCAGTTTGATTAAGAAACAAAACGAGTGACTGCAGGCCTTAGTTAAATTATCTGCATTCAACCTTCCTTTTCAGCAAGCAAGACAATCTTTCTCTCTCTCTAATAAGCCAATAATAGTATTAGGACTCTGGTAAACACTGTATTGATGAGTCCCTGGGTAGAGTTGATTACAGAGGCTGAAGTGGACTGCTAATGACTATTAGCTCAGAGCTAATCTTTTCCAACTCATAGCCAGGCCTCTCTTGACACACATTAATGGCGTGTTTGGTGCAGCATTTAAGCAGAATTAAATGTGGTTAAATAATTTTAATAGGTTTCATTTGGTTTTGAAAAACATTACACAATATACCAATTCCAAGGAAGGTTTTCGATTTAATGACTTTTGAAATGTCATGTGGTGTAACAATCAAGAAAACAATTACACATTTTCCTTACACCGTGAATGCATGTGTACACATCATAATCATTGCTCACCTCAGCTCTTCCTGAGACCAAGGTCCAAACCGGTTCTGGCTAGAGCACAGTAAGAACAAAGAAAGGCCCAAAGAGAAATACAATCTCTATACAAACACTGGCTTGAAACCACAAAATTGGACAGGGAACTGTAAGGAACATGTCCTACAGTTCTCATTATTCATTCAAGAAAAATGTGCGCACACAGTGGAAACCGCATCTGGAATAACAGCCCATGTAATCTCACCCACTGACACAAAAAATGGATATCTGGGGGATACCTCAACTAATTTACATCAAGTTTGGACTCTACGAGTTCAGAACACAGCCACAAGGACTTTGAGAAAGGTTTGGAAAATAAATAAAGCATTCCCAAGGTTCTAAATACACTGTTTTATTTAACTGTGTATTTTGGGACAATGCAACAAGCTCCATAGGATGGAAAGGTGGGACGTGATGGGCGGACACTTGGAATGCTCAGACCCAATCACACCACTACAGTAGGAAGGTGGGAATTAGTAATCCTGTCCCCAACTGGAAGGAATAAAAGCTTTCCCACCCGAATATACCCTCGTTCTGAGTTTCTGACCTGACGAGGGAAGGAACAACAGCAGGACCAAGGTTATACTCTCGCAAGTAAGCCTACCCCCGCACGGACCGTCAAGCAGCCCAACCGCTTCTGCAGAGGACTTCGGCTCCAGCAATCAACGCCTGACCTGCACGACTCTTGCTGTTGTAACCTCCAGTCTGCAAATGATCCTGCGGATCGGCCACCGCCTGACCTACAGTTCTCTGGATTACACAAGGACCAGCAGCGAACCCCCAGCATTCAGTGACGCTCTGCAACTGTTGGAAAGCAATCCAGTCTACTCGCACTGTGGGCGGAAAGATACCAGTGCAAGACGTACCCCAAAGGCCTTGGCATTAGGTTGTTGCTATATGAGATTGCTATTTGTGTAGAGTCTGTTCAGCGTATACAGATAGATACATTAGACACATTATCTGTATTCATAGTAAATGCTTATTTACTATCTGATACCAGCATCCAGAAAGATCACAATTGACTCCCCCATAGGCTGCTAATTACCCATTCATCTCTTCATCCAATCCATTGCTCATCTACTTGCCATCAATTTTGTTAACGTCCATTTGTGTAGTAGTTTGTAGTTTCTGTTTGATTATTGATTCAATTTTCTCAGTAGTTTAGTCATTCTTCCTTAGTAGTTTAGACATTTTCCTTAGTAGTACTTAGTGAGTGTGATACTTTACTCTTGTATATATTTTTGTGAAAAAATTCATTTGATTGCAAACTGTGTCATTCTTGTTGGTAATCTTGTTGATAATCAGAGGCTCGCTAGAATCTCACTAAATCCTTCAGATTGATCAGATGACATACTTTTGGCCTACAATTTATATAATTCTAATTCAGTCAACAATCTTCCATGATTGTTCTTTATTTTTAAGGTGAAATTCCTTGGCTGGTGTCCCGTAATATAGGAAGGAATCATATCTGACACTCTCACACTCACCTTAGGTGACATGTGACCAAAAACTCAATATTAATATTAATACTAAATATTAATATTACTATTTAAGACCATAAATCACTAGGCCTACATATTTAGCAGATGGTTAATGATGGTATGCGAATAAGACACAAGCTTTTTCACTGAAAAAGCACAACTGTTTACTGAAATTCGTGAAAAACTAAACTATATGATGTAATTGCCACAAAGAAGCATCGCAATCTTCTCTCAGGCAAGCCTTACAGCATAAATTCAGGACATATCCATCACTCTAGCTGGGCAAAGCAGTGGCAGCCAAGCATAGGGTACAAGATATGCCTACAGGCTCACTTCTGAATCCCTTAAGACATGCTTCAAACATGAGAAAACAGGAACTCATTAGAAAGGGATTATGGGTAAAAGGAAGAAAAGGTCAAAGAAAAAGGGATTTTTAGAAGGTTTGTGGATATGCAAGTGCAAGATTGAACAGACTTGGAAAACGATTAAGTTCTTCTTAGTGTCTCCATCTGCTTGATCCTGATGTTAATTTCAAAAAGAGGAGAGACTGACAGATTTTAAACCCGTCTTGCAGACACGCCTCATCGCTGCAGTTTGCAACATTCAGCGTCTCCAGCTGACAGCCATGAGATGCCGTGCGCTTCTGACTCAGCACAAAGCTTTGTTTCTCCCTGATGTCATTGTGCTATTCATCAGCGCATCTGATGTTCTGCAGCGGTGCACATTTTCCTGTCAGAACTGAAGGAGAAGGAGCGCGTGTGTGGATAAGAGAAAGGCTCAGATGTGGATATTTGTTCAACGTGTCGCGGCTGTCAGGACTGCTGGATTCAGGATCAGAAAGCCTGACAGAACGCTGCTGATGTCTCCAGAGCCACATGGTGCTGCGCCCTTCAGAACGGCCTTTCCTGACTGACAGAACAAAAAGAGAAAGCCAGACTGGACTGAGATTCAGACGTCTGGCCTCTGGTGTTTGAGGAAAAACTGATTTTGAGCAACAAACACAGTGCTCATGTATGCACACAGGCACACAGGGCTGATATACTGTATCAATAAGCAGACAGACTCTGTCTGAATACACATGCTCACTTTCACACACAACTCACTCATTCAATTCAATAGGGCTTGTGGATCTGGGAAGGAACTTGTAGGAGGAAAACACACATACATGGGGGAACTGGGAAATGGTCAGAGGAAAAGGGAAAGTGTGAGTACCTACAGTATTCTTTACTTAAAAAAAAAAGCATTAACATGGTTCACTATCCATATCAGAATGAAACTGCATGTAAATTTAAAAAAAAGAGAAAATCACTCACTGCTTAGTATATATTCAATTAATATATATTCAATTCATAATTTAGGGAAGGCTGTAAAATGTGTTTGACTTTTCAATTTCTGTTTATTTCCTACCTGTTAGACCCACCCGAAAATCTTAAAGCAATGTTTACAAGGTTACATGGGTCAAAAACAACGAAAACAATAACTTTTTTTTCGTGCATTTTGGCAGGCAAAGTAAACATCTGAAACGGTCTAACTGGGCCAATAGAAAAAAAAATCCTTAGCGTTGAGCCCTGATACATTAAAGGCACAGCTAAATGTGACATTTGTTACAATAGTTTTATAAGAAGATTGTTTTAAGTTCACTTAAATTAAAAGTTGTCATATTTTTAAAGCCTAATAAATGTTAAAATTGATAGCTTTCAATTATACTGCAATGTTGAATGGCTATAATTAATGGCTAAAATTGGGGAAAAAATGTATTTCCTGGAGACATCAGTAGCAGTATTGGTATCGGTGACTCTGGTCTTCATCCATAAAAATATACCATACAATTATTATTTTTTTTTTTCAATATACTGCCTTTATATGGCCTCATTTATGAAACAAACTTACGGCAGAAAACTGGGTGTTAAACGTCTAGATTATGTCAAATTAAAAATAAATTAAGTAAGAATAGAAGGGTGTGACCCATTAAAAATACCAGAAATGTTTTTTATTTTTATTTTTCAGGGTTTTTTAGCTTTACAGTCGCAAATAGCAGGATAAACAACAGAACATGAGAATAAAAAGAGAATAAAAATTAACTAGGCCTATTTAAAAGGAATACAATAAATAGGACTACACAAAAATATAGTTCACTTAATTAATTAACAGATTAACAAAAGAAAAAAAAACTGTGTGACAAGTAGTATTAGTTACGCTCGTTTTTGTGACACTCTAACTCGTATTTATTTTCTTTAGGCTATATATAATCCAGACAGCAACATAGTGTCTGCCCAGATCTGGGAATGTGGAATCTACATAGACCAGATGTGGGCCAGATCTGGGCCGACACTATGTTGCTGTCTGAGATCTTTATTGTATTAAGTCCAACTGATCGAGCAGGCGCCTCACGCGCGCATAGTGCAGCACACACAACATATCGGTTCTAGCGTTGCAAACTTGACATTTCAGCCATTCATCATCAAACTAAAATGCAGTCAACCAAACATAAAATGTACACTGCTCAAATGAAATGGTCTGCTGTAAAATCAGCACGCTCAGAACACGTCTTGTTCTGTTCTGAATACTGTTTGAAGGATTTGTTGTGGAGTGAGGGGGAAATAGCCAATGTTGCAATGTTAAACACTTCAATGTTAGGTGCGATTAATTCCGATTATTTACAGAAAAAATGTGTGATTAATTAATTTAATTAATTAGTTGATTAATTAGTTGCAGTACATTAAATGCATTGCATGTAAATTTAAAAAATAGAATTTCCAAAATGTTATGAATTTTTAAGCATAAATTCAATAAAGTTAAAAGCTAAACGTATGCTATAAACAAAATACACCATGGCTGGATGACTTCAATCTCACCACCATTTGGCTTCAAACAACAAAATCCTGAAAGTTTGAGTTAGAATTGTTTGCAAACACAATGAGACTGTGAAAGCAGACAAGTGAGTATATATGTTTTCCTTGTTCAGCGTGATGTTTAATGTCCCCTAATTTTAACCAAATGTAAGACAAAGATGATACTTAAAGGGATAGTTCACCCAAAAATGAAAATTCTGTCATTTGTTCACCCTCATGTCTTTACATGTCTTTACATGTCTTTAAAGTCTGTATGACTTTCTCATCTTCAGAACAAATTCTATTATGTCTCCTGAGCTATGAAAAAGTTAATATTGACATCTAAGAAGACAATTATTGCAGAATGTATTTTATTTTTTTAGTTGGTAAAGTGAAACATGCCAGAAATTGAAAATTTTACCAGCTGTCCGAAGAGGAATTTGAAATATGTCCAACTGTGTGGAATTTACAGTTTAATACCATGAATCATCGTTGTGGGAATCCCCTCCCTGAGGGGGAATTTGAATAAAACTACCAGAGTAAAGATGTTATAGTGATGTTGTACAAAGCCAACAAACAGTATTAAAGAGACCCAGAGCATAAGCAGGTTTTCAGAACCTCAACTTGCAACTGTCTTCTATACAGCAAAAGTAGACAGTAACCAAAACCTAAACAAAAAGACAAAAAAGTACCAAACTTTGTAGACCATTAGTAGTAGATGTGTGAGAGAAAAGTGCTAGTCTGTGTTGAGAGATCTAATAAGGTTCTACCATCCACAAAACCTTGCCTTTCCACAACTGCCTTCTCAGTTTCGAGCAAACCTCACATCTCTCACACAGATATGGTGCTTTATCTTGTCGAACCCTCTTTACAATTCACACAGGACTGTTGTTATCCTGAGGTTCAGTATGACTGTGGGTTTGGAGGTTTGTTTATAATTTATAATTCTCTGTCTGCCCTGGTATATTTCCCTGGGGCTGTCTGTGAAGAGTCTTGTCAAGTTTTTCTTTTTCCCTTATCTTTTTTGACTCCTTATTACACCTTTGAACTTTGTGTTTGACTTTTTGTACCGTTCTCTGCCATGTGCAGTGAAAGCATCTATTTGGCTTTCAGCTTTCCGGATGTTTCATGAAAATAGGCTTTGTCACTGAAAGCTGAAATACGTGGTCACCGTTTCGTTTGGAATGCAAATGATAATTGAGATAATGAGCAACCTGACAGTAACTGCTAGTTAGGTAGTCTGAACAGTTGCCACGTTGAAGGGCACAAACCACCACACAGGATTGTGTCCTTTATTTAGCTTTCTACTTTCTGTTTCAATAATGGTTGATTGATGGTACATTAATGCTTCATGTTAGTTCCCACAGGAAAGAAAAATCAGAAAATAAAGTTGGAGGAAACAATGAGATTAAATGAAGAGAAAAATAGTCTCCCGCTTCTCAGAAGTTTAATGTTGCAGATTAAACTGATGCACAGTAAAACAAATCCAACACATAACCATTATTAATTATTAATTATGAGCATTTACAGGCTCCATCCGAAACGATGCAGCAATCTGCTTTGATTTACAACTGCTAATCCAGCCAGCACATTATCCATTTATTAAAGCGCCCCTATTATTCTTTTTAAAGGTTCCTAATTTGGTTTTGGAAGTCTCCTACAATAAGTTTACATGCATCCAAGGTAAAAAAAAAAAAAACACTTTAATTTTCTCATAATATACATTGCACATCACCTCATTTCTCAAAGTGTCTAATTTGTTCTCTGATTCGGTTTCCTTAGAGAAACGGTTTTCTTCGGTTTCCTTAGAAGAGGCTTCCTTAGCACTTGACACAGTGATATGAACAGTAACAATGGTGTCAGTTTTAACATATCAGTCGGAGACAGAGTCCTCCTTTTTAAGTGCATGCAAAGTGAATTTGAAAAACATTTGAAAATCAGAAAACAGTGGCCATGTTTCCACTGTTGGGCCAAAAGCAAGTGTGCTTGTGCCAGTGCCAGGTCCAGTCGCGTTTCTCACTTACAGGGCTTGATCGGGCCTCATCGGCCCAACGACCAGGGGTTTTTGGCCCGCCGAATAGCGGGCCAACTGAGACTTGAGGAGTGGTCATGAACAAAGACGGAGTTTACCTGAGTCAGGAGACTGTCAACACCGCCGCTCATTCCCCATGTTATCATACCAGACTAGCTAACCTAAACATTTAAGACATTTAAAACAATCTTCAGCTCAAAATTCACTTTTAGACAACAGTGAGTGTTTGAAATAACTTCCTAGAGATCTGATGGTTATTCGGATCACTGTATGAGGCAGAAATATGCAATGCTAAAGGCTACGTATGCTAACCATTGCATTTTAATAATGTATTAGTAAATGTTGAAATGAACATTAACAAAGATTAATATATGCTGTAGAAGTTCAGGTCATTGTTAGTTCATGTTAACTAATGAAAACTTATTGTAAAGTGTTACCAATATTTTATCAATATGTTTATAAATGTGCAAGCCATTAAACTTAAAAGCCTTAACGGAGTTGTTTTATTCCTGTGATCGTAAATAAATGGAAGCAGGTGCAACTGAATAGGTATGTGTTCTATTTTTATGTGAAATGGTAAATACCAGTTTGATATAGCAGAATTGTGCACTCCCTGAGACAGATTTTCACATTATTGTCACTGTAACATTTGTTTATTGTAAAACAAATAAAACTTATTGGTCAAATATCGATGCTGGAACCTTAAGTCTTTAAGTTCACTTCTGTCATGCTCATTTTGCGATCTAGCTAGTTTTCAGTCAGCTAGTGAAACGGTAGGGTGGTGTGACGTCGTTGGAGGCATCTTAAGGGCAGGTTTAAGGGTAGTACTGCAGGGTTACTGGCCCAACAGTGGAAACGCAACTTGATTTTGGGCTCTGTGCTTGAGGTCCGAGGCAATTGGCCCCGCTCAGCACGTTGTTAGCCCTGGCTCGCACTGGCCCGGCAGTGGAAAAGTGGCTAGTGTCTCTCTTTCAGAGCTAGTGTCTATTTTTACACTGCAAAGCTAATCATTTAAGTTGTATGAGATACTTTAGTCAAAAGTTAAGAAAAGAAAAGAAAAAAAATCTATAAAATCTACACAATTTCAGTTACAATGACTCATCTGAAACAATGATTCAGTTAAGTCTCCTATAAAAAAGCTTCTATAAAAGAATCTTACTTAAGCTTAAACACAAGTGCATAAGCTGCAGTCATGTGGCTGTGGAACCTAACAGCATCTCTGTGAAAACAGATTTTCATAATGTTTGCTTGCTCAGGAATAAAATTGGTAAAGTGTGCAGCCTTCCAGTAAAAGATCACCAGCTGGTGTCCAACACAACATGAACATATATATATATTTTTTTTTTTTTTTTTATAAAAGTTTTTGAAAGTTGCTCTTTCATAACTATTCATGAGAATTAATTAAGTTATCAGTGATGAGCCAATACTGTTTCAATTGTTTCTCCTAAAGTTCCTTAAGAAGAAATTATTCAGATGTTTACATAAAGTAGCATGGAAGTTTGACGAAAAAGTTTTGAGCCCACATTGATATCTATGGTTTGGATTGCAAACTTTGGCATCTTGGTAAATCTGAACACAACTTGAGGAATCGCGGAGATCTCCTCTATACCTCTACAAGAGACACGAGTAAGATTACTGAGCTCTTATTGTCAAATATATTCCAATGTATGGAAAAGAGCAACACGCACATTCTGGTAAACTTCTCCTTTTCCACAGAGGAAAGATGTTTTAGAATGACATAAGGGTGAGCAAATGATAACAGAATTTCAATTTAGGGTGAACTATTTCTTTAAAATCTCCTAATAGCTTTTGTGCTGCTGATGTGACAGAAGCTGAGCTGTAGAGCATCTGTCTGTTCTCATTTCCCCGTCTTATCCTCTTTCCTCTGTTTTCCTCATCTTCACACATCCCTTCCCCTCCTGTGAGTGAAAAAAGATCAATCTGACAGAAAAAAATCTCCCAGTCTTCTTATTTATCTCTGTGACACTGACCCAGAATGCTCCATGAGAGGTCACTATGGTCAGGATAATGCATAAAACCCGTCTTCTGTCGGCTTAGGGGAGATGGCCCTCATTTCATCACTTTTTTCCTACTTTCTACTGTTAGATGTCCCAGAAACTGCTTGAGACAGTGTAAGGAGAGACAAACCCAGCGGG
This sequence comes from Abramis brama, assembly GCF_963993115.1. NCBI lineage: Eukaryota > Metazoa > Chordata > Actinopteri > Cypriniformes > Leuciscidae > Abramis > Abramis brama. The sequence goes on from NC_139974.1 coordinate 23,275,461, forward strand.
GCTCCTGATAGGTGTGTTAAGACTCACTGAAGGTCACGGATACACACAGCTAGGGACTTTGTGAGTTCTGGATTGGTAGAAGTGGTAGAACTCACACTCACTAATTTTTGAAACCTTTAAGAAACTTTAAAGTAATATCACAAATTTAGTACAAGAAAAGCTCTATAGACAGACCTAGCTCAGAAATGATGTGTGTGTGTGTGTGTGTGTGTGTGTGTGTGTGTGTGTGTGTGTGTGTGTGTGTGTGTGTGTGTGTGTGTGTGTGTGTGTGTGTGTGTGTGTGTGTGTGTGCGTGTGTGTTGTGTGTGTGTCTATATATGTGTGTGTATTTTTTATTTTTTTTGCTTATGTTGTGCAAGCCCTGGCCAATATAACGTTAACCATTTAACTATTACATGAGATAAAGAAATGTGACCACACCTTTATGCTACATGTCTTTATCTCATCTGAGTTTGTCTGCATTTAAAAAACAAAAACAAAAAACTATTTGTTTGCTTATTTATTTATGTATGTATGTATGTGGAACTTAACCTGGAATATGTTTTTAAAATGTCCTATGTCTCTAGTAGCACAATGATAAATAAAGTCATAACTGAACTAAGGCTGCAGTGTCCTAAAGTCTTTTCTGGTTGTAGTGTTGTAGTAATTGCTCTGGCAAATCATAAATAAACAGTCAAAACAGTCGTTTATGAATTTGATTGGCAAGTGTGGTATAGTCATATTTTCTGCCTTGATAGTGACAGTACACATGAACACAGGGCATGAACACAGGGACTATCCATAGACATAATGGTATTTATACTGTACAAACTGTATATTCTTTACCCTTACACTAACCCTACCCCTAAACCTCCCCATCACACAAAACATTCTGTGTTTTTACATTTTCAAAAAAGAAAGAAAAGAAACAACAACAACAACAAAAAACTTTTCCTGAATGATTTATAAGCTTGTTTCCTCATGGGGACATCAATTTAGATCCCCACGGTGACACAAGTCCCCATGAGTCAGTGTGCATTCAGGTTGAAGTCCCTACCGATATAGTAAAACAAGCACACACACACAGCCTCCCATGGGAATGAAGCTGCCATTGAGGCTGTCCAACAGCGCTGAAAATACAAGGGCTGCAGTGAGCTCTAAAGACAAGCACTCTACTGTCATACACACTCCATCGATCACAGGTCACATATCAGCATCAATGACCATTCTGATAACTAACGAAGAGTGTCCTTCAAATGACCTCCCACTACACACACGTTTATCCGTCTCACTCCCGTGGTTCTGATAATGAGTGTCTTTTTTTTCTCATTGGCATTTTGCTTTCCTGCATTCAGATCGTGTAGTGCCGCTCTGCACTGGTGCCCGTGATGTCACTGTGCCAGAATAAATTGGTCTCAAATCAAAACTGGAAATGGTGTGTGTGAAGAAGAAAGAGAGATAGATGAACCCAATGATTTGCTGGAAATTTAGGAACTCACTTTTCTGACTCGAAATTAAAGAAATTAAAGTCGGCATGAAAAGGAAATTGTGATTGTATTTTTTTTTTCCTATTGTGACATATACTGTATCTCATTGAAATAGGGTGGAGCTTGATTTTGTATATCAGGAATTGATTAGACTGTTGGATCATTGCTGATTTCTGATTTATTATTATCCAGTCTTCTCTCCGGTGCACCCATCATCAGAAAAGAGATGTTGTTTATAATCATTTATAATAATCACTGCAATATTCCATAAAAAATGAGAACTGTACATTTTGATTACATGGTGACTTTAAAGGGGGAGGAGACAAACTAGTCATAAAAAACAGTTGAAGAACACTTATAGCAACTGCAGGAACTAAAGACCAGCCTTCCAGTTCAAAGAGCCAATGGTCCAGTTTATTTACTGTAGACTATGCATGCATGTTAACTAATCCTGCCAGGGGAAAAAAAAATACAGTTTTTAGTCTGATTAAAGCTAAAGAACCTAAATTTAGGATATGCAGTATTGTTCTGCTCATTTTATTGCTGATTTAAATACTGTTGTAATTAAATCATAATCTTGATGAACTATCTTGGAGATTTTCTGCATTCAAGAAGATACTTGCATATCTATAGAATATAGCAGCCGTCAAGTAGACTAACTTGTTTTAATGGGACTTTTACCCCACAACCACCAACATCACTCCCAAGAAAACACCATGCTGAAATTAGGAGACAAAAGTTGTTGTTGTTGTTGTTGTTGTTTTTCTGTATAAAACCATATACTTTATACTATCGAAAAGCAAGCAATACCATAATGTTCTGACGGTTAGTCAAGAAATTCTCAGTGAATACCCCAGTAAATAGAAAGAATAGCATTAGCTAATCTCTTTACACATCCTTCACACCATGCCTGCAATGATTTGTCCACTTTCCTGGGGCTCTTACACAGTTGTGCTTGTATGGTAAATAGCTCCACCTTGAAGATCATATGCAGTGAAAAAGCTGCTGACAGAATCACTGAATGCCCCGTCAGACAAAAATGATACTCCAAAGCAGTTTGAGAGTATTTCAAACATTCTCCCACTGGCGTCATCAAAATATGTAAAAGCTCTTCACACTTCTTGTCACATACACACATTCATCACATCTCTCACACAACTGCTACTCTTTTTACCAAGAGCCACAATCTAAAATATCAACTTCAAATAAAAATGGGTGTTAAGATGAAGGCATCTGTTCTGACAGATGTGAGACTAACTCATCAGCCTCAGGGATTCAAACATATTCTTTGATGCTGTTGGTTTATTCTAAGATCTCAGTGTGTTCTTGCTAGTGCGTTGGTAGACGTTGGGCTTTTGCTCTGATCTGAGAGCAGTTGGGATATAGAGGTTTTAGAACTATTGTTCCCTAGTCCGTCATCAACTCCTGGGATTTTTCAACTGATACGCCCTCAACTCAGAAATCCGGAGTACAAAGAAAATGCAAGTTTCCCACTAGAAATTATGACACTGTGATTCCATTCATGTGTGCTCATCTTGTAAATGCAATCACTCTGGAATGACTTTAAAAGTGGCAGGAATTTCCAGCTTATACAGGCAAAGAACCACCCAAACAGACAGCCAGACTGGCATATAAAGCGACATGCCACAGTTGCGCTACGTATTTGACTTTTGGAGGTGGGTAAACTGACTGATGAAATGATACAACTAGAGTCCAAAAAAGTGGTAGGACGTTCAAATAAGGGTGCAGCAGTCTCCTGCTGTATAGCTGTATGTTGTTGTATAAACTATACCACAGCAATTAAAATGTGTCTATACCTCCATTCATTCCATTGAGAAGTACAGAATTCACACACAATTCTCAAAGCAAATATGAATGCAAAGTTTACTTACAGTAATACTAACTTTCTCAAACAAAAATCTTTGAAAATCTTTCAAATATTTGAAGCATCTAACTTGGCAAATTCGGCAAATCCGGTGACTCATTGGCGAAGGTTGCATTTGAAAATAATGCTATGCCTATGACTCACATATCTCATTTTAAACCCTTGGAGGTATGAAATGTTGCAGGTATAAACCTGTGTGTTTTCGCCAAAATGGAATGCCAAAACAAAGTTAGAACAGGTTTGTCACAAATTCTGCCAGAACTGCAATTAAGGATGTCTATTTATTCCATTAAGCATATTTCAATTGGATTATGAAATGTCGGTTACACTTTCTTTCGGTGGTCTACTAACTATTAGTAACTTTGCAACTACATGTCAACTAACTCACATTAGAGTAGTAGTAGACTGTTAGTAAACTGTTAGGTTAAGGTTAGGTGTTATGTAATATATTGACATAAGTTGAGTTGTAGTTGCAAAGTTACTCACAGTCAGTAGAATGCCTGTTGGCGAAGCATCAAAATAAAGTGTTAGCAGATTTTACTAATGCATCTACTAATAAGTTGAGTTGAGCAAAGTTACTTATGCTTAGTAGAATGTCTAAAGTGTTACCAAATTAAAAATGAAATACACACATACTATGAATAAATGTACAATATTACAATTGTTACTTTGTGATTTTGCCCCTACCAGGGTTCTCAACTAACTGGAAATGAACTTAAACTTTATGTGGACTGGATTAAGCAAAAATTGGACTGGAACACATACATATGGAATGGATTGACAAACAAACTACCATTTTCATAGTTCAATAATTTGAATAAATAAATAAAAAAACATTGTACTGGACGATTCCAGTCCAATTGAACCCATGTGCACATTATCCCAGAACGCTTTCACCTCAAATTTTTCCAGGACTCCCATAGTTTCCCACCAATCTGAGGCCAACATTCTTTCGATCTTCCTCTAATTGTAAATTGTCGCTAATCCTTGAGTTTTTACTGCATGAACCCAGACACAATGCAGCCTGTGATACTATCTCTTCTCTCTTCCCTTGTCTCTATCTCTCTTACTGTCACTCTATAATCCCTCTCCAACAGATTATTAATTAAACATGCAGGACTCCAGAGCTTTACTTGACATCCTTTGGTTAACAGACGAAAAGACAAGCAGATTGGTGTCAGGGCGGGTTAAGAAGCTTGATTCTTTGCACCTGTCTCTCTCTCTCTCTCTCTGCCTGTTGAATGGGAGTGAGAAGGCTAGGGAACGAAAAAAAATTAAATAATGGCTCCTAATCTGTGCTCCCAATTAATCGGTGACAGACCACGACTTCCATTGTCCCAGGATCCAGCGCTGACAATAGAGATTTGCCTAGTGTGATTTGGATGCCGTGTGGATCTGTTTCCACACCCAAATCTCTCTTCCAAATGATTGGCGGCCTTAATTAAGAAGTGGCTTTGTCTTTTTTTCTTGCTACACATGAATGAGGGAGTAACGGACAATGGAGAGAGAGAGAGTGAGAGATCGAGAAAATGCAGATTTCGGTTCCAAAACATAACCCACTTTCCGCCTCAGCATGTAATAATGGGTTGTCTGGGGAATGAAAACAATAAGAGAGTGCGTGATGTGGGAGGGTATACAAAGATGGGTTATTTCAGATGGGAATGCTGAAGACGTATCCGGAACAAATAGGCTGAACGCTGAAGTCCATTCTAGGTTCGGCCCACTACAGTCACATCTTCTCCGCAGCAACCAGGCCTGACAGACCCTCGAGGAAGTTGCTATTACTGAGCAAAACCTTTGTTTTCTCTCTTGTTAACGCCCTCCATAGTTTAAAAATAGTGCCAGAAAGCATCCGAAGTGGGAGGATATTCTATGTATTTTTCCTCCTTCCTTTGCCGCAACCTTCCCAATGCCTATTCCTCCTACTCCTGTACTCTTCTGAACACAGAAACCAGGATTGCATCATCACAACATGCTTCTCCAAACTGCTCAAGTTCATGAATGACAAAGTTGACAGAGCGCTTCCAGTCAGAACACCAAATGCTCCAAAATTGTCCCTCAAACATTTGTACCTCATCAGCATTAAGATGCAACTTCAGTCTTATCTGAAATCAATCCAGCCTTTTCTTTGAATAAGACAATCCCTTTGGATTCATCTTGGCTGCCAACACTTACGCAAGGTTGGCAAGAGTAACAGTGAGTCTCTCAGAAAGGGTCAATTATGTTGGCTTGACTAAGCATGTTGACTTTATGAATTTATAAAAATGACCCTGTTTAAAAGTTAACATACCCTTGATTCTTAATACTGTGTGTCGTTACCTGGATGATCCACTTTTTGTTTCTTTTTCTTTTTTTTGGTGATGATTGTTCTTGAGTCCCTTGTTTGTTCTGAGCAGTTAAACTGCCTAGTGTTCTTCAGAAAAAAATCCTTCAGGTCCAGCAAATTCTTCAGTGTTTATTCCTGCCTTGTAAATGTGTTTAAATTCATTACTTTTTCATTACAATTTCATCTTCAAGTGAGACCAAGTGAATTGCACGACTCTCTTGCGAGAAGTGAATAAAACCGACGCTCTCCATGTTCCGTGTGATTGGCTGTTTGCCGCACGTGTCACACTTTCAGGTGCACACACTCTAGAGTTAATCACAAACTCTGGATTAAACCTGAGTTGACAGAGAACGTTTATACTGAGCGCTGTGAGCCCGCTGAACCTGCTCTAAACCAGGTTGGATTTGTATGGTTTTGTCAACTCTAAACCTACATTGAATCTCAGAGTTCGCTCAACTAGCTTCATGCAACAAGCCTCTGTACAGTACTTTCAAAATATATTTACAAACACAAACACACACACACACACACAATGGATTGAAAATGGTAAATGTTTTTCGAAACAAACAAGAATACAAAGAGTACATCTCTTAGGCACATTTCAAGCTTTCTTTCATTAATGCTTTGTCAAGCCAACTTTCAAAGTTTGCCTTGACAGACACAATTTCCTGTTCTAGTTATCATTGCAGTTACTGTATTTTAATATAATGTATACATTATTATTAATGCTATAATTATACATTTATGCTTATGTGGCTCTTAAGTGGTGATTTGATTTAATGAGGTCATATCTGATATTGTTACTGTCCTAGTTTCACTCATAGTGTCTCCAGTCATAACAACATCTGTGACGCACTGACAGTATCCTCAACAAAACCCCAGACATGAAGAGGAGGGGTGTGAGGTCACAGGGTCATTGAGGGAGGGGTCTATGATCTTCTCATTATGTCCATAGTTTATGTGTATAACATAAAGCCTTTATAGAGTGTTAGAGGCATGCTTGTTTTGAAGCTCTAAACACATTAGACTGGACTTTTAGCAGTTCATATGATAGCATACTGTTTGATGACCAAGACACAACAAGCTCTTCACAAAGGCATGATGGGTTGATTTTGCGGAAGAATCTATGTCTGCAGAAAGCTTTTCAGGTTTCAGCAGAGAAAGCCCATCATTCACAAAATTCCACACATTCTCAGTCTTTTGTGTGTTCATTCATTAAATATTTGATTTAATTTAATGATGATTTGCCCGTTAAGAGTGCAGTACTCTCAGATCAATTTAACTCCATGTTGAAATCTATGAGATTTTGCTTTCAAATCAGTGTGCAGATTCCATCTGGGCCTGGTCTCTATATGCCCTTGAATAGACCTCTCTTCAGTGGGTGATGGTGCCCACTTCACTGTCCGCCGGAGGGGTCGCCAGTGGGAAAAAGAAACAGCTGTTATCCCAGGTGTTACAGTATGCTGACACACTTGACAAAGTCACCTTCCCCTCTGACTTCATGCCAAGGTGCAGACGTGTGAATAAATAATGCCAACGGTTCACACCATAGGTGTCCATACAAAGATAAAAGTGGTTGATTGTCAAAAAATATCAAAAGTGCATTAATACAGTATATTTCGAAATAATGTTTCTTCCCATTCAAATAAAAATTACAAAACAATTTGTTGCTGCATGTTGACATGTCTGTTTAATGAGAAATACATAGTAATAATAGTACTAATAAAGGTTTATATATATATATGTTTCTATTTCTATTTTCATTTTATGTTTAGTTGAAGTATTTTTGTTGTGTTTTTGCTATTTGTATTATTTTTTATTTAATGTCTATATACTGTAGTTTATATTTCAGTTACAGCTTTAATTATTTTTAGTATACATCCGGTTAAACTTAATGAAAATAACGATTTTTTTAATCTTTTAATCTAATAAAATAATTTAGTAAAGTAACAAATACAAAGTTCTATCATGAAACTATAGATAGCACAGGCTAATAATGTAGGTCCTAACTCAACCTGCTCGTAATCACATCATTATCTATAGGGCGCAGCTGATTGGTTCCTGCTGTATCAGTAGCCAATAAGCACGTGTGCTCAACCTTCAAATACTTGGGTAGCATTTGCCTTAGTGGTGCAGCACGCTTTAAGAAACCCTACACCTTCCCCCAGCTCCACCTGTGTAGATCTGCTACGGGTAATTCATGTATGCTATATTGTACAGCAGCAGCATGTCTTACTTGCTCACAGCAGCGTGTTGTGTATGTATTGGCAGTAGCAAGTCCTGTACTTGCTCTGCCGCAGCAGCAGCAATAACCTACAGCAGCAGCAGCAGTGTAGCAAATCTATTCCACCAAGACCAAACATAGTCATACCCATTACCATGCCAAACACTTCAAGAGAATTCTGTAATCATTTAAGGCTGATTAAATAAGCTAAGGTTGTTTCAAAACTGTATGAATGTCTTTCTTCTGCTGAACACAGAAGATATTTTGAAGAATGTTGGTAACCAAACAGTTGATGGGCCCCATTGACTTCCATAGTATTATTATTATTATTATTTTTTCATAATATGGAAGTCAATGGGGTCCATCAACTGTTGGTTACCAACATTCTTCAAAATATCTTCTTTTGTGTATCTTCTTTTGTAACTACCCCTTTAAATCTAATATGCACTTGCACATTTAATCTAGTGTTGATATGCATTGTGCCAAGTTTGATGACGATGGCATAATTTTTCCAATAAATGTGTGGCATGACAGAGAGTAAATGATGGCAGAATTTATATTTTAGTGTGAACTGACTGCTCCTTTAGTTTTGTTAGACAATTGTTTGGACAGCTGTGCACTAAAGCGGTGCTTGCCAAACTAGGAAGAACCATCTCTGAAGAACATAAGAAGGGGAGTTATGTGGGGGGGGGGGGGGGGGGGGGGGGGGGTTCACATTTGTGTGTGTGTGTGTGTGTGTGTGTGTGTGTGTGTGTGAATGAATAGTTTTTGAATTAATAGTTTTTATTATTGTGTCTTGCATACTACTGTATGCCCAGCCCTAATGGGCTTGTAAGACACCAATATCACCAACAAAAAAAAAAAAAAAATAGAGAAAAACCAGTTGTAAGACAGTAGGCACAGCATGAACTTATTTAAATAAACAAGTCTGCCGCCGCATCCAGGCTTTACAAACAAAAGTAGCCAATCTAAACACATTAAAATTAAACAACCATTTCATCTTGTCGTCATCACTAATCCAGAACATTTCAGGCTTTTTAACAAACAATTCACCAAATAATACATTTCTAAAATGTGTGTGTGTGTGTGTGTGTGTGTGTGTGTGTGTGTGTGTGTGTGTGTGTGTGTGTGTGTGTGTGTGTGTGTGTGTGTGTGTGTGTGTGCGCGTGTGCGTGTGTGTGTGTGTAAGAGGGCACTGAGGATGCCAATGTCTTCTGCAGTTCAGGAGTCCTAGCACTCTCTAACTCTCATACTTTCCATGTTGCCACGGTAGCAGCTGGAGTTTAGCCAATTTGCCAGCAAGATGTAGGTGAGATTGTGTGTGTGTCAGGTACTCCCTATGGGGATATTTTTGGTCCCCATGAGGAAAACATGGGGAAATAATTGAAATAATTGCCAAATAATAACTGTACATTGGTGCTTTCTTATCTGAGCTGATCAGTTGATTATAACAGCACCCATCAATGTCAAAATGACTGAGATGGCCAATCAAAGAAGGCAGGCATTACCATTACTGTTGTTTACAGCAGCAAAGTGTGAATTCCAGCATGACGCTTCAGTTTTAACGGTCAAAAAGTGACATTTATGTAGCTTAACATTTAGTATCTGACTGTATTATGATAGAAATGTTAAATGACCAACAATGATATACAGGTATGTAAACAACTCAATTTGCAGCGGATTTGCAGCATATTAGGCATAAGAATAAGAATTACTTTGTGCATATTTGGAATAGATTTAATGAACTTGGTTACAAAGCTTGGTTAGCCTTTCATTAAAATTCACTTATTAAAAAAAAACAAAAAAAAACATGTTGCTTTAACAGGTCTGTTTATAAGTTATATATTCGGACAAGATTAGTTTTACATGAAGATTTTTAAAATAATATTATTATCAGTGTCAGGTAAGAGTAAGATGCTTGTCTAGATTTTTCTCCTCACTTATGGGCTTATTATAAACAGCCACTTCTATAAACCCGTGAAGTTTACTTAAATAGGGTTTTTATAATAAATGAAAATTGTATTAACAAATAATAAATTAAAAGACATATATATCATATGTGAGCAAACCCTGCATATGGCTTTGCTTTTAGTGTATTCTCAATGGTTGCTAAGGCGTTACTAGGGCTGTGTCCAAAATTGCCCCCTTAAATAGAGCACTATTTCAGGGGACATTTGTAGTGGTGTCCAAAACCATAGTGCACTCATTCAATCCCACAATGCAACGCAATAACGAGTGTACAACCAATGTACGCTTAACGGCTAGAGAATACCCATAATGCACTGTGAGAGTCACGTGCCAAATTAATTCCTGAGTCACGGTAGAAGATGGTGCCTGCAGCTGAATCGTCCATCCATCAATTTTCATCCATCAACTGCTGGTCCAATGTGGGTATACAGCGTAAAATCATATAGGTATAAATTCCTTTTTTACTTAAGGTTTATACATAGTTTCCATGACAGAGTTCAAGATAAATATTTTCATCTTACTACTAGAGCTGCGAGTTTGCTAAGTTTCAAATAACTATTAAAAAGTAAGCACACACTATGGCAGTGCTCGGCAACAGGCGGTCCATCTAGCCCGCGCCTGCAGCCAGATTATTTTGATAGCGGCTGGTTCTGAAATAGATCTGTCATGACAGCAACAGTTACTCACAATCACTTCGTCTTTAGCGATTTTGCCTTCAAAATAAAAGTACGAGAATGTTTTTGCTGCAATGTTTTATTTTGAGATAAAACAAGAGCTTTTAATTGGAAAAGTTCTGAAAGACATTCAAAAGAGTCTGTGGATTGCTTCGTTGCAGATAAGACACAACGGCTTTGCATTCACAAAACTAGGTAGGATGAACGCATAGTTGTCTTTCCATTCTTCTTTGTATGCCCTATTTTCACTGTCAACTTTCCTCTTTAGACTCTTTGATAGAGCCATTTTCTCTCACCAGCTAGCTTAAATGTTAACATCACTCTGCACACGACATAATAGCGTACCTCCAGCATGCGAAAAAAAAAAGAAAAGTAGTTTAGTACGTGAGGATGCCAAGGAATAATTCTGAGTGTAAAAGCAGGCTACGTCAAATAATTATTACAATAAGTTAGGCTCCATTGTGTAACAAGCAAATTAAAATGATACACATTTATTATTCACAATATGGAAAAAGGAAATAAAACATAGTTTGTTAAAGGAACATTTCACCCATTTGCATTAAGCTTTGTATCGTTAGAAACCCAGTCATATTTTTGAATGGTCATGCATTATTCCCTCATTTTCCCCTGAGACAGGAGAAATACGGATTTCAGTGTTGCAGTTCCTGCTTATAATGATGTAAAAATCATCATTTTGCGTCATTCTAAGCAGGAGAGGGGTTGAGACTACAAACACTCGTTCCTCATTTTTGCAGGGGGTGGGACCCACTCACGCTACAGACCTATTACAGATCAGTGGGTGAGACTTCACTTGCAGAAACTAAAACAATATCCGCCATCTTGTTTGGAAGCTAAGCTAACAGGCGCTGTGGAGCCAGATGTGAAGTTACGACAATGGCGGAAGGTACTCAATATGATATGGAAGAAAAGGATTTCGAAAGTCTGATGCTCGAATCAGATGTTCGTGGCTACCTTCACGAGCCGTAATAGCGAAGAGCAGCTGAGGCTGATGGAGGAACAGGAGGCGGCTGCTACGGCTTCTGCAGCCGAGGTGGCGCCTGTGCTCTCACTGTGCGCCTACAGACACAGAGATAGAGTCCGTCTGCTGCAAAGAATTTCAACAATGCCAATTTCTCCTGGACGAAATATCTGAATCAGACGAGGACACGGGCGTTTGTGTTGTGAACCATCCTAGTTTCTGGATTAGTGGGAGTGACTTGCGGAGCTGTGCAATGTGGTGCATTGTGGGAGTTGTTGTCTTCCATATAAATGCGCCCTAAAGTTACTTTCTGTCTTTCCTCGGTCAAGAAATCACCAAATTCGAAATTTATGTTACATTTTGACAACATATATGACCCACTTTCAATAAAGATTAATGTTCCCACGGATGAAATGATCCTTTAAGAGCATAACTCAAACATGCCATTAATGGGCTTATTCAAGTCCTCTTTTATTTTTTTAGGTATTTTTATCCATTCCGCATCTCCCACATATGTGTGTTTTAGCAAGGCGGTGACTATGTTGCAAGTTGGTGAATGAAGATACTTGCCAGGTTACGTGACACTACTGCTTTATTAATTTATAAAGTGTAAAACCCAGACACCGCCACACAAATGTGGCTTTTTGTTAATGACTGTCCTACTACAGGATTTAACACAGTGTTACAGCTCACTGCCAGTTGCAAAATACACTGTAACAGTCTGTCACAGGCAATTCTAGTTGCACTGTTCATCAATTAATTTATTAAATTATCCTATAAATTGACTATGTTCTGGCCCGCCATGTAGTGGTTTTTTTTTTTTTTTTTGGCCCGATGCCAAACTTACTTGGCGCTATGATAAAGCGGCAGCCCTTCCGGCGCACCCAATGTCCGAAGTTCACTCACTTGTTTTCATTCACTCCCTCATGTGAACTTTATTAGTGGACTAATGCAGGGAATAGTGAATAAAGGTATAGAGGGCGATTTCAGACACAGCCTAGGTGTTTGCTAAAGTGTTTGCTAAGGTGTCTTGAGTGTTTTTTTCTCATTGCTATGCATTTGCCAAGGTGTTTTGAGTGTTTTAACATGTTACTAAGTGGTGTTTAAGGTGTTGCTATTGGTTGCAGATAGTTGCCTAGGTATTTTGAGTGCTTATGAAATATGTGGTAGCTAGGGTGTTGTGGGTGGTTGCCAGGGCATTGCTATGTAGTTGTGAAAGTGTTTTTTATGTTTCAGCATGTTGTTTCAGTATGTACTTTTTAAGGTGTTCTGTGTGGTTGCTAGTGCAATGCTATGCAGTTGTTAAGGTGTTTTAAGAGTTAAGAATATTGCTGTATGATTGTTAGAGTGTTATGGGTGGTGGCCAGGGAACACTCTAAAAATAATTCTGTGGCTTAGTAAATATTACAGAAATATTTAACTTTATTAACTTAATAAAATCTCTGAATATCGTTTACTTGATTGTTTGAGTTAAACATACCAAAATAATTGAGTAAAAATCCAACAGTTCATTTTATCTAAAATTTACAAATATATTTAAGTTTTTTTCAATAAAATGATTTAGTATTTGACTAACCAATTATTTCTTTATAATACACTTAATATATTTGTGAAATTTCTAACAAAATATTTGAGAATGTTGAATTAAACTGATCTGTTTCAAGAAACAAAAATATTACTTAATTCAAATCAATATTATTAATATATTTAACACACTCTTAAGAAATTGAGTAAGTTTACTCAATTAAAACAATGCACCCCTCTCACCCTCTGACGTGACAACAACTCAACGGTTGAGTGAGTGAGCGCGGGCTGTTTGAACTCTCCAGTCTCCAGAACAGTTCTTCTCTTCTCGTCGTCGCAGATTTGGTGCATTTCCTCTGTGAAATTCAGGTTTGTGTATATTTTATTTTATCTATAAAATAATTACTGTGCTTTAAATCATTTTATTTAATGCAAAACAACATACAGAGGCGTAATTCGACACCTAAACTAGAGTCGTGCCTTTCTTTTCGCGTGATTGAAACGCCTTGCATAAACACAAGGCATCCTAATGATAATGAATATAATTAATTTGGATGATAAAATGTCCTCAGAACTGTCACTTTTTGTTTATTGACAGGTTATGGAGTCAGTCGCTCGCAGTATCTTTCGGCTATGAGTGAAATGCAGGACGGCGGTATGAAGTTCGAAGTTCACCCGCAGAGCACGAGTCCGTCTCCGGCATGAGAACCAGCGCTGATCCGGTGGACATTGGATAATTACACTTGAATTAGGCTACCTGAATGTTTAAATGTTTCATTTTTACTTCTAAAATGTTTGTCAAATGAGTTTAAATGTAGGCAATATTGTATACATGTTAAAAACAGTGTAAAATGTGCTGTATTGCTGTACTCATCGACAATAAAGGCCAATGTCATGTAACGTATACTGGTGGTTGTATGGAATAGGGTACTATTTTATAAAGGTTTAGAGGAAATAAAAAATGTTAATATTACTCATAAATAAAAACAGTTAATATTACTCATAAATATAGTTTTTTAAATGTTTAAATGTTAATTTATTTCTACTCAATTTTATTTGTTAATGTACCAGATGCAGTTACTCAGATTTACTTATTTTTTTTACTTGCATTTACTCAATTCATACAGTATATTTCATTGATTTCACAGCTTTAAAATTTACTCAATTTGTTTGAGTGTAAAAATGTTTCACCAAAAAAAATTAGAAAATAATAGTTCAGCTTCTTACAGTGAATGTGGTTGCTATGGTGTTTTTAGCATGCAACTAATGGTTTTTACGGTGTTGTTTGTGGTTGCAGGTAGTTGCTAAGCTATTTTTAGTTGTTATGATCACATTGCTAAGTGTTTGCTAGGACACTGTTATTCAGTTGTTAAGGTGTTTTTAGTGTTTTAAGCATGTAGCTAATAGTTTTTACGATGTTGTTTGTGGTTGCATGTAGTTGCTAAGCTATTTTTAGTTGTTATGATCACATTGCTACTGTGGTTGGTAGTACACTGCTATGTAGTTGCTGAGTTTTTCTGATTATAATTGTTTTTTATTATATTGTGGCTATATTTAGTATATTGTAGCCATGTGGTCTCTGTGGTATTCTCAATGGTTGCCAAGGCATTTCTAGATGTTTTGCTAAGGTGTCTTGAGTGATTCTGGCATATTGTGCGGTTGCTAAGGTGTTTTAGCATGTTGCTATTTGGTTGTTAGGGTGTTCTGGGTGGTTGCCAGGTCATGTCATGCAGTTGCTAAGGTATTCTTAATATTTTAGCATGTTTTTAGGGTGTTGTTGGTGCATGGTTACAAGTAGTTGTTAAAGTATTTTGAGTGGTTGTGCTAGGGTGTTCTAGGTGGTTTTTGGGGCACTTCAATGCAATTGCTAAGGTGTTTTGAGTGGTTACGCATGCTGGAATAGTTTGTGGTTGCTAGGGTGTTGTGGGTGGTTGCTAGTGTACTGCAATATAATTGCTAAGGTGTTCTGAGTGTTTAAGCACTTTGCTATGTGGTTGTTAGGGAGTTCTGGCTGTTTGCCAGGTCATGGCATGCAGTTGCTAAGGTTTTTTGAGTATTTTTAGCATGTAACTAATATCTGTTTTTTTATGAAATGCATATAGCATATATTCAAATTACATGACTGTTTTTCACATCTTAGTTTTTCACATCTTTTAATGATTATCCCATTTTGAGAACTATAGTCAGTCTTTTATTCTTTTATCCCCATCTGCTGATGCCTCTACTCTTAACATCTGTATGCTAAGAGAAAATTAAATTGGAGATATTAAAGGCTCCCTTTACATAAAAAAGTGTTGCCCTGGTGATGGAGTTGTAAGGAAGGTATATGCAGATGAGGGGCAGGTGGGCACCTAAACACCGTGTGATGGGATCTGACAGGGTGGGCAAACCCCGCAGGCAAAACACCATCTGTTCCGTAATGGCTTCTGGGAGCAGCAAAAGCAACAATGTAGTGACAGCACCTGGATGTGAGAGCTGACAGGCCCTGCATGCTATCCCATGATGCCTTGCAGGTGAGTGCAGCACAGGGATGCAATGGTGTGAGATCTCTCAGGGCTGTCTATTCACATACAGGACAGGAAGATGACGCACAGCCAGCACAAGTGGATACAATCAGCGTGCATTCTGCACGGCTGCAAAAAATGAACATGGAGTAACACGTTATGACAAGACAAGACTCCCACATATAAAAACACAGCAGCATTGTCATATCATGCTGATTCACGAACGCGGAACAAGCATGAAAACAAGAAGCGGGATTTATCTCACGAACCAATCATATCCAATCATGGTGTGATGGAGACTTTAGGTGTGATCAACTTGAGCGGTGCTGTGCAGACCGATTTGTGCAAGGCATCAAAGTAGCCTACCACGAGAGTGATTCGAAAGCAAGAACAGTCTATTCTCTAATCACTCTTCCAGTACAAAGTTGTCAAACAATTATCAGTCTGTGCAACGCTGCTTCAAGTCGAACACACCTATTGTCTCTTCTTGTGTGACCGTCTCCCATTCCCATTCATTCTCAGTTACCCCACCAAAGCCACCGAACACTTTAGGGGTTCTGTTAAAACTCAATGGGCTCAGGGGAGGCAAGAGAGATGTGGCCTCCCGCTGTAACTTTACCAGCGAGTGCCGCTGCTGGACAGTGTTACTTCAGAAAAACAAGTGATTTATACACTTATTAATGTCACATTTTGTAATATTTGCATTGTTTTATTTGGATTTGTGTGTGTGTATATATATATATATATATATATATATATATATATACTATTTTTTAATAAGGATAAAGAACATCTTTAAATAAGTCTCGTGTTCACCAAGGCTGCATTTATTTGAGCAAAAATACGGTAAAACAGTAATATTGTGAAATATTACAACAAAATATTTTATTAATATAATAAATATTAATATTTTTGTGGAAACCATGATAGATTTTTCTCCTAGGATTTTTGACGAGCAAAAGTTCAAAAGAACAGCATTTATTTTAAATATAAATATTCTGTAGCATTAAAAATGTCTTTAACTGGGACTTATTGGTCAATTTAGTGTTTCCTTGCTGATAAAAAGTATTAATTTCTTTAAAAATATATATCTTACCGACCCAAAACTTTAGAGCGGTATAGTGAATATATAGCACTTTCATTGTAATTATATGCAAGTTTCATCACCTACTTGCTAATTATGCCATCAAATGTAGATATAGCAAAATTGAAAACACTGTATGAACAAAGAATCAATTTCAGCATGATCCGTTTTAAAGACTGGATTTGAACAACAAACTGAAATTGTGTGCAGCGTGAGTGCGATGCCTTCAATGCCTCTTAAGACAGTAAGGCAGCTGTACTGAGTGAAAGCGTTTGAGAGAATGAATAGCCTAGCGATTGCCCTCTGCTGCCCTCCTTCATAATATCAACCACCTACTCTTGCTCTTTTCTGCTGACTCTGGTGGGTTGCTGGGGGTTTCAGGACACTGCTCTAGTGCAATTCGTTCTTCTGTAGTTTTTCTACCAACCTCTCTCTCTCTCTCTTTATATCTAACGTCTCCTGGTGCATCTCAGTGTCATGCAAAAAGTAAATCAGATGGTTGTGGCTAAAATGGATTTTGTAGGTTCTCCTATCCCAGCCAAATGTGCAGAGGTGTATATGAATATTGATTCCACTGAAAACGTGTAAACACTTCGACATCCCATCTAGCCTAACATCGTCTCAACAAATGGCATGAATTTTTTTGTATCTCTTATATTATCTGTTTATTCAACCAATTGCAGACAGGGTAAGTGTTCAGAAAAGCTCTAATGGATAGATATATGATTAGAATTGTAGTAAATTGAATATAGAATAATAAATTGTTTTATTATGTTAGAGCAAAAGAGAGTACAGTAAAACGAGAAACAAAACTAGCACAGCCATGACAGGTCATTTACATTTACATTTACATTTATTAATTTAGCAGACGCTTTTATCCAAAGCGACTTACAAATGAGAACAATAGAATCAGTTAAACTAACAGTAGGACAACAATATGCAAGTGCTATTACCCTTCTCAGTTTAATCTAACGCAGTTTTTTTTTTTTTATCAGTCAGTTATACAATTTAGTGGTAATTATGCTAATATTTGACTGCAAATGTAACCACTGACCAATCACATTCAAGTATTCCACAGAATCAGGTAATTAATACATATACATGACACATTATTGATTAATACAGTCATTTATTCATCTATTCATTCAGAAAAGGCCTCTCTTTTATTGCTATGCCTTATTCTGTAGAATGCAGTTTAATGACAGTGGTGTTTAACATCACAAGCAAAGCTGATAGCGTTTCCTTTAGAAGTGGCCAAAGCACAACAGCATACAGCAGATAACTATTTCACTTGTTTGCTATATAGTAAAGGTATAGAGTGTTTTTCAACTGTAAATGTCAAAAGACAGTGAAAAAGAGCAATAGGTGGTACTACATCGCAAGTGTAATTCAAAGCAGATACAGTAAGCAAACTGCATTCGCTCAGTAGGGAAGAACTCACAGTGCGTTCTGCTTTTAAAAGGACGGCTCACCTTAAAAGGAACATTTTGTCATGATTAACCTGTTCCATTCCCTGAAATCTCATTCACATCCAATTTTAAAAGTAGGAAATTGACAGGCAATGTCAGTTTTGACGTCACCATCACCAAACGCCAATGGAAAACTGATGCAACAATGCTTGAATATGTAAATAATATGCTTTATATTTACATATTCAAGCTTTGAATATGTAAATATTTTGAATATGCTGAATGAAGGATGAGATTTCAGAGCTACAGCAGAGTGGAAAATTATCATTGAATAATGAATTAAACTGTCCGGCTTCAGAAGACTTGTAATGAAGAGTCTACTTACTGTATTTTGACAGCCATGGTAACTATGAACTTGTCATTGTATGAATAAAATACAGGGGGGAAAATAACAGCACACAGATTTGTAATTTTGGCATGGACTTTTCTTTAAAACCTGACAGTGCCTAGTGTGCAACCCTTCTGTGTCCTTGAACACATTTTCTGAAATGCCCACTCACTTTCATTTGGATTTCTGCAGTGTGAGACCCTCTGTAACCTTTCTCGCCCCCAATCGCAGCCATAAACACACATACATACACACACACGCGCGCACACGCTGTCAGAGTGTCAGTGAAGTGAACTTGCACTCAGGTCTCATTACCTCCCACACACCCCACTGTGTGATGCTGTAATCTGACAGTATGAAGGATGCTTCAAAGACACAGAAAAATCGACTTTAACATCGCAATACATGCAGTAAGCTCCCAGAAATCCATCAGTAAACAGCCCAACGTGTACTCTGACAAAATATAAATGCCACCAAATAGACGGAACGGAATTATGTTGATGGTAAACGACAAAAAACTGCATCTTATGCACAATTTTTTTTTGTCATGTAAGCTAAAATGTGATCATGTGCCAACATCTAAATTAATTTTTTCCTAAATTAATACATTAATTATAATGACTGAATCAGTATACAGTACAAGGTTACAATTACAAAAATTATTTGTAAGGCTCAGATCATTTCTAAGTGAAATTAGTCCAGTGAAATGTATAACTGTAGTTTATATTACTCCCTTTCATTAAGTTTATTCAATTAACTAAGGCCCAAGACTCCAGCATTCCCCTACATAGGTGTTGATAACCACAGTTTGGCGGTTTGATGGATGGATGGATGGATGGATGGATGGATGGATGGATTTTTTGCAGTTTAACAGTCTTCACACATTTATTTGATATGTTCAGAGTTGAAACTGATCCAGGAGCTCAAAATTCCCTCTACAAACCACAACACGACCTGACAAGCAAAGCCAGAACAGCTACAGCGATCGTAGTTGATGTCATGAAAGTAGAAGCAAGAGACTTTAAACAAGCAGAAAAAAAATGTAAATATTGAGGCAATATACAGGAGTCTGACAGAAGCAGATCCTCAGGGCATACCTCTTCATATTCTCTTACTCGCAGAGTCTGAGCCAAAATGAAATACTAGATTTAATCTAGAACAGTCATGAATTCATGAATGAATAAATAGATTTGTGTAATAGTAATTAGTGGATGGATCATCTACAGAGAATTAACTTGATGCCACAAATAGCCTAAATGGTAGGCCTACACCATTTCTCATTTCTTATTATTAGTTTAAGTAGTTTATTGAGGGTTGATTTGTAAAGAAGGACTACACACCTGCTCACATATTCAAACGCATACCTTTGGACTGAACAGGTAATGCGCATGTGCGCGACGTCTGCTTTTTCGCGGGTTTGCGTTTTTTAGGTTTGCGCAGAGATAACGGATAATCGTTTGCACCTTCGAACCTATTTCAGGGAGTGCGTTCTCGAGACATCAGGCACTGTTTTGTGCGGATGGGCGGCCGGAGCACGTTAAGGTTTCCTGTTAGAACGTGTTGTGTTAGCGGCCCCTAAGTTAATAACTAATGATCTTCGCAACGGAAGTGAATCAATCAATCAAAACTAACTTTAGCTGGACAATAACTTTATCCTAGAGCTGTTTTAAAGCCTAAACAATCTGTTATGGCAATTTCCTATTATCTTTCTAAAGCTGCTTTGAAACAATATTGTTAAAAGCGCTAGGCTATATAAATGAAGGTGACTATTACAAAGGTTTTTTTTTTTTTTTTTCATTGGTTAAGTTGGAATTTCTTTAAGTTCAATCAAAAATTATTATTCTATCATTTTCTCATCCTCATGTTGTCCCAAGCCTTCTTTCTTTCTTCTCCACAGAAAACAAAACGGAGATGTTCGGCTGCTGACAGTCTCAGTCACCATTTACTTTCATTGCATTTTTTTTCGATACAATGGAAATGAATAGTGACTGTCTGAGACTCGCAATCTACCTGACATCTTTTTTAACGTAGGCTACCACAGAAGAAAGAAAGTCATATGGTTTTGGAACAACATGAGGTAGCCTGAATGATAACAGAATTTACATTCAGGTGGACTCGTCCTTTAAATGAGTAAAAGCAAGTAAATCCTTACTCGTGGATTGAGCTTTTATGAATAGCTTAATTTTCACACTGCCAAGTTCATATTTAAGCTATTTTGAACTTATAACGCCAATTGAAACATTTAACCATGCACATTCAGAAAGCAAAAATCGTATGTCATTATTTAATATTAGTCTTCACATGATTTTCAGAACTGAATCATGAAGAATAATGTTCACAAGCTCCATATACACTCCAAAACCATTATTGAAGAAAAAAAAAATAAGACCTATAAAAACTTCTTCACAAAACTCTGATATATATATATATATATATATATATATATATATATATATATTTCTTTCTACAAACATGTTGTATTAAACGCCAGCCGTTACACAATTAAATGTCTAAGGAACTTAAACTTTCCAGCTCATGCATAAGAGATTAAAGTGCTTCCGAAGTCTGTTTTGAATGTTCAGTAATTCCCAGGACAGATTGTGTGTGAGTGATTTGGACTCCGTGGTATGAAATCAAAGTCTCTGAAACACTCGTGTCTTACCTGTTGGTCCCTCCAGACTTTCCGCACAGACCCTGGCGATGAGAAACAGCAGAACAGCAGACAGGTTCATGGTAGCGTTTAGTCCAGCAGGTGAAGAAATACAGTCAGTGAGTGTGGTAAATATCCTGCTGCTGCGCCACTGAGTTTCATCCAGAGACGAGCAGCACAGACCCCAGATCTGCCCGCTGACGTCACGACAAACTATTAAACCCCCTTACAACTCCAGCGATGAACCCAGTGAGTAGAGGAAGGGCTATGGCGCCTCTCTGTGGTTATTCACCAAAAAACATTAGTTAGCTGCTGCATAGATTGTTGTTGAGGCAAACTGATCGTCCAGTCGAAGCTTGAAAACACATAGGCCTACGACATAGGCCTAGTTCTCATTTCCTAGTCTGTTCGTTTCAACGTGTAGTCTAAGTTTGAATTCTTAATTGACACAATTATAAGAAACATGCGTTTTCATCGGATGAAAACAATAAAACAAAATTAAATTTAAAATAAAAGCAATTAAGGTTAAAGAAATTAGACAAAAAAGATTAGGAATTCAAGATCTCTTGAAGCAGTTCGTAAATCGGTTGGAAAAACAAACATTTTTTTTTATATAGCCTATATATAATCATGCAAAAGTCAGGTTTTTTTCCGAAAGATAAGAAAAACTGCAACATAAAAAAGGGAACTACAAAATTACAGAATTAAAAACAACACTAAATCACAAAATAAAAAAAGTAATAAAGCAAAAATCATAAACATCATGTGACATTCAAGATTTCTTGCTAATTTTTATCTGAGTAAGAGCAGGCAAGAGGAAAATATTTATAAACCAAGTGTGTTTGTACACAAAGTTAAAATCTGCAGGAGTGAGATTGAAAAAGTCAATCCTTTGCCGATCTCCTCTCAGTGGCTCTTTGTAAATAACCCTCTTCTTGTCCTCTTAAAACCATTTTCACTGCATGGGTCTTGAGATGGCTGCAGTGTGTTGAGTTCTCTGGATTGAGCACCCTTGCATTACAGAATAAACTTTATAAAGAATAATACATTTTATAAAAATAAACAGTTATTTGTAGAAATTAGGTTATCAGGCTGTAAAACATTTTTGATCGTACCTGAAACCTTTATTGAAAAAAAAAAAAAAAAAAAATGAAGTAAAAAGACCAGAAGTGTTGATGCTTAGTTCTCCTCCTGGAGATCTACCAGTCTACAAAGAGATCCATATACCTGGTTTAGGTCCAACCTAGCTCCAACACACCTGCTTCAAATTAATCCAGCAAGAGAAGCCAGAAAATGGCCATTGCAGATGTGTGTCTGATTAAAGCTGGAACAAAATTCTGCATGATCTCCAGGAGAAAGATTGAGCATTCCGGATTCAGAACATTTATCTTATTTATCATGTCTTTGCTGAGAGGAACAGTAGAGTATTCAGGGGAGCTTGGGCAAAGCCGACTTGACAGGTAGCAGGGGCGAAGCCGGCAGGACAAGGAGCTTGGGCGGCTCTGGGGGAAACAGTGACTTGACTTGACTTGATAAACACACAGAAGGAACATTCAACAGGTAAACATTCGAAAATGATCTGGCACAGGACTGCAAACACATGCATGCGCTCAAACAAAACAAGACAACACTCATAAGCCACATATTCACACAAAACATGACAACATGCTCATCTTGTGCGCTCACAACAGAATACAAACACACAGAGCATGAATGTCCAAATCCTGACACAGAACCGAAACCAAACTAGACCGAAGTGCCGGGATCCGTACGCCATGCTCAGCACACAAAACAACTCACGTGGACAGAAGAGCGCACAGCTCAAGCATGCTCGAAACTGCATGCACACACAATACAAGAAAGTGAGGGGAGGAGTGAAAAGTGCAGCTTTTTTATATATATATTTTATAAATACGACAACAATCATATAACCCAGAGATCGCACTGTCAGAGAGTTAGGGAATATTACAAAATTTATACACATAAAAACATGATATCAGAGTTTTAAAATCAAACATTTTAAAGGTGCATTGTGTGATATTTAGGAGGGTCTGTTGACAGAAATGAAATGCCATATACATAACTGTTTTCAGTGGTGTATAAAGACCTTACATAATAAACCGTTATGTTTTTATTACCTTAGAATGAGTCCTTTGTATCTACATACACCACAGGTCCCCTTACATTGAAATCAATAGTAGCCCTAAACGTACAAACGCGTTTCGTCACTATGTTGTTCTTCATGCAAAGAAGCTAAAGTCAGTGAATAAAACACTGACACAATGATGAACAAGTAACAATAATATTCGCAATAACATTTTTTTTTTTTTTTTGAGTAGTTAAGTAAATATAATTTCTTTATCTTTGTAAAGAAACGTTACTGGTTACTGAACGTAACCTCGGTTCTCTCTAGAGAGGGAACGAGTATTGCATAAGTAAGCTTACGCTACGGGTAAAGTCATCTTTTCTCGAGATATGAAGCCAAAAAATTATCCTTAATTTTGTATATATTGTCAACGCAGTGCAGCAGCAAGCAGAGCTAGAGCGGGCTATCTTGCGCGCTCATTGGTTGCTGCGCGGCAACTGCTTTAGCCTACCAGTGAGCCTTGGCGTGACGTCACGCCCAATGAGGGCGCGCGCGCCAGAATGGGAGGTGGCTTAGCGTATATAAGGAAGGCTCGGAGGCTAAATCTCTGGTTTCCGTCGACTGAAGCGACATGAGCTCGTGGCGCGAGCACGGCAGGTTACGCAATACTCGTTCCCTCTCTAGAGAGAACCGAGGTTACATTCAGTAACCAGTAACGTTCTCTTACGAGAGGTTCTCTCGTATTGCGTAAGTAAGCTTACGCTACGGGAACTCTTTGTCCACGCCGTGCGCGCCTAGCATCCACACATAACCACCGGGGAATCCCGGGGAGTACTGAAAGGTGGAAAAAGGGTGGCCAGCAGAGCGGGCCCACACAGTTCATAAGCACACATAAGGGAAGTAGGGCGGCGCTGCCGGTCTACACATTCACTGACACAACCCTTACTGGTGCAGCTCAACCAGGAGAGCTAAATCGAGTAACTGGCCTGCGTGCAGAAGTCTGAGCAGGGCAAAAAACTCGTAGAGGGGGCTCTGGACTGCGCTATCGTGTTAACGACCCCTTCTGGCAAATCATCGAGTAACCGTTGATTTCCCACGCATGCAGAGACCAGCACTCCGGATGGGGATGCAGAATTGAACCTCGGGCTTGGGAGAGAAGATCTCTCCTCACCGGGATTGGCCATGGGGCTGTGTCTGCCAGCCGCATCAGCTCCGGGAACCATGACTGATTCTCCCAGTGCGGGGCTATGAGGAGCACTGGGCGGCGCGTCTCCCTGATCCTCGCTATCACCTGTGGTAGCATCGAGACCGGGGGAAAAGCGTACAACGGGGCGCTGGGCCAGACTCGGGCCAGCGCGTCCTCGTTTTTCGAGAAGAACCTCTGGCACTGAGCGTTGTCGCTCGTGGCGAAGAGGTCGACTTCTGCTCTGCCAAAACGGCGCCACAGCAGCTGGACTGATTGGCGGTGTAGAACCCATTCCCCGGGGGGAACGTTGTCCCTGGACAGTTTGTCCCTGGACACATGCGCGGCTCTCAGTGAGCGCAGTGGGCCCTGCGCCCTGCGCCCATACCAGGAGGCGTTCTGCCAGAGTGCAGAGGATTCTGGACCTGATTCCGCCCTGATGGTTCACATAAGCCACCACTGACATGTTGTCCGTACGGACTAGCACGTGGTGTCCTTGCAGGTATGGGAGAAAATGTTTCAATGCATTCTCGACCGCAAGCATCTCCAGACAGTTTATGTGAAGGCTTTTCTCCTGGTCTGACCAAAGGCCATAGACCGGTCTGCCCTCGTAAAGCGCCCCCCAACCCAAGTTGGAGGCGTCCGTCGAGATCGCTTTTCGGTGTGAAATGACTCCCATCGTAACTCCCCGTTGGTACCATTCGGCTGCCAGCCAGGGCTGCAGGGCTGAGACACAGCCTTGAGTCACACTGACTCGCGAGCAGCCGGCAATCCACGCTCTGCGGGGCATTCTTACTTTCAGCCAGCGCTGGAGCGGGCGCATTCGCAGTAAGCCCAGCTGCAGAACTGCTGCAGCTGAAGCCATGTGGCCCAACAGCCTCTGAAATGCTTTCAGGGGGAAGCACCTGCCTTTTTGAAAAGACGCGGCGAGGTGTCGAACACGGCGCGCGCGCTGTGTTGACAGTCTGGCTGTCATAGCCACCGAGTCCAGTTCTATTCCCAGGAAGGAGATTGACTGGCTGCGGATTAATGAGCTCTTGGCCCAGTTCACTGAAAGACCCAGGCTTTCCAGATGACTGAGAAGCGCTAGTCTGTGGGAGATGAGTTCCTCCTCTGATTGCGCTAGAATGAGCCAATCGTCCAAATAGTTCAGAATTCGCATCCCCTGTGTTCTCAGGGGAGCGAGGGCCGAGTCCATGCATTTCGTAAACGTACGGGGTGCTAGAGACAGGCCAAACGGAAGGACGGTGTATTGGTATACCTGGCCGTCGAGGGCGAATCTCAAGAATGGCCTGTGACAGGGTATAATCTGAATCTGAAAGTACGCGTCTTTCAGATCGAGAGAAATAAACCAGTCCCTCGGGCGAATTTGCGCGAGGATTTGTCTGGTCGTGAGCATTTTGAACGGCCGTCTCATGAGAGCTTTGTTCAAATATCTCAGATCTAAAATAGGTCTGAGCGCTCCGTCCTTCTTGGGAACAAGGAAATAACGGCTGTAAAAGCCTGCCTCGGTCGATGAAGGGTGAACTCGTTCTATCGCCCCTTTGCGTAACAGTTTCGCTATCTCTGTATGCAGCAGATGGGCTGCTTCTGCATTCACTTTCGTTTCGGTCCGAGCCTGAAAGCGCGGAGGACGGCGAGCGAACTGCAGCGAATAGCCCCGTATTACAGTATCCAACACCCATTTCGACACGCCCGGAATAGCCTCCCATGCTTTTGCACTCATGGCTAGGGGTCGAATAGCCTCTCGGTCCCGTCCGCTGAACTGCGCGGGACAAGGGACTTGCGGCGGCGTGAGCGCGGTGCGCGCACTGTCGATGCTGGGGAACGGGGGCTCGCTGATAGCGACAACCGGCTGAACAGCACTCGAAAACATGGTCCCTTGGGACTGAACGCGTTTCATCATGAGTAGCCCGTGGCGCGAAGGCGGCGTGGGCGTGGAAGTGTTCACTAGCGAGTGTGAGCGCTCGTAAGCGGGCACGGGACTCTCTTTCACAACATGGCCGGTGGCAGGGGGTCTTAACCCTCTGGGGACCAAAAACGCGCCCGCGCGTTTTGCTCGTTTTTTTTTTTTAGCAATGAAAATAAACACTAAATGCTCTGTTAATTTTGATCTTTCATTTTCGTGTAATACATCAATCGATCCTGTTCAGTTTCTATTTTTTTTCTGTATACTCACAATAAAAATAAAGTGTTTTGCTTTTTGACAAATAAAGAAAAATTAACATGATGCGATTTCTGCCTTCTCTCTCTCAGTGAACTCCCATTTGAAACGCGTTCGAAAATGATCTATAACTCCGCGAAAATTCAGTCAAACAGGCAAACAGACCCACGGGCATAAAGCTTGAGATCGCATCTGTTAAATGAAGTCATTTATATAAAAAACAAATATTCTCAGCTTCTGTAATCTGTATAAAAAGAGAGCGACTCCTGTCGAGCTCATTACGAGCTCATTCACAGTAATGTGACCACTTCCCGGAGAGCGCGTGCTATTCAAACGCAAATTCTGAGAAGAAGATCTGTGAAACGCCCATCAGCTGTAAACAAAGCGCGTCGCGATCGAGTGAGGCATAATATAGCCTACCTTATGGAGAAACGATTCCTCAGAACAGTGCTGATATGAGGAGCAATATCTCCTGATATGAGGAGCAGATCCCGCTGAGGAGTGAGGTAAGCTGTTTTCTTTTCTCACGTGTGGAATAACGTTATGGAATAACGTTAGTGTAGGCCTATGCAAACCGCAAAAAGATGAATCGCATTTCTATAATATGACTCGCCTTTCTGTGAGATGAATGAAGGGGACATATTTGTAAAGACTGTTTAGCCTAAATATAAATCGCGCGTCTGTGTGTGAAAGAATAAACTGCTTTGCTATAGCCTACTGAGATGAGTTAAACGTTATATTTCTATCTATATATATATATATATATATATTTGTCAAAAATAAAGTCATAGACTAAGATGTTAGATGTTCCAATGTTGGCTATATTCAAACTAATGAATACATATGATAAAATGTAGGCCTATAATCTTTTTTCTTTTTTGCAAAGAAAGAGTACACTTGAAATATTGTTGAAATTGTAATTATTGTTGTAATTGTAACATTTTTAATAAAATAGCAAACATATTTACAAGAGAGATGTAAGCGAAATCTTAAATGGTCAATATATGTCTTCTAAATACATCTTTTGTCCTTGTATTGTGGCTCAGTCAGTGTCACACCTGAATGAATGGCTAATTATGCAGAGTCATTATTCAGAGTGGGTGGGACACTGTAATCTAAGGTGTAAACTACTCCTCCCCCTCGCATATTGGCTTTCCAAGCAAAACCTGTTTTACACCATTTAAATCAATGTATTTTTTTTTGTGAACGATAAAGCAAAACTATTTTCACATAATTTTGAAAAAAAAGCTAGAACTCAAAGGGAGAACATCCATTAGTCAAAAGTCTTGTGGACACATATTTAATATGTGTTTTGTGGTCTTAATTCAGCAACTTTCATTTTAATTTTTTCCAATAACCACGCATAAACATTATTCTCTTAAAAATACAAACATCTACATACACGTTGCTCACATATTATGGTAGCCCTGTTTGTGCTATATAGAGTGAATTTACACCTTTGCCATTAACATGTTTATAAATAACTGAAAAAAGCACAAATGTCAAGGCATGTCAGAACATCTCAAAGGCCCCAAAAACACCGTGGTCCCCTGAGGGTTAAGAGATCTAATCCCCGAATATGTGAGACAGAGCGGGCAATGTGTAGGCGTGGGCACTGGGAAGTGGGCACATTTCCTACATCTAACACTCGAACGGCGTGAGCGCGCTTTATGTGAGTGTGCTCTGTGGGATACACAGGGGAGATCGTGCTTGTGTGTAGAAATGAACACTGGGGTGTGGGCATGTTTACTACACTCATAACACTGTCGGCGTGAGCCGTATAACCAGACTTTATGCTCTTTTTGAGATTTATCTGGGTCGCCGTAAAAACGGCGTTTGAGTGCAGGCGAGCGAGTTGAATTACTGGCTCGTTGGCTGCGGTGTACACTACTGCAGTAGCCTTTTCTAAGGGGACTGGCAGAGGGAAACAAGTGTGACGGTGGTCCGGCCGCAGCGGGACTCAGCCGTCTTTTCCTCCCTACGCGTGCTAGGAGGACTTCGCAGGCTCGGGTTTCAACGAGACCTTAGGCCGGGGGCCCCGCGGGGGAAGCGGCCTGTGCTGGCTGAATGAGCGCGACCTGGGGCGGCCACGCTGACGCTGCTGCGAAGGCGGAGGACGAGAAGGGCGCTGAGTAGAGCTGCGTGCGGGAGGCTGTGTGTGAGAGCGGCCTGCAGCGGAACTCGAGCGGCGAGGCAGGAAGAGATTCATGGCCTGCGATGCTTTCTGTACCTCAGAGAAACTATCCACGAGACCACTCACAGCTGGGCCGAAGAGGCCGGTGGGAGAGAGCGGGGCGTTGAGGAAGACGGACCACTCAGATTCACCCATGTCGGCGAGCGTTAGCCATAGGTGGCGCTCGTTAACCGTAAGCGAGGCCATGGATCGTCCGATAGCTTGAGCTGCTATCTTGGTAGCGCGAAGGGAGAGATCCGTCGCGCTGCGCAGGTCAGTCAGAGCGGTTTGACTCGGGCCTTTTTCGTCCAGCTGGCGGAGGAGATCGGCCTGGAGAATCTGGAGAACCGCCATTGTGTGCAGGGCGGAAGCAGCTTGTCCAGCGGCGGAGAAGGCGCGGCTGACGAAAGCTGAGGTAGCCCTGCAGGCCTTCGACGGGAGGGCAGACTTTGAGCGCCATCTCGCGGATGGGGGGCAAAGGTGCGCTGCGACCGCCTGTTCTACCGGGGGAATATTGATATATCCCTTTTCCGCGGCTCCATCCACGTGAGAAAGAGTCGACGAAGCTGGGGAGCGGAGTCTGGCGGAGACAGGAGCGTTCCACGACTTAGAAAGTTCAGCGTGGAGCTCGGGCAGAAAGGGCGCTGGCCTGGACGCTGGCGTTTGACGGCGGCTGGGCAGGAAACACCCGTCGAGCCTGTTAGGTGCGGGCACCTTAGGCGGTGACCATTCGAGGCCCAGGTGTTCGACAGCCATAGTGAGGAGGCGGAGAAACTCGGCGTCCACACTGGCGTGGGACCTGCCAGACTCCCGCGTTGAAGAAGAGGCGGAGCGGAGAGAACCGGACCACTCTTCACTGTCTGACGCCAGTAGAGAACAGCTGCTGTCCAGGATGGCGTCATCATCCGCTTCATCCCCTGAGGCGACGGCATCGCGGGCGGGAGCCGGCGGTTGCGCGTCGGGAAGCCGGGGCGGAGAGGGAGAGAGCGAGGTTCGCGGGAGAGGCTCCGGTGAAAACCTGGCTTGTGTCTCGGGCTCCGGTGGTCTCTGCGAGCGGCGTTTCTTCTTTCGCGGCCCGGGGACAGAAGGAGCGGTGTCTACGGTGAACAAGGCGAGTCGAGCCCTCAGTTCCTCGCAGAATTCGCAGCCGCCCGAAGACAAGGCGGTGGCTGCATGGTCACGTCCCAGGCAGAGAGCGCAGATCACGTGGCGGTCTCTGTCGCTGAGATCAGAGCGGCACGAGCCGCAGGAAGTACGAGGCATTTTGCAACAAACGCCTGCTCTTTTAGAAGTGTCGAAGCGAACACACACAAACACACGAAGAAGCAATAAAGGATATGGTCGCCGGATAGCGAAGCAGGCACGGCAGGCTGAAGGCGGCGTGTTAATAGTGTTAATAGTGTCCTATGTGAACATGTTCTGCATTTATTTTCCCCAGGTTTTTTTTTTCTTTCTTGAAAATCATATTTGAATGTGCAGCAACTATAGTTGCCGGTGGGCAAATATGTTGTATACACCCCCTCAATGTAAAATATGAATAGGAGGAGAACATTTGGCATTTATCTCAAAATAACTGCTTTCAACAGATCAATCTTTATTCATAAACAAATTTATTATGTATAAAAGTCGAAGAACATTTGATGCAAACCCAAAAAAACTGCATCTAGCTTATAATCTCTTGAATATGAAAACACAACAAACAACAAATCCATTTGCCTTAACCATTGTGCGCTGTTCACATTTCTAACTTTCATTCATGGGGATAACATGGATAATTTGACATGGTTTAGTGAAAGATTTTTGCCCATCTTTTGGAAAATGCTGTTTTAAAAGTAACAAATTATCACTTTAACCAGTAGATGGCTGCAGAATTATTTGCTATTTTACTAACTGAAAGACATCTTTTCACAAGTTTTTCCAGTTGTATTCATATCTACATATTATGAAATCACAATTTTAATAATAAAAGTTACTTTTTGTCAAAGTTTAGGCACTTTTTGTACTGAAAAAAAAAAAATCTGTTTTTCAGTAATGTTATATTATGATTAGAATCAAATGAATTTTATCAATGGACAAAATTCATCCTCAAAATCAGAAACAACACAGAACACACATAGACAGAAAAGAATTGGCACACTTTAAATTTGTAGAATTATATGAAAAACAGATGTTTGAAATAAATGATAAACTCTAAAAACTCCAACTTTTCTCTTTGTAACATCCTGATCAGGTTTGATTCTAATCATAATGTAACTGTCAGGTTTCGTACAAACGAAGCAGGCAAGAAGGTAAGTTTGATATTTTAATAGCAGAATGGATCGGACACAGCGTGAAAGGTGAGTAAACAGGAAGTAGATAATTGGATGAAGCTTAACTGAATGATAACAAAGTCTCTCTTTCTCTTGCAGAAGCAGATGATGAAGATTCTCTGAAGATGGACTGAAGACAGGCTGAAGAAGATCGGGATCGACGGTAAGAATGCAGGTAGGTGAAGTAGAGAGTCTGTGTGTCATGAATAGACGTATTGACGAGACCAGACAAAGAGTGAGTGACTGAGTGCTGAATATAAAGGTGAGCTGGTGATGGGATCCAGGTGCCGGTGATTACTACTTAGAGGAGAGTGAGTGCAGGTGTGCGCCAAGGAGGATTCTGGGGAGTGTAGTGCCTTTATATAGGAACCCAGTCTGACCTCTTCCACAGCCAATATCCCTCTGTCCTCCTTTTCTCCGCTAACCGAGGAAGAAGTATCTACACTTCTCCTCTCCAGTCATCCTACCACCTGCCCTCTAGACCCCATCCCCTCACACCTTCTACAAGCCATCTCTCCCACACTTCTACCAGCACTCACACACATCATCAACTCATCCCTACATACTGGCACTTTCCCTACAGCATTCAAGCAGGCTCGGGTTACTCCACTGCTTAAAAAAACAACACTAAACACATCATCTGTAGAGAATTACAGACCTATCTCTCTCCTACCATTCACTGCGAAAACACTTGAAAGAGCTGTTTTCAACCAAGTAACATCCTTCTTGTCTCTAAACAACCAGCTGGATGTCAACCAATCCGGCTTCAAGAAAGGGCATTCAACTGAGACTGCATTACTGTCAGTCACAGAAGCCCTACGGATCGCAAAAGCTGCTTCCAAATCTTCAGTCCTCATTCTCCTGGATCTGTCTGCTGCCTTCGACACTGTGAATCATCAGATCCTTATGTCCAGCCTCTCATCACTGGGCATCACAGGAACTTCACTCCACTGGTTCAAGTCCTATCTCACAGGTAGGTCCTTCAGGGTCGCATGGAGAGGCGAGGTATCCAGAGCACATCAACTGACCACAGGGGTTCCCCAGGGTTCAGTTCTTGGTCCCCTCCTCTTCTCCATCTACACCACATCACTGGGACACATCATACAGGCACACGGTTTCTCCTACCACTGCTATGCTGATGACACACAGCTCTTCCTCTCATTTCAACCAGATGATCCCACAGTAGCTGCACGGATCTCAAGCTGTCTGGGGGACATCTCGACATGGATGAAGGAACATCACCTGCAGCTTAACCTGGCAAAGACTGAGCTTCTCGTCCTCCCTGCCAATCTGTCTCTACAGCACAACTTCACTATCCAGCTAGAATCATCATCAATCACCCCATCAAGGTCGGTCAGAAATCTTGGAGTAACGTTTGATGACCAGCTGACCTTCACAGATCACATTTCAAAGACAGCTCGATCATGCAGGTTTGCACTGCACAACATCAGGAAGATCAGGCCTTTCCTTACTGAGCATGCAACACAACTTCTAGTCCAGGCCCTGGCCATTTCTAGGCTTGACTACTGCAATGCTCTTCTGGCCGGACTTCCATCATGTGCAACTAAACCTCTACAAATGATTCAGAATGCTTCAGCTCGTCTTGTCTTCAACGAGCCCAAGAGGGCCCACGTCACTCCTCTGTTCATCTCTCTGCACTGGCTACCTCTCGCTGCTCGCATCAAGTTCAAGGCATTGACGCTTGCTTACAGATCTATCACAGGCTCAGCTCCCTCCTACTTTCACTCACTCCTATGAGTCTACATCCCTACCAGAAGCCTACGATCGGTCAAAGAGCGACATCTCGTGGTTCCATCACAGAAAGCCACAAAATCCCTTTCCAGAACATTCTCATTCACAGTTCCATGCTGGTGGAATGCTCTCCCCACCCTCATCCGGAATGCAGAATCCCTGACAACATTCAAAAGACAACTGAAAACCCATCTCTTCCGTGAGCACTAAACCTCATAAAAAAAACAAAAAAAAAACTTCCCTTTCCCTTTAAAACCTCACTTATCGGGCTTATGCTACTCTGAATAATGCCTGAACTTCGTATTTTGAGCACTTCTTGTGATTTTTTTGCCTCTTCATGATGACTCGTTTAATTTAGTCCTAATTTGTAAGTCGCTTTGGATAAAAGTGTCTGCTAAATGACTAAATGTAAAATGTAAATGTAGTGCAGAGACAGATGAGGAAGACAGACGGTGGATGTGACATTACTCCCCCCTCCCGCAAGGCGCGACCCGCGCCGAAGGCAGCAGAACACGGGAGGGGGGGTGGGCATCCTGGAGTCCGTGATGGGGAGGTGGACCGGATGTAGACGGACGGACTCCAGGATGGTCCAGACGGCCATGGAGGAGCAGACTGGTCAGGGGGCCATGGCGGAGTAGGAGACCACCCCTCGGGCAGTCCTGGCGGAGACAACCCCTCGGGCGGCCATGGTGGAGACGACCCTTCAGGCAGCCATGGCGGAGACTTCCCTTCAGGCGGCCATGGCGGAGCAGGCTGAGGAGGTGGCCATGGTGAAGCAGGCTGAGGAGGTGACCACGGCAGAGAGGACCCTTCGGGTGGCCATGGCGAAGAGGACTTATAGCCCCCCCCCCAAATTTTCTTGGGGAAATTATCAGGCTTTGACACTGGGCTGAATGAGGCAGGGGGCGAAAGCGGCTCTGGGCTGGACAGGACCAGTGACGAAGGCGGCTCTGGGCTGGACAGGACCAGTGACGAAGGCGGCTCTGGGCTGGACAGGACCAGCGGCGAAGAGGGCTCTGAGCTGGACAGGACCAGCGATGAAGAGGGCGTTGAGCTGGACAGGACCAGCGATGAAGAGGGCTTTGAGCTGGGCGGAACCAGCGGCGAAGAGGGCTCTGAGCTGGACGGGACCAGCGGTGAAGAGGGCTCTGAGCTGGACGGGACCAGTGGCGAAGAGGGCTTTGAGCTGGACAGGACCAGCGATGAAGAGGGCTTTGAGCTGGACAGGTCCAGCGGCGAAGAGGGCTTTGAGCTGGACAGGACCAGCGATGAAGAGGGCTTTGAGCTGGACAGGACCAGCAGCGAAGACGGCTTTGAGCTGGACAGGACCAGCAGCGAAGACGGCTTTGAGCTGGACAGGACCAGCGATGAAGAGGGCTTTGAGCTGGACAGGACCAGCGATGAAGAGGGCTCTGAGCTGGACAGGACCAGCGATGAAGAGGGCTTTGAGCTGGGCAGAACCAGCGGCGAAGAGGGCTCTGAGCTGGACTGGACCAGCGGCGAAGAGGGCTCTGAGCTGGACGGGACCAGCGGCGAAGAGGGCTTTGAGCTGGACAGGACCAGCGATGAAGAGGGCTTTGAGCTGGACAGGACCAGCAGCGAAGACGGCTTTGAGCTGGACAGGACCAGCAGCGAAGACGGCTTTGAGCTGGACAGGACCAGCGATGAAGAGGGCTTTGAGCTGGACAGGACCAGCGATGAAGAGGGCTCTGAGCTGGACAGGACCAGCGATGAAGAGGGCTTTGAGCTGGGCAGAACCAGCGGCGAAGAGGGCTCTGAGCTGGACTGGACCAGCGGCGAAGAGGGCTCTGAGCTGGACGGGACCAGCGGCGAAGAGGGCTTTGAGCTGGACGGGACCAGCGATGAAGAGGGCTTTGAGCTGGACAGGACCAGCGGCGAAGAGGGCTTTGACCTGGACAGGACCAGCGATGAAGAGGGCTCTGAGCTGGACAGGACCAGCGATGAAGAGGGCGTTGAGCTGGACAGGACCAGCGATGAAGAGGGCTTTGAGCTGGGCGGAACCAGTGGCGAAGAGGGCTCTGAGCTGGACGGGGCCAGCGGTGAAGTGGGCTCTGAGCTGGACAGGACCAGCGGCGAAGAGGGCTTTGAGCTGGGTGGGACCAGCGGCGAAGAGGGCTTTGAGCTGGACAGGACCAGCGATGAAGAGGGCATTGAGCTGGGTGGGACCAGCGGCGGAAAGGGCTCTGAGCTGGACGGGACCAGCGGCGAAGAGGGCTTTGAGCTGGACGGGACCAGCGGTGAAGGCTCTGTGCTGGACGGGACCAGCGGTGAAGGCTCTGTGCTGGACGGGACCAGGGGTGAAGAGGGCTTTGAGCTGGGCAGGACCAGCTGTGAAGAGGGCTTTGAGCTGGACGGAACCAGCGGTGAAGAGGACTTCGTGCTGTCGCTGTGAGCAGTCTCAGCGGGGCAGTCGCTGTGAGCAGTCTCGGCTGGGCAGTCGCTGTGAGCAGTCTCGGCTGGGCAGTCGCTGTGACCAGTATCGACTGGGCAGACCCTTGCTGGCTCTGGCTCGACTAGGCAGATGCTTGCCAGCTGGACAGACACTTGAAGGCTCGATATGGTTCTGGATGAGGATGGGTGAGGAAGTGAAGATGACTGGTGGCTGTGGTTCAACTGGGCCGATGAGAGGAGGAAGATCGCTGAAGTCATCAACCTCAGACATAGGCTTGGCTGGGCAGACGGCTGACTCTGGTTCGGCTTGGATGTGGAGATCTGGCTGGACGATTCCCACGGAGAGGGAGGAACCGCACACCCATAGCGTGCGATCAACGAATTCCATGAATGTGCGGTGGGTATCGTCAAGCAGTAGTATCTGGGCGAGAGGATCCTCTAGTCCACTGCAAAAGTGCAATTTAAGATCCTCCTCCTCCCAGCTCACATCCTGATAGAGATCCAAATAAAACTCTGCATATTCCTCAAGAGATCGACCATTCTGGAAAAGGTTAGGGGTTTCCGTGGGGCTCTGCATTTTGGTCTGGTCTTCTGTCAGGTTTCGTACAAACGAAGCAGGCAAGAAGGTAAGTTTGATATTTTAATAGCAGAATGGATCGGACACAGCGTGAAAGGTGAGTAAACAGGAAGTAGATAATTGGATGAAGCTTAACTGAATGATAACAAAGTCTCTCTTTCTCTTGCAGAAGCAGATGATGAAGATTCTCTGAAGATGGACTGAAGACAGGCTGAAGAAGATCGGGATCGACGGTAAGAATGCAGGTAGGTGAAGTAGAGAGTCTGTGTGTCACGAATAGACGTATTGACGAGACCAGACAAAGAGTGAGTGACTGAGTGCTGAATATAAAGGTGAGCTGGTGATGGGATCCAGGTGACGGTGATTACTACTTAGAGGAGAGTGAGTGCAGGTGTGCGCCAAGGAGGATTCTGGGGAGTGTAGTGCAGAGACAGATGAGGAAGACAGACGGTGGATGTGACAGTAACATTATTGATTTTTTTCAGTACAAAAACTGCTAAACTTTGACAAAAAGTAACTTTTATTGTTATAATTGTGATTTCATTATAATATAGATATGAATCTAACTGGAAAAAACTTGTGAAAAGATGTCTTTTAGTTTGAAACTTTTAGTACTTTTAGAGGTATGCAGCCATCTACTGGTTAAAGTGATTTTTTTTTTATTATCCATGTTATCCCCATGAATGAAAGTTAGAAATGTGGGTATTTTATAAGGCGAATTTTACATAAATTTTTCTTTTCTTTTTTGAACATTTTGTGGAGTAAAAATGTCCAAATGTGGAGTAAAAACATTAATAAACTGAGTAAAATTACATTTGTTTAAAATATATATATATTGTTATAAAATTACATTTTGTTGCCTGGGGTCTCTCAGACCCCAAACAGCCTGACTGTAAACCGCAAACGAACAGCGCACAAGGGTTAAAGTTGTGGAACATAGTGCAGAACAAAGTGCAGCCATAACAGGCATTGTGTATGAAAAAGTTCAATGAAAATAAATAAATACAAATAAATAGAATGAAGAAAAAAATATATCTATATATAAAAATAAAAAAAGGCAAATAACAAAAATAACAGTACATACAGACAATTTATGAACAGTAGAGATGTCATTTAAAGGGTTAAGTTATGTTTATGCACTAAACAAGACCAATAACCAATAACAGATTACGCTGTGGTCAAAAGGAATCGATTTGCCCCTGATGTAGGCTCTTGTCTGGACTTAAAATCACAGGAGGAGCTGATTGAGATGACAACTTCATGGGATTTAAAAATGAAATGTGAGGCTCTTTCCCTCTCTAACTACTGGATGTATGTAAGAAATGACTTTCCCATCCTAGCTGAGAGTGCTCTGAACACAGAGCATGTCTAAATGTGGAGAGTGACATGCATGTTGCACTGACAGACATAAAGCCCAGACTTGACAAACTGTGTAGAAGCCACCAGGCCCACCCATCCCATTAATATGCTCTCTCTCTCTCTCTCTCTCTCTCTCTCTCTCTCTCTCTCTCTCTCTCTCTCACACACACTCACACACTCACACACACACACACACACACACACTCTCTCTCTCTCTCTCTCTCACACACACACACACACACACACACTCTCACTCACAATGTTGTTGAATGTTGCCACCAGGCCCAGCCTTCCCATTGATATGATCTCTCTTCTTCTTTTCTCTCTCTTTAACACACACACACACAGAGAGAGAGAGCGTTGAATGTTGCCACCCGGCCCAGCCCTAGCCCTCCCATTGATATGATCTTTCTTCTTCTTCTTCTTCCTCCCCCTCTCTCTCTCTCTCTCTCTCTCTCACACACACACACACACAGATACAATGATGTTGAATGTTGAAATTACTGTACCAGATTTGAAGATGTTGAAATTACTTTACCATATATGAAGATCTGACATACAAATGTTATTATTACAACACCAATAAAAGTCAATGGATGTTCACCTAGATGTTTTATTTATTTATGTACAGTGTGTGGTCATTGAAAATGGTCTATTTTAGTCTAGCTTTGAACTGACAGAGTGTGTCTGCTTCCCGGAAAATGTTAGGAAGACTGTTCCAAAGTTTTGGTGCTAAATAGGAAAAGGATCTACCACCAGTAGTCGATTTTGATATTCTGGGTATTATCAACTGACCGGAATTTTGAGATCACAATAGACGTGAAGGATTATAATGTGTTAAGAGCTCGCTCAAGTACTGCGAAGCTAAACCATTTAGTGCTTTGTAAGTAATCAGCAATATTTAAAAATGTATACGATGTTTAATAGGGAGCCAATGCAGTGTTGACAGAACGGGGCTAATGGTCAAATGGTCATACTTCCTGGTTCTGGTAAGAACTCGAGCTGCTGTGTTTTGGACCAGCTGTAGTTTATTTATTAAGCGTGCAGGGCAACCACCCATAAGAGCATTACAATAATCTAGCCTTGATGTCATGAACGCATGAACTAACTGTTCCGCATTTGTCAATGAGAGCATATAACGTAATTTAGATATATTTTTAAGATGGAAAAATGCGGTTTTACAGACACTAGACACGTGACTTTCAAATGAAAGATTGGTATCAAAGAGCACACCCAGGTTCCTAACCGACGACAAAGAATTGATAGTGCAGCCATTGTCAGGGTTGTTGCAGGATGCTGAAGACGAGGACACAGGAACTTCAATGCAGTTGATTTATTTACAAACTAAGCTTCCAGAAACATACAGGAACAAAGGAAAAACTCCAAGAATTCCGTACACACAACCATACATGGACGACGACCAACAAACACTGAGGGAAAATGTCACAGGTCGGGGTGGAGCGCCAGCGGGCCGCCCACCCCTCCACTTGCGTGCCACCCCTGAGGAGCTGACCGTGGACACAAAGGAAAAGGCAGACACAGACTTCAAAATAAATATACTTTATTAAATAAATAAAAAGTATCTTAAAAGTCTCTTCGGCATTCTCTTCAGGGCTCAGGCAGAGAATGGATACACATCTCACCAGCGTAGCTGCACACTCACAGGGCTCAGGCAGAGAAGAGGTTACGTATCTCACCAGCATAGCTGCACACTCACAGGGCTCAGGCAGAACAAAGGTTACGTATCTCACCAGCATAGCAGCGTAGCTGCACATTCACAGGGCTCAGGCAGAGAAGAGGTTACGTATCTCATCAGCGTAGCTGCACTCTCACAGGGCTCAGACAGAGAAGAGGTTACGTATCTCACCAGCATAGCAGCGTAGCTGCACATTCACAGGGCTCAGGCAGCGAAGAGGTTACGTATCTCATCAGCGTAGCTGCACTCTCACAGGGCTCAGACAGAGAAGAGGTTACGTATCTCACCAGCATAGCAGCGTAGCTGCACATTCACAGGGCTCAGGCAGCGAAGAGGTCACGTATCTCACCAGCGTAGCTGCACACTCACAGGGCTCAGGCAGAGAAGAGGTTACGTATCTCACCAGCATAGCAGCGTAGCTGCACATTCACAGGGCTCAGGCAGCGAAGAGGTCACGTATCTCACCAGCGTAGCTGCACACTCACAGGGCTCAGGCAGAGAAGAGGTTAATCGTATTTCACCAGCGTAGCTGCACACTCACAGGACTCAGGCAGAGAAGAGGTTAATAGTATTTCACCAGCGTAGCTGTACACTCACAGGGCTAAGGCAGAGAAGAGGTTAATCGTATTTCACCAGCGTAGCTGTACACTCACAGGACTCAGGCAGAGAAGAGGTTAATAGTATTTCACCAGCATAGCTGTACACTCACAAGGCTCAGGCAGAGAAGAGATTAATCGTATTTCACCAGCGTAGCTGTACACTCACAGGACTCAGGCAGAGAAGAGGTTAATAGACAGCTGTGACTGCGTGTGAACAGCAGAAACACAATTCCCACACTTGTATATTCACCACACACTGTTCACTCGTGCTCATCTCCACAATAGAACTGCAATTCAACAGACTCAAGGTGCAAACAACGGCTTACACACGCAATCCAGCCGAAATCTTTTGTCTCTGTCCTTCTCTTTCTCTCGCGGCCTCCCGCCGCATCAGCGGCCGCGGCCGCTCACGTGCTGCGCGCCTCACATCTCCTCGTGCCCTCCTCGGGCTTCTCTCTCTGCTCGTGCCTCTCTCTCCGCTCGTGCCTCTCTCTCCCTCGTGCCTCTCTCTCCTCGTGCCTCTCTCTCCGCTCGTGCCTCTCTCTCCGCCCGTGCCTCTCTCTCCGCCAAAGTGTCCTTTTATGAGCCCCCCTTCCTCCTCCATGTCCCAATCACCATCCTGTATCCTCTCACACCTGCCGCGAGTTTCCCTCATCAAGCCTCGCCCGCCGCCATGACACTCACGTGAGAACCCGGAACCGTCCTGATGTTTCCGCAGAAGCGCTCCCCGGGGGAAACATTCTCAAAAAAAAAAGGTTCCCGCCTTCGTCACCCCCGTGACAAAAACACAGGGTTTAAATGTACTGGGGCTAATGGGATAATTAACAAGACACAGGTGATGGGAATTTCTAATTAAACAGACAGGGAAAAAACTAACAGGATTAAACCAAAATCACAAAGACAGGGGGAAACAAGATCACAGAACAAAACTCAACACATCAAAACGTGACAGCCATCAAGTGTTAGACAGTAATCTAGGTTATTACGTGAGGAAGTTTTTTGTCCAATAATTAGAATCTCTGTTTTGTTTTTTCAGAATTAAGTTGTAGGAAGTTACTAGTCATCCAATTTTTTATATCAGCTATACATTCCGTTAATTTTGTGAAATGGTAAGTTTTGTCAGGGTGTGAAGAAATATAGAGCTGAGTATCATCAGCATGACAGTGAAAACTAACGCCATGCTTCCTAATGATATCTCCCAAGGGTAGCATGTACAGAGTGAACAGTAACGGTCCTAGTACTGAGCCTTGTGGTACTCCATACTGAACTTGTGATCGATAAGACATCTCTTCAATTACTGCTACAAACTGATAACGGTCAGATAAGTATGATTTAAACCATGCTAATGCAATTCCACTAATACCCAGGGGCGTAATTTGTGGGGGGGTTGGGGGGGAGATAACCCCCCCAATATTTATACCATGATCACATGAAAAGGAGGCATCAGGAGGCATACCCAAACTTCAACCCCCCCAATGTTCAAACCAAATCTACGCCCTTGCTAATACCAACATAATCTTCAAGTCTATTTAAAAGAATATTGTGGTCAATAGTATCAAATGCAGCACTAAGATCGAGTAACACCAATAGCGAGATGACCATGATCAGATGATAAGAGCAAATTATTTGTAACTCTAATGAGAGCAATCTCAGTACTATGGTACGGTCTAAATCCTGACTGAAAATCCTTGCAGATATCATTTCTTTCTGAAAAGCAACATAGTTGTGAAGATACTGCCTTTTCTAGTATCTTTGACAGAAAAGGTAGATTTGAGATCGGCCTGTAATTGACTAATTCTGTACAATCAAGTTGCGTTTTTTTAACAAGCGGTTTAATCATAGCCAGCTTAAAAGTTTTTGATACATATCCTAATGACAAAGATGAATTAAGAGAGGATCTATGACCTCTGGAAGTATCTCTTTCAGCAGCTTAGTCGGGATCTAACATGCATGTTGTCGATTTAGATGATTTAAGGAGTTTAGAAAATTCTTCTTCTCCTATAGCAATGAATGAATCGAATTTTTCCTTTGGGAGACTACAATACACTCCCTGATGCGATACTGTAGTCGACGGTTGCATAGTTATAATTTTCTCCCTGATATTATCAGTAATATAATTATAATTATAATCACTTATAATTTTATAAGTGAAGAAGTTCATAAAGTCATTACTGCTGTGCTGCTTGGAAACCTCTGGGCTTGAAGCTTTATTATTCGTTAGTTTAGTCACTGTTTCAAATAAATACCTAGGGTTTTGTTTATTTTCTTCTAATAGGGTTGAAAAATAAGCAGATCTAGCAGCTTTTAAGGCCTCTCTGTATGCAATCGAGCTCTCCTTCCATGAAATGCGAAATACCTCTAGTTTTGTTTTCTTCCAGTTGCGCTCCATTTTTCTGGCTGTTCTCTTAAGGGCCTGAGTGTGCTCGTTGTACCACGGCATTGGACTATTTTCTTTAATCTTCTTTAAGCGCAATGGAGCAACTGTGTCTAAAGTGCTGGAAAAGAGAGAGTTAAA
This sequence comes from Abramis brama, assembly GCF_963993115.1. Lineage (NCBI taxonomy): Eukaryota > Metazoa > Chordata > Actinopteri > Cypriniformes > Leuciscidae > Abramis > Abramis brama. Next base: position 23,317,367 of record NC_139974.1, read on the forward strand.
CGTTTCTGCCGCAATATCGCAAAATCGTATAATTTTTCTTTTGATAAAAAAATTTAAACGGGTCCTACGGACCCGAACACCACACAAGGGTTAAGCTGTGTCATCAGCAAGTTGTTTCCCATCGTGCTTTTGATCAGCGCAGTTGGTAGAGAGCCTTACTGCAGAATCCGACACGTCCGCCTCGCTGTCGCCAGAGTTTTTTGACACATGTCAGCATGACATCAGAGCAAGTCGGACCACACTCGGACACATTTCTAACCGGCATGCATCTTGCGGTGATCGGTTCTGTGCAGATTTTGCTCATCTCAAACGAGCCTAGTGTCAGAGCTCTGTCACTAACCCAAGAATAAACTGACCGAAGTGACAGAAGACTGACAGTACTGCATTTTTAGAAAGGCAGTTAATATAAAGGTTTTCATTATAAAGTAAAAGTATTTTTCTTTTTCTTTTTTTTTTATTAATAGTATTTTCACATTGTGACCACGAGGGAAGAAACATTTATGACATAGCCATGCACACTTACTAGACTGTCTCATTCTAGCGTTTAATGCTGAGGCGGACTCTATCCTACAAGTCTTTAAAGCACTGGACTAGGACACAGCCTTAAGAGGATGCACCCTTCCATTTGAGAAGCACCCAGAGTCATTACACAGGTAAATGACATCTTGACAATGCTGATTGGCTGATGGCACTACAAGAACATGTAGTCTCAAACTCTTCACTGGTAAAACATCTACTATAATATAATTAATTATCTCAAATTTATGTTGCTTGTAAACAATTATTTAGTCAGAATACATACTTTTAGCGTGTAATAAAAACGTCTCAGGTTACGACTGTAACCATAGTTCCCTGAGAAGGGGAACGAGACGATGCGTCGATAACGCTTTGGGAACGCCCCCGGCGTGAATGCGTCTGAAGCATCTATGTCAACTAGTCCAATGGAATGAATGAAATGCGCGTCACGGGCGGGTGACGTCATGACCAGGAAGCTATAAAAGGCGCATCCGGTGAAACCGGCTTTAGCTTCGAAAATTTGCCGAAGCAAGTCGATCACAGGAATGCAGGAAGTATGGCAGGTCGACGCATCGTCTCGTTCCCCTTTTCAGGGAACTATGGTTACAGTCGTAACCTGAGACGTTCCCTTTCGAGGGAACTCGCGATGCGTCGATAACGCTTTGGGAACGAGAATACTTGTTGTCAAAACCACACTAAGCACTAAGCACCTGAGACCCTGGGGCAGCATCCAGGTCCAGGCTATAGAATCTGACAAAAGTGAGCGGAGAGGACCAGCCTGCCGCATCACAAACGTCTTGAAGAGAAACTCCGGATAATAAGGCTTTAGAAGCCGCCATACTCCTCGTGGAATGAGCTCTGACCTCCAAAGGACAAGGCTGGCCAGAGGACTCATAGGCAAGAGAAATAGCCTCGACTATCCACTTACTCACTGTCTGCTTAGAGGCAGGAAGACCCTTCTTGGGTGAACCAAAACAGACAAACAATTGATCTGACTTCCTCCAGGAAGAAGACCGATGGACATAAGTATCCAGTGCTCGCACTGGACACAAAAGGTTCAGCTTTTCCTGGTCCGAAGAAGTAAAAGGAGGAGGACAGAAAGCCTGAAGCACAATAGGCCTCGGAATAATGGTTGACACCTTAGGGACATAACCCTGTTTAGGATACAAGAATGCCTTGACCATTCCCGGTGCGAATTCAAGGCAGGTGGGAGAAACCGAAAGGGCCTGAAGATCTCCGACTCTCTTGAGGGACGAAATGGCTAGTAGAAAAACAGTCTTTAAAGTCAGAAATTTTTCTGAGACCGACTCTAAGGGCTCAAACGGAGCCCCAGATAGGCCTTCTAGTACCAATGCCAAGTCCCAAGCCGGCATCCTAGTGCGTGTTGCAGGCCTTAGCCTCAGGGTGCCACGAAGGAAACGAGTAATCAGGGGGTCTCGACCCAACGATATACCACCCACCGGGACGTGGAAGGCCGCAATGGCTGCCACGTATACTTTTAAGGTGGATGGACATAAACCTGACGCAAGGCGATCCTGCAGAAACTCCAGTACTGTGTTTACTGAACAGTTAACCGGGTCCCACTGACGCTGGTGACACCAAGAAGTGAAGACTCTCCATTTCAAAGAGTACAATTTCCTCGTAGCGGGAGCTCTGGAGCTTAGAATGGTCTCAACAACCTCGGTTGAAAGACCATTCTCTATGAGTTGGGCCCCCTCAGAGGCCAAACCCAAAGTTTCCAAATCTCTGGTCGGGGGTGGAATATTGTGCCCCCGGCCTGAGACAGAAGGTCTCTCCTGATCGGGATCTCCAAGGGAGGACCATCTAAGAGATGAATCAGGTCCGCAAACCAGATTCGACTTGGCCAACGCGGTGCTACTAACAATAGGCTTATTCTGTGCTGACGAACTCGCTCCAGAACTCCTGGGAGCAGAGCAACAGGGGGAAAGGCGTACAGACGTAGCCTCGGCCACGTCTGCACCATAGCATCCAGCCCCAGGGGGGCTGGGTGAGTAAGGGAGAACCAGAGTGGACAGTGCGTCGTATGCTGAGACGCGAACAGATCTACTTCGGCCTTGCCGTAAAACTCCCATATCTCCTCCACCACCTCGGGGTGAAGTCTCCAGTCCCCTGGCCTCAGCTCCTGCCTCGACTGGACGTCTGCTCCGATATTCTGGCCCCCTGGAATATACACTGCCCTCAGAGAGAGTATTTTCCCCAGGGACCATAGGAGGATCTGGTGTGCCAACTTGCATAGTGGACGCGAACGCAGACCCCCCTGACGATTTATATAAGAGACCACCGATGTGTTGTCTGTCCGGACAAGCACATGGTGATCCCTCAGGTCTGGGAAGAAATGTCTCAACGCGTTGAAAACGGACATCATCTCCAGACAATTTATGTGCCAGGAGAGATGATGACTCCTCCACAGACCCTGAGCTGAGCGGCCTTCCATTACCGCTCCCCAGCCGGTGAGGGAAGCATCTGTCGAGATAGCAACTCGATGGCAAAGAGCTCCCAACACCGGACCCTGGGACAGGAACCACTGTTTCCTCCATATAACCAAGGCGCGGAGACACCGCCGCGTGATCTTGATCATACGAAGTAGGTTTCCCCTCGGGGAGAACCCTCTGGTCCTGAGCCACCACTGCAAAGGTCTCATGTACAGCAGGCCAAAAGGTATCACGTTGGACGCTGCTGCCATGAGCCCTAACAGTCTCTCGAACTGCTTCACAGTGCGTGACTGGCCTAGCTTTAGCTCTTTCATGGCTGTTAGGATAGCAGCTACACGAACAGGCGATAGATTGGCTCGCATCGTGACTGAATCCCATACCACACCCAGAAAAGTGGTCCTCTGTAATGGAGATAGCACACTCTTCTTGGCGTTGAGCCTCAACCCCAATTTCCGCATATGTGCGAGGACGACATCTCAATGCTGAACCGCTAACTGTTCTGATTCCGCTAGAATCAGCCAGTCGTCTATGTAATTCAGAATACGTATGCCCTGCAGCCTGAGCGGGGCCAGAGCTGCATCTACGCACTTCGTGAATGTGCGGGGTGATAAAGCTAGACCGAATGGAAGTACCCGATACTGGTATTCTTTGCCCCCAAAAGAAAACCTCAGGAACTTCCTGTGCTGAGGGAGGATGGAGACATGGAAGTAAGCGTCTTTCAGATCTATCGTGACAAACCAGTCCTCGGATCTGATTTGAGTCACAATCTGTTTGAGTGTCAGCATCTTGAACTTGAGTTTTTGAACTGTATGATTCAACAGACGAAGATCTAAAATGGGACGCAACCCCCCATCCTTTTTTGGAACGATGAAATAACAGCTGTAAAAACCCGATTCTCTGTCGGGTGGATACACCTGCTCTATCGCTTCTTTTGCCAAAAGAGCTTTCACCTCTTGCTCCATCACCAGAGCCTGCTCGGGATGCACCAACGTGGGCAACACCCCGTTGTAGCGTGGAGGACGAGAACCAAACTGGATTCTGTATCCTTTCTCTACTATATGCAGGACCCATTGAGAAATATTTGGCAGTTTCTTCCACTCTGTCAGAAAATCTACTCTACTCTTACCTACTCTCGAGGCTGGCCTCTGGTGTAATTGAGACACTCGGCCCGGGGGCCTGAAACATATCGGCAGGAACCACCCGAACTGAATGTTTTTGAACCCCCCTCAGAAGGTTCATATCTGACGCAACGTCGAGTTGACATTGCGCCAGATGATCGCTGGGAACCACTGCGCCCCGAGACCAAGGGTACGGGGTTGGCAGAATGGCCCCCTGAGGACACCGAGGTGGAACGGACACCGTATGCTGAGGTGTGACCCGCTCCAACCCGGGTGGGGCTGCACTCATGGGTCTGACGCCATAAGAGTCAGGACCTTTTCTTTTGAGCCAAAGCCTTCTTAGCCTGAAGGACGGTCCTCAGATCCGGCTTCTGCTTCGAAGGCTTCGGCTGAGAGTCTCTTTTTGTTGTGCTCTGTATGAGGAGCTTGACGGCTGGGGCTGCTCACGCCCAGCAGCCCCAGGGGGTTGGACACGGCGAGGGAGAAATCTCTTAAATGCCTCTGACTGTTTCTTAGCCTCTTGGAATCTTTCCACAACCGAATTCACAGCGTCTCCGAAGAGACCAGAGGGATCAATAGGTGCGTCTAGCAGAAAAGCACGATCTTTTTCTTTTATCTCTGCAAGATTTAACCAAAGATGCCTCTCAGTGGCTACAAGGGCTGCCATAGACCGCCCAATTGCTCTGGCGGTCTCCTTAGTAGCCCTGAGAGACAAATCAGTGGCCCGACAAAGCTCTCGAAACTCATCGAGCCCCACCCCCTCACTCCTGTTCAAATCCCCCAGCAGATCAGCCTGATAAGCCTGGAGCACTGCCATAGTGTGTAAGCACGCTCCAGCCTGACCTGCTGCCGTATATGCTTTGCCCACGAGAGATGATGTAGTCTTTAAAGGTTTCGTGGGCAAAGCTGAGGCCTTCAGGGACGATGCTGAACCAGGTGACAGATAGCTTGCGAGCGTCTGTTCAGCCTGGGGCATCGACCCATAACCATATTCTCTCAGCCCCCTAATATCTGAATAAACGTGAACTTGGGGACTATAGCGACGAGAGGAATATGTATGGAAGTAAAATAATGTCAAATGTTTTTACAAAAAGCCTGTTGAATTGCACTACTTGAAAAAAAATAGGCATTGCATTAACCATGCTTGCATTTTAAAGGAGAACTTGGTAACTTTTTAACGTAATAAAACTGTCTAGAAATCATTTGGATGGTTAAACAACCTGTTCTGGTGATATTGGTGACTTTCCCCGCTCCCCCCAGCGTTCCCAGGCGGAAAACTAACCTTGCAACTTGGGGACTACCGTCCCGGCAAGATAGAAATTGGAAGTCTCGTGAGAAGCGAGAACGAGAATGAGAACGAGCGCGAAACACGAATTGCTTTACGGCAATTCGACATAAACAAACACGCATGTATGATGTATTACCAGATTACCCACCTCGGTAGACATAGCTCCACACGATACAGTTGGCTTGCTCCGATCAAAACAAACGCACATGAGCAGCGGTAGAGAGGGGGAGGAGGCCGCCGCAAGTGAGTTTTTTACGACCGTGTTGTGAAATATACACCCTCCCACAGCTGTAGGGGGAGCTCGTGGGGAAAACATGCGACAACAAAAGGGAAAATCAGCGAAGAAGTGACTAGAGTTCGCTAGAGTTACCGAGTTCTCCTTTAATGCATTGTATTTTTAGGGCTTGCATTTTTATGGGCTGAAATTCAACATGGTTGTATATTTAAGCTGTGAATATTTCAGTTAAAAACATTTCAAACACATTTCCATTATTAAAAATTCAATAATCCATATTCACCTTTCATATTTCACTTCCAAAATATTCAAACTGTTTAAAAATACAATCTATAATATTCAACAGGCAATTTTCGGTCCGTTATATTTCGCTTTGCAAATTCGCTTCCACAAATTCAGTGGTTCAAATTCGACAGTAAATTCAACGGAACTGCAGGAAAAGCAATAGATTACCGAGCATACTCTCCATCTGCTGTTAGTCAACCTCACCAGTAGGAGGTGCAAAAGCGCGTGTTGTTGACGAAGACCAGCAACAGTTAGAGCAAGCCATTCATTCATAAAACTCATTTAACACCAATGCAAGTGTATTTGTGATTATTATGACGGCGGTTTTATGTTAAATTCAGTGTCTTCATGGTTACTTTTCCTGTGTAGGCTACATGCATCTTTCTCTACCGTGAACAAGATTATAATGTTATTCCCGATGCGGATATACAGATCCAATGTTACATTTTTGAGGTTGACATATATTTCTCTTGGTTGTTTAGTTGCCTTAACTTTATATTGTGGCGATGTGCTGCATGCAGGCTATTAGGGTTTCCCTCAATACTTCAGGATTCCCCTGCTGGACATATACAACGCTTAACGTGGCTTAATGGACTACAGTGATGTAAAAGACCAAACTCGCAGGCAAGCAGATGGACTCAGAATAACGCGCAAAGTTTAATGCTAAACGTTTCCCAGTGATAGACTGGCATAAAGATGGTTTGACGTTGGACATTCGCACATTTAGGGACCGTCTCTAAAGTGTATACGACTTTGGTATACACGTTTCTAACTTCAATAGCATTTGAATAGAACGACTTACAGTCATAAAAACAACTGTAAAGTGTTCATGTAGGTGTCAGGCATAATGCGCACCCTTTGGATTTTTGATATTTATTCAAATAAATTAAAGTTTGCTATTGAAGTTAGAAACGTGTATGTCAATGTTGTATGCAACTTTTGAGACGGTCCCTAAATGTGCGAATGTCCAAATGTCAAGCCAATTTTACATTAGGCTACATTTAGTCATTTATTTAGCAGACGCTTTTATCCAAAGCGATTTACAGTTAAAACTAACAATAGGAGGACAACAATATGCAAGTGCTATGACTCTTCCCAGTTTAAGCTAATACACATAGGCATAGTCTACTATACATGTACATATATATATATATATATATATATATATATATATATAGTTCCTATTCTTAATCCATCTAGCCTATATAGTAGCCTACATCCTACATCCCCAATAAGGTGCGAGTTTGGACTTTTATATCACTGTATTAGTCCATAAACTACGTTAAGCGTTTTGTCCCGACAGAAGGGGAATCCTTGAGTATGAGGTATTGAGGGAAACCGATAAATAATCCTGTTCATGGTAGAGAAAGCTGATAACATGTAGGCTACACAGGGAAAGTAACAATGAAGTTATTGAATGAAACATAAACACAGCTTTTGTGTCTTTATAATCTTTTCCGCATATATAGGATACTGACACATAATCATTTTCATTTTATGAATGAATGGCTTGCTCTAACTGTTGCTGGTCTTCGTCAACAACACGCGCTTTTGCACCACCTACTGGTGAGGTTGACTAACAGCAGATGGAGAGTATGCTTGGCAATCTATTGCTTTTCCTGCAGTTCCTGGACGTCAATGTTGAATTTACTGTCGAATTTGAACCACTGAATTTGTGGAAGCGAATTTGCAAAGCGAAATAAAATGGACCGAAAATTGCCTGTTGAATATTATAGGTTGTATTTTTAAACAGTTTGAATATTTTGGAAGTGAAATATGAAAGGTGAATATGGATTATTGAATTTTTAATAATGAAAATGTGTTTGAAATGTTTTTAATTGAAATATTCACAGCTTAAATATACAACCATGTTGAATTTCAGCCCATAAAAATGCAAGCCCTAAAAATACAATGCATTAAAATGCAAGCATGGTTAATGCAATGGCTATTTTTTTTCAAGTAGTGCAATTCAACAGGCTTTTTATTTCAAAAACATTTGACATTATTTTACTTCCATAAATATGGTTTATTCCAAGATCTAGACAGCTCACTGTGTAGATCTGGAAAAAATGGAAGGCCTCGTGGTGGAAGTGATTTAATAGATGTAAGGAAACGCTCATCTAGTTTGCTTTTAGGACGAGCGTCCCTTTTCTCGGCTGGCCATTCAATATGCAATTTATCAACAGCGCGAGTTATCACATCCACCAACTCCTCATACGCTGGAGAAGAGGACTGTGAATCCTCTTCCCTTATAATAGTGCTTTTGTCACTACCAACGCTCAGCACATCTAACTCCTCGGAGCTAGAGCACTGAAGCATTGGGCTCTCTTCCCGGGCGGAAGAAGCCGCAGCGCGGGCTTCCGACACCGGAGAGAGAGCGCTGGATCCCCCAGGACAGGAAGGAGATAAGGTCCTCGGACCCGTCTCCAACCCTTCTGAGAGATCCTTTTGCGATCCCCAGGAATGCATTCTCCGTGCTGCCTCAGCAGCAGCGGGTCCTGCACCCTGAGGATCGCGAGGCTGACCACTTTCCTCAAAAAGTGACAACCGGGAGCGGAGCGTGCGGAGAGGGAGCCGCTCGCAATGCTGGCAATCAGCCCCCTCGAAGGCTGACACCGCATGCTCCACTCCCAAACAAATGACACAAAGCTTGTGTGTATCCCCACCCGTTAAATAACGCGGGCAGGGAGAGGCACAGAGTTTGAACATTTGCTTTTCCATGACAACAGACAACAATAAATATGACAGACAGAGTTACACAGATCGCTTGCTGAGGCAACAGAAGCTAAAGCCGGTTTCACCGGATGCGCCTTTTATAGCTTCCTGGTCATGACGTCACCCACCCGTGACGCGCATTTCATTCATTCCATTGGACTAGTTGACATAGATGCTTCAGACGCATTCACGCCGGGGGCGTTCCCAAAGCGTTATCGACGCATCGCAAGTTCCCTCAAAAGGGAACTACGCTGTTCATTTGTGGAGTAGCCTACTCATCACTTCAGGATATTTACCGCACCAGGGTCATCAGGAGGGCCTACAACATCATTAGGGACAATATCCACAACACAATCTCTTCACACTTCTGCCGTCTGGGAGATGGCACAGGAGTGTGAAATCAAGGACAAAAAGACTCACAAACAGCTTTTATCCACAAGCCAATAGACTCCTGAACAACACTTGAAACACTAACTCCCCATTATCTTCACTGACTGTTACCTTGATTGGTGCACAATGCATATTTGTACTTTGTTTTGTATATATTTGCAAATATTGTTGAATATTTGTTTGTCTTTGTCTTTTTTTGTGTAAGGGAGACTTGCAGAGTAATAATTTCATTGTGTGGTCAAAACCATTGTGTATTTTACAGCTTGAATTTTGAATGCCAATCAATGAAGAAAGATGCTCCTCGGAATGGTGTAGTTACAGCATCTACCAGCAGGGGCTAACTGTCAAAGATAGCCAAACCCCCATCCCTTATTAAAACGCTCTTTTTAGGTTCCTCCTCTGACTACTCTTATCAAGATGGTTGATATCTCAAATGAGCCTATTTCTGGGTATCATAAGTACATTTAATGTTGTTTTGGTAGGCAACCGTAGCACTCATCAAGTTTGAGACATAGCTTTTGTCTGCAGGCTAGATGCCTGGCAGTATGTAGTTCTCTTACGAGAGTCCTCTCGTACTGTGTTTTTATCAAAACGCTACGGGAAAAGTCTCTTTTCACGAAATACTGAAGCAAAAAATTATCCTTAATTTTCATACATGTAAAGCGCGTTGCAGCAGTAGTCAACTATGGCGAGACGGCTTGCTCGCTCATTGGCTGCTCTGCGGCAACTGCATAAGCCTATCGAGCGAGGCCTGAGGTGACGTCAGGCCAATGAGGGCGCTTCGCGCCCTCCTTGCCATTTCCCGCCGAGACGGGTGTGGCTAACCTCTATAAAAGGAGCTCGAAAAGGCTGATTCACTTGATTTTCATCTCTTCAGCGAAGCGCACGCATCGCTGGATCACGAGGAAGCAAGCGTCGTCTGAGGCAAGCACTTCAGCGGGACAAGCCACTTGAAGCCGCTGGCCTACGCCGCCTTCTACAGCCGTACCTGCTGCGCTTTCCGACGCATATCCTTTCATTATCCTTTTACTGTTCTTGTGTGTGTGTGTGTGTTCGCCTTGCGACACTCACCCCCTAAAAGAGCTGCGTCTTTTTAAAGATGCCTTCATGCGGCTCGTGCCGAGCCCCACTCACCGAGGGAGACCGCCATGTCATCTGCGTCTCCTGTTTGGGTGAGGACCATGCAGCGCTCGCGCTCGCTGACGGCGGCTGCCCTCACTGCGAGCTTTTGCCTATGGTGACTCTGCGGACTCGCCTGGCATTCTTCTCAGAGCCTGCATTCCCCGCCGCGCTGCCGCGCCGTAAGAAGCGCCGCTCGCAGCGGGTCCCGGAACCCGCTCCAGCCCGACTAAGCTCGCCGGTTCGCCCGCCTGCTTCACCGGCTTCTCCCGAATCACTTCCTGATGCTCAGCGCCCGCAGTCTGCCGCCGCTTCATCACAGGAAGTCGGTTCCGAGGCCACGTCGGGGGAAAAGGATTCCTGCTCTCTGCTAGCTTCAGGCAGCGAGGACTGGGCGAGCTCCGAGGATCTCGCGCCTGCTGCCCGCAAGCCCACTACGAGAGCCAACATTGAGAGAGAGCTCATGCGAGTACTCGCGCTGGCCGCGGCGAGCCTCGGCCTCGAGTGGTCTGCTCCGGAGCTCCCCTCTCGCACCCGGCTGGATGGTAGCTTCCTCCCTGGTGAGCGCACTTCTCCGGATTCAAAGCCCGCTCCTTTTCTTCCTGAGCTGCATGAAGAAGTTGCGAAGGCCTGGAACGCGCCCTTCTCTGCGCGAACGCGCTCGTCTGTGTCACCAGCATTTTCCTCCCTGGATAATGCGAAAGACCGAGGCTACCTTTCACTTCCGCCGGTGGAACAGGCGATAGCAACCCACCTTTGCCCGCCCTCTGCTGGACGGCGGACTAAACCGGTGTTGCCTTCAAAAGCCTGCCGCATGACGTCGACGCTGCTCGCGCGAATTTTCTGGGCAGGCCGCGTCAGCGCTACACACCATGGCTACACTGCAGATATTTCAGGGTGATCTCCTCCGTAAGTTGGACGAGATGGGACCTGAGGCTATCTGCATCACGGATTTGAGGAGCGCTTCAGATCTAACACTCCGCGCTACCAAGTCTGCTGCACAAGCCATGGGAAAGTGTATGGCTTCCGCCACTGTTGCTGAGAGGCATCTATGGCTGACGCTCACAGAGATGGCTGATTCCGAGCGCAACGCGTTTCTCGACGCCCCGCTGTCTTCCGCTGGCCTTTTCGGTTCTTCTCTCTCCGAGTTCGTGGAGAGATTTACTGAAGCCCAGAAAGCGTCTCAAGCCTTCAAGCACTTCCTCCCGAAGCGCTCTGGTTCTGCAGCGGGTCGTGAAAAACAGACTCCGCGGAGCTCTCAGCCTCAGCCCCCGCCTTCGGCCACATCCTCACAGCAGCGACAGCAGCGCAGCTCCGGGCCCCGCTCTCGCTCTACCAGCCGACGCCCCGCTCCGCGCGGGCCGCGATCGAGGATTGTGGTGAAGCCGGAAGCCCCGAAGAAGTCCTAGCTCGCCTAGGAAAGCGCAGGTGTGTGAGTCCCGCTGCGGCCGGTCTCTCACCCAAGCGCGCCGCTGTTTCAGTCCCAAGACTTGCGACTGTTCCAGCGTTTTCTGCAAGATGCAAGCCTGCTCAGCCGCCCGCTTGCCTGCACACAAAAGCCGTTTTTACGGCTACCCAGATATATCCCGAAAAGAGTGTATTTTCTGGTGTCCCGGCCACGGCCGATGGTGCTATAAGTGTAGTGTCGATGCCTACTCCTCAGTGCCCATCTCTACACACAAGCACAGCCCTACACTTAGGGCTCGCGCACATAAAATCGACTCAGGTCGATTGCGCTTCCAACATAGTGAAAGTGCCCGCACAAACACTATGTCTCACAGGCCACAGGCTCTCTGTAAAAACGAGACCTGTGCGCGTTCGCTCTGCTCAGTCAGACAGTGCGCCCAAAGCAGTGAATGTGCCCGCTTCCCGCCCACATTTACTCGCAGACATGAGTCCCACGGGACCCGCTCAGCCCTCCCTCACTCAGTCAAGCGCTGTAGTAAGGTCGAGGACGAGCGCTCTGCCCGCTGTAATAAGCGCGCCCCCCGCCTCGAATGCCACAGGCATAATGCCTACGTTATTGCGCCCCGAAGCGCCTCTGTCGCACGGCGAGCAGAGCGCGCTTCGCATCCAGCCCTTAGCCAGCCATGCAGAAGCATGGGCAGCGCTTCCAGGGGTTTCGGACTGGGTGCTAGGCATTATAGAGAGAGGCTTCTCGCTACAGTTTTGTCGACGCCCTCCCCGCTTCACAGCGCGCGTCCAGACTACGGTGGTTTCAGAAGTAGCACACCTACTTCGCGCCGAAATATCAAAACTGATAAGCAAAGGGGCGATAGAGCGTGTTCCCCAAGCTCAAAGCGAAGGGGGACTATACAGCAGATACTTTCTAGTCCCCAAAAAGGACGGCGGTATCAGACCCATTCTGGATCTAAGACGGCTAAACAGAGTATTAGTGAAACGCAGTTTCAAAATGCTCACGACCAGCAAAATTCTCGCGCATGTTCGCCGAGAAGACTGGTTCATGTCGATAGATCTGAAGGACGCGTATTTTCAAATACAGATAGCGTCACATCACAGGCGATACTTGAGATTCACCTTCGAGGGTCAGACATACCAGTATACAGTCCTGCCTTTCGGCTTGTCCCTGGCACCTCGTACATTTACGAAATGCATGGACGCAGCGCTCGCTCCTCTCAGACTCAGAGGCATGCGAGTGCTGAACTATTTGGACGACTGGTTGATCCTAGCTCAATCACGATCTCAGCTCGTGGAGCACAGAACCATTTTACTCGATCACCTCGAGAATCTTGGTATCACGGTCAATTGGGCGAAGAGTTCACTGAACCCCAGTCAAACGATTTCGTTTCTGGGTATCGTTCTGGACTCGCAGTCTATGACGGCGCGGCTGTCGCCACAGCGCGCGCTGCACATTCAGCGCGCGGCGAAGTCTTTCCGCCGCGGCGCTTTCACCCCGCTCAGGAAGTTTCAAAGGATGCTGGGTCTCATGGCCTCAGCATCATCAGTTCTCCAGCTGGGCTTGCTCCGCATGCGCCCGCTGCAGTTCTGGTTGAAAGCGCGAGTACCGCGCGGAGCGTGGGTGTCCGGCCGGTTACGCCTCAAGATCAATCAAAGCTGTGTGACAGCCCTGATACCTTGGTTGGCGGACGGCTGGTACCAATCAGGTGTAAGCCTGGGGACTTCCTCGAGAGTGAGGATGGTGTCGACAGATGCATCCACCTCGGGATGGGGAGCGCTGCTCGAGGGCAGACCGTTCTTCGGCCTGTGGTCGGAACGAGAAAAGCTCCAACACATCAACTGCCTGGAAATGCTGGCAGTGCACAATGCGCTGACGCGTTTTTGTCCCCATATCAAGGACCAACACGTCGTAGTCCGTTCGGACAACACGGCCGTGGTGTCCTATATAAATCGCCAGGGCGGTCTGAAATCCACATCCCTGTACAGGCTGGCGAAACGCCTCCTAATATGGGCTCAGCACAATTTGCGCTCGCTGAGAGCAGTGCATGTGCCTGGGCTCCAGAATGTGGGCCCAGTCAGACTGTCCAGGAACAACATTCCCCTGGGCGAATGGTCTCTACACCCACAAACAGTCCGGCTGTTGTGGGAGAGATTCGGCAGAGCGGAGGTGGACCTATTCGCGTCCCGCGAAAACGCTCATTGCCCCGTGTTCTTTTCCAAGAACGACAGCGCGCTGTCCCAGATGTGGCCGCGCTGCCCGTTATACGCTTTCCCCCCCGTCTCCCTCCTGCCACAGGTGTTAGAGCGGGTCAGGGAAACAGAATGCCCAGTGCTGCTTGTAGCACCGTTCTGGAGGAACCAAACATGGTTTCCAGTCCTGATGCAGCTAGCAGACTTCGCTCCATGGCCAGTGCCATTGAGGAGAGATCTCCTCTCGCAGGCCGGGGGCTCGATTTGGCACCCACACCCAGAGCTGTGGTCCCTTCATGCGTGGGCGCTCAACGGATATCCGTTGACCTCGCAGAGGGAGTGATAAATACCATCACTCAGGCCAGAGCGCCGTCGACTCGGCGGCTTTATGCCTCAAAGTGGTCGGTTTTCTCCGGCTGGTGTACAGCTCGGAGCCTATCACCTCTCGATTGTGAGGTGACGGAGGTTCTCTCCTTCCTACAGGAGCTGTTGGATAAGGGCAGATCCCCTTCCACGCTCAAAGTTTACGTGGCGGCTATTACAGCGTTCTCCGGAACAAAGCTGGGTCAGTCACTAGGAAGGAACGATTTAGTCATCCGCTTCCTCAGGGGAGCTAGGAGGCTGAATCCACCCAGACCTCCTTCAGTTCCTATGTGGGACCTTTCTACAGTCTTGACGGCCATGAAAGGTGCCCCTTTCGAGCCTATCCAATCTATTAGCCTCAAACATTTGTCTTTCAAAACAGTGTTTTTGATGGCTCTCGCTTCGGTGAAGCGCATAGGCGACCTGCACGCGCTCTCCGTGAGCCCAGCGGGCTTAGAGTTTGGACCTAACGACTCTAAAGTCATACTCAAACCTAAGCATGGCTATGTGCCAAAGTCCCTCAACACGCCGTTTCGGGCTCAGGTTATCTCCCTGTCTGCCCTGCCGGGGTCAAGTGAGGAAGGGGACTCAAGTTTTCTTTGCCCTGTTAGGGCTTTAAGAGCTTACGTGTCCCGCTCCGCTGTCTTCAGACAGACTGAGCAACTTTTTGTCTCGTTCAGTGGACGTTCCAAGGGAATGGCTGTTTCGAAACAGAGCTTATCCAGATGGATAGTTGACGCCATAGCGCTGGCTTATACTGTCAAGGGCATTCAGTGCCCATTGGGAGTCAGAGCGCACTCCATGAGGGGCGTTGCCTCCTCGTGGGCTTGGTCCAGCGGGATTTCCTTACAGGATATATGTACGGCGGCAGGCTGGGCCTCGCCGTCTACATTTATCAGGTTTTACAACCTAGAAGTTCCCGCCTTGCAGGCTAAGCTACTATCGGTGTAGTCGATTCAGCTGTCTAACTAGAACACTGAAATCGCATGCGCAACGCGCTACCGACTGTCTTATGGGCAGAATTGTGTAAGACCCACATTTCCCACATTCAGTTCAGGTTCCCCACCCTGTCTATGTGATGTCATATTCGCGTCTGCTGGCGCGACCATATAAGGACGGAGGGAATCCCCTCTTGTCTCTAGACTCTCTCTGTGAGGTCATGTTTACGTCTGCGGACGTTACAGTTTAGGGAATTAAGGTCCCCCATCCCTTAATCCCGGATTCTTTGTGAGTCTATCTGGTGATTATGCACTGTACATCTGGCTTAGCTTCCAGTGATCGGTGTTTTTATCCCAGCACGCACGGCGTTTTACAAGGGGTTCCCGTAGCGTTTTGATAAAAACGCAGTACGAGAGGACTCTCGTAAGAGAACGTACTCGGTTACTAACGTAACCTCGGTTCTCTCTAGAAGAGGGAACGAGTACTGCGTTCTCTGCCGTGCGTACGGTTCACTCTGGTTCGCTTCGGCTATGAAAATCAAGTGAATCAGCCTTTTCGAGCTCCTTTTATAGAGGTTAGCCACACCCGTCTCGGCGGGAAATGGCAAGGAGGGCGCGAAGCGCCCTCATTGGCCTGACGTCACCTCAGGCCTCGCTCGATAGGCTTATGCAGTTGCCGCAGAGCAGCCAATGAGCGAGCAAGCCGTCTCGCCATAGTTGACTACTGCTGCAACGCGCTTTACATGTATGAAAATTAAGGATAATTTTTTGCTTCAGTATTTCGTGAAAAGAGACTTTTCCCGTAGCGTTTTGATAAAAACGCAGTACTCGTTCCCTCTTCTAGAGAGAACCGAGGTTACGTTAGTAACCGAGTACGTTCTTGGTTTAAAACAGATCTGCTGAGAGCTTGTCAGGCAGATTGGTTTATATTACAGTCTTTTTCCTTCTGTTGATGGCTTAGGGCTTCTTTGTTGCTCTTTAACATTATCTGCTGATCCAGGTACAAACACAGTAGTTGAAAACGATTTAGCGATTAAAAGGGAGAAGAAACAGCTTTTGACATTTTGTTGTCTGGCAACTCAGTTAAACGGTTCACAGAAATAGGGGTTCTTTCACAGCTCTTGAAAAATGAAAAATGCCACCAGAGGCATATTTGTGTTAAATGCTGCAAAGCAAAATATCATTTCAAGGTTGACATTAGCCTGATATTTGGCAGATTACCACGAAATAATATGGCATATTTTGAGGACAGTCTGAAATCATGCCTGAAATGCTCTGTAACTAAAAATGGGTTGCTGCAAATCCTATTAATATTCCAATTTAATTACTTCTACAATCAACGCTGATTCAGCCTCACAGTTTACTAAAATCACCTAATCAATTTAGATCCAGTGTGGCCCCCAATTCATATTTAATTACACAGCCTCAGCCTTTATTCCCCAACTTTGGTTCATATGCTGTATCTTCTCAATGACGCTAAACAAAGAAGACTTGGATGGGTTGGTGGCACAGTTGTATCTATTCTGCACCATGGATGGAAATTCAGAGATTCACATCTTGCTGAAGGCATTTCCTCTGACTGGTGTCATTAGGCCGGTCTGCATAGCATATGCTGTCTGCTCCAACAATGTTTTGTGGTTCCCCCATGCTAAACTATATTTATTGAAATTTATTGAAAAGATTTCTGGTACAGGATATACAATCCTCTATTCCAGACTCTAAAAACACAAAAAAATATATACATATATATATATATATATAAAATTCACATTTTAACATTTTATAAAAACACATTAATTTCATAATTGAAGTTTTTCTAACAATCATAACTAAATTATTACATAAATTACATAAATTAATTATATTAGTTAATAACAAGCTTTATAATTATACATAACATCTTTTGACAGGCAAAATGCATCCAACCTGTTCTTAAAGGAATGAATAGAAGGGGAACACACAACTTCTTCTGGAAGCTCATTCCATGATTTTACCGCACAAAGTGTAAAAAAGTTATTTCTCTTTTCAGACAGACATGTTCTAGGGTAGAGTTTTAAAGAATTCCCTCGTGTCTCGTACCTATTGTTCCAGAACTGAAAGATAGGTTCAACTGTTACATCGTATATTCCCTGTACAAGTCTATATACCTGAATCATATCTCCTCTATATATCCTAAATTTGAGTGTTGGTAAACTTAATTTCCTCAATCTATATTCATACGACATATTTTTTATTCCTGGAATTAATTTAGTAGCTCTTCTCTGGACTCTTTCAATTTTTACTCTACATATTTTAATTTATATGGACACCAGACCAAGCTTGCGTATTCAAGATGTGATCTTACCAGGGATTTATACAATGGTAAAAATATATCCTTACCTAAATTTTTAAAAGTTCTTATTATTATTGCAATCATAGATGTTGCTTTTTTAACTTTTTCAACTTTTTAACTTATATTGCCTATAAATAAGAGAGAAAAGTTGAGAATTTGCAGGAGAAAAGTCCAGCTTTCTACACAATCTAAGTGTGAATTATTGTAACATTAGAATTACAGTAATTATTAAAAATTTCAGACCAATAAAACTTCACATCTCTGTAAAACTCAAAAGTTGAAAACTCATAATTCCATGAAAACTTAAAAGTTCATCAAAAAATAAAAATGTACTCTCATTTAAATATCAACCCATGGCATTATTTTGCAAAACACTTCAAATGTCTTAAGAATCTTTCAACTGTTTGGGTTTCAAACGTTTCAAGCTTCAAAAATGTTGTAAAGTTATTGCATGTGTTAGGTTGTGACTCTACGAATTTCAATGCAGTTTCATGGGTTCTAAACATCACTAAATCATACTCTATATCAGTGGTGAGCAACTCTGGCCTTTGAGGTCCATTATCCTGCAGAGTTTAGCCTGCAGGAGCACACCTGAACAAGGTCAGGATTACTAGAAAGTTACAGGCGGGTGATTTTAATCAGGGGTGGAGTTAAACTCTATCCGGAGTTATCAACATTCAATTCTGGTCCTCAAATTAGATTGACAGAGTGGTGTTCCAAGAGTGCTCAGCCATTTCTCAAAGTGCATTTTTGTTTGTATTTGTGTTCCTGTGGACTTGTGAAACATTGCCAGTCACTGCCCAAGTACTGTTACAATTCAAAGTTCACATCTAGCCAAGTACTGTTCAAATCCCCAGATGTGGTCTTGCTCCACCACTTTTAATGAGGATGCATATGGAGGTGAATTGTGCAGACTTGAGAGAGCCAAGTATCCCAGAATGCATTTCACACCAATTAGCGAGCGGCAATGCAGGATAAAACCTACATAATTTTCAAAATACTGTTTTTGTGTCACAAAATATATGAACAGTTTATGGATGAGATTGTGGTTGTTTAAACAATCTATTTGTATGTATTAACCAGTCAAGTGCTTTTGAAATTTTATGCAGAGATTTTACTGAGGTGTGAGATCCAGGCAATCACTGGGTGGTCCCACGCTCATGTAGCCCACAGAGAACAGAACAGCCTTGTCTCAGCTAGTCCTTCTGAAATTTTCCACTGGCTCTGATGTCACTGTAGTGGTTAAACATGAGATATAATTAATTTTGGGTAAATAAACTTATGAGACCAAATATTGCCCCTCAAATATAACCATGTTGAATTACAGCCCACAAAAATGCAAACCCTAAAAATACAATGCATTAAAATGCAAGCAGGGTTAATGCAATACATTTTTTTTTTTCAAGTAGTGCAATTCAACAAGCTTTTTGTTTCAAAAATATTTGTCATTATTTTGCTTCCATACTTCCATCGTTCTGGAATTATCTGATGCATGATACTCTATGTAAAGGCAGTATCTGTGGATTTTAGAGAGGCCCTGCATTCCAGAGGTCACTCAGAGGTCTTGGAAGAAGAAAAAAGGTCTGTTTTAAGTCTCTGTCTTGGGGATCAAACAATCCTTGGCGTTAACTCATGGTTTTCCTCATGAGACTCAAGGTTTGATATCTGCAAGCTAATCCATCTTTTAAAGCTGCCTAATGTTGAAATTTTAAATGTTCGTAACTTTTACAAGTGTTTTTTTTTTTTTTTGTCTTTTACTGTATGTAGAAGAGTCTGTTAGTTTCCAGACTGATTGGCATCCCAAATTAAATCATCTGATTTAGGGTCCTTAGTGTTGATTTGGAATTTGGCTCTTTTCACAGTTTTGAAGGAGTCATTTCTGTCTGATTAGCTCTCAGTTACTACATAACCATTTACTGCACTTAGTTTTTTTTTCTTTCTTTTTTTCTAGATATTTTCCTATAGTGGCTAATGAATTGGATTTCTTGCACACTCACATAAAATAGCTTACTTCCGCTTTGTTCATGCCTTTCCAGATTGTGTGTGCAGTGCAGAGTGAGAGTGGAACAGGGTGCGGATTTGCCTGGAGCAAAAAGTGTTTTTTTTTTTTACACAGTCTGTCTGTTTTCTCTCAAGAATGTAAGCAGAACTGTGTGAATTTGCTTTCAGCCAGGAACTAGGTTTTGAAAATCAGAACTTCAGTGTTTTCTCTCACCTGATCCTTTGGACCTCCTATTGATTATTTGTTCACAAGACTTTTGAAAATTGTATCACGTAACCTAGAATTTTTGCTTCAAAACTATGTGAAAATCATCCTGCCCGAACCCTGCCCACAAACAATAGGCCTATATTGATTTAAAATTTGTAAGACATGTTTTGTGTTAGAAAGCTTTATGCGAGGAGGGTGTAAATCATCATGAATATTAATGTGTTTCACACCTGGGAAGACAAAGACACTCCCATAATGGCCCTATCAGGTGGGACTGTGAGGGAACCAGAACAAAGAATGAGGAGAGTTTAGAATGGTGTAGCGACTGGGCTATTTGAATCATTCGTTCGTTTTGTTCTGAATTAACAAATTCGGACTCTCTGTGTTCTTTTCGGTACATTCCTTCACAATTACAAATCATACGCCGGCTCCAGAGAGACTGGAGCAAATGGACTTTTACGACACTAATTGCACCTCAGAGACACTCCAGAACCTGAAACTAACATTCCTCTCTGCACCAAAGAGATAACGAAACTTTCTCCTGCTACGTGACATCACACCCCCACACACACACAAACATCCTTTGTGTTTAACTTAGAACTTAGAGATATTCTTTTTTGATATATGTACAATTCCATTATGCATGTTGATTAGTGTTGCTTTGATCATATAGTCATGATCTTCGAGTGTTTAGCTCTGAAATGTATTTTTGAAGAATGTTTCTCCTCTTTCAGCGGCTCATCAAGCTCCTCTGCTAGAGAGATAACGGAAAGCCAACATTCCGACGCACACACATACACAAACTTTGAATATTAAACTTAGAATATAAGCATGTCATATGTATCTCCTATACTCCTGTTTACCAGACAGGTTATATTCACTTTGTTTATGACGTTTATTTGAATGAACAAACCTTAAATGTGTGTAATTATGCATATCTTATGTAACTTGGTGTCCTATAATCTTCATATGACAAGTTTCATATCTCTGTAATCCTCGCAATCTAAGAGAGTCGAATTTCGATAGCAGAATGCAGTAATGTACATTGTTTTACACATTTCATATGTCTTGAGCAAATCGTCTCAAATTTGATATCCCTCATGACTCATTCGAGTGGGCATTGTCTGACAAGACAAAGAAAAATCTTCCCGCCCGAGATGCTCTAAGATGATTGGTCTGCGTACGCAATGTAGGCGTACATTAAGTCTTTCCATAAGATGACCGAGCTAGAGTTCTTCCGGGAGCACTTTTACGAACCCTCTTCGTCAGCGAGAAGATCCATATGGCTCCATTTTTGGGAGCGTTCTCCGTTTTTCTTTTTCTTTAAGTCTTTTCTTTATTTTCGTCTTCGGACTCTCCCTACGTTCAGCGAAGCAAACGTAGCCGGCAACCTCAACTTGAACATCCCGCGGCCGCGCTCACTGAAGCAAGCCCTGCTTTCTTAAAGAGACACACGCACGACTCTGCGTTCTTCAGCAACAAAGAGAACCATTTTGCAAGATAAGTTTATTGAACTTTTAATGTAATCTGATTTCTTGTTGTCTCTCAAAGGTTACCTGGTCTGTGATTTTGCCTAACTGTGATCTTTCTTTGATCGCACATGTTAGTTTCACTTTCTCTCATCTCTCTCTCTCTCTCTCTCTCTCATTTTCGTTATTCGTTTAGTCTTGTATTTGTTTACGTGTCCTGTACATACATATTTACTCGTGTAAATTGTAGTATTTTGTATTCCTTAGTTCAATGTATTAGTCCAATTATTAAAATTCCATATATCCTTGATTGCATCTGTCTTAAATGCTCATAATTACGAAGTCAATGATTTGTTGATCTTAAGCTACATGCTTTATCTTGTTACGATTTCAGTAACCTAATTTTATAAACACAGAGAGTTGTTTTTTTTCAAGGCCAGAAAAAAATACTCTTTCTTGCGTTTGTAAGAAGGATAATTTTACTTGAAGATTTGATAAGTTAATCTTACGTTAATGTTTGCTGGACAAACAGATTGTTTGATAACTAAATTAATTCCATTGAAAGTTATCCCATAACTTCGATTTGAAATAAGATTATTGATATATGAATGAGGAATTATAATTTGTTGTGATTGGTTATTCATATATACATATCGATCTAGTTTCAGTTTCGATAAATTAATGTAACTGTAATATGCAAAATATTAATCATATTCATGATTAATTATTAAAATTCCCTGTAGATCATTTGAGCTAATGTTAAATGTACTACTAATGCCAGTGCGGTTACAATGGCTTTTTGATTGTTTGGATTTATTTACAACACAACATAATCCAAAGATACACAACGAAGGTCAAAAAGGCACATTACTGAGCACAAATGATCTAAACAGTAAGACGCGAACAGTAAGATGCGAACACACCTCTGTGCCATTCCTAAAACAGTTACCATTTAACATACCTTTCATTTCCAAGGAGTTTGCTTTTTCATTTTACCATGTTTGTGTACAGAGTCTCATGTGAATGTTTAAGTCAGCAGGACTCATCAGTGGCATCTGGTCTCTGTAAAAAAAAAAAAAAAAAAACTGTGAACATGCTGATATCAGGAGCAAGGCTGCACGATTAGGGGAAGAAAATCTAAGTGATTTTTCTGGTTAATATTACGATGTAAAATCCCCATAGTAAACCGCTGGCACGTTTGTCGACCCCTAATTCGTTCCCCACAAGGATTTCACCTCAGATTCATTCAAGTTTGTAAACTTGAACACATGAATTTGCCGCATTGATCATAAGCTGCATGATTCAGACTTGACCTGAGTTTGCATTGCCTCTTGCATCACTGCATTACTGACATAGGACTCGCTAATGTGACTGACTCAGGAACAAGTTCAGATGAGATATGCACTCCCCACATGAAGAAGGATATGAAGAGAAGATCAAGCATCCACGTCACAGCTGGCCGTAATTCACTCTCCATTCATCTCTGAATGTCTTCACGAAGCTAAGCTAAGTTCCTTTTTAATGCTCAATGCTAAAAGCCTTGCTAAAAGCATGCTTGCTGCCTCGACCCAGATTCCACTCCTAAATATATTTTAGAATGAGCACATCCCCAAAATGGCTTAATTATCATAGAGATGAAGGAAGTCAAGTTATATTGTTTCTTCACCATTGATCACATCCTGAGCAAATGGTAGTCAATTGTAGAATGGGACTGGGTGTGGGACACAGAGACTCTTCTCAGACAATAAAAAAAAAAAAAAATCCCTCCTTTTTCCTTTAAATCCTCGCTTATCGGGCTTATGCTACTCTAAACAATGCCTGAACTTCTTGCGTTGTTTCTTGCCTCTTCACGATGACTTGCTTAATTTAGTCCTAATTTGTAAGTCGCTTTGGACAAAAGCGTCTGCTAAATGACTAAATGTAAATGTTTCAACTTCATTAACATACAGACCACAGCTGTTACAACAAGAGCAACTTAATTTACATTAAGAGTTGTAAACTGTAACAGGATAAAAGGTTTAATATTTGGATGTTCTGGGTTCATTGTGACGCAAGGTGCTTTGTGTACCTTGCCACTGCTATGCTGTAATAAACTTTATTTTTGAGATCTTCAATGTCCACATAATTTTTTCTTACATAGGCTTATGCGGTCATTGGCAACTATCAAACCTCAAAACCTATGAAGTTAAGTTGCCTTTATTTTTATAGCACTATGCAGCACAGATTCCAGCAGCTTGCGGGGATAGTTAGGAAATAACGATTCATGGTGCAACAGAATCATTTCAGCTGTGGCGCAGCTCTAAAAAGACATAGTAAACAGTTGCTATTCAGTTGAGTCCGTTCAGCATTGATTCTGTCGGGTATCGGACAGCTTGGTCTATCTAGTTATTCTTGGAAACAGGCCATTCTTAAAGCTATAGTGTGGCTAGTTATTCTATATTCTAAAGGCTAGTTATTGAAACAGGCTTGTGCTTAAAGTTATCTGGTTGCTAACCTAGATGTTATTGAAACACGCTTGTTCTAAAGGCTAGTTATTGAAAACGTACTCGGTTACTAACGTAACCTCGGTTCTCTCTAGAAGAGGGAACGAGTACTGCGTTTTATCAAAACGCTACGGGAAAAGTCTCTTTTCACGAAACACTGAAGCAAAAAATTATCCTTTAATTTTCATATATGTAAAACGCGTTGCGGCAGCAGCAGTCAGCTGAAGCGAGACGGCTTGTTCGCTCATTGGCTGCTCTGCGGCAACTGCATAAGCCTATTGAGCGAGGCCTGAGGTGACGTCAGGCCAATGAGGGCGCTTCGCGCCCTCCTCGCCACTTCCCGCCGAGACGGGCGTGGCTTACCTCTATAAAAGGAGCTCGAGAAGGCTGATTCACTTGATTTTGATCGCCGAAGCGAACCAGAGTGAACCAAACGCACGGCAGGGAACGCAGTACTCGTTCCCTCTTCTAGAGAGAACCGAGGTTACGTTAGTAACCGAGTACGTTCTCTTACGAGAGTTCTCTCGTACTGCGTTTTATCAAAACGCTACGGGAACCCCTTGCAAAACGCCGTGCGTGCTGGGATAAAAACACTGATCACCGGAAGCTATTTCAGGCATACAGTGCATAATCACCAGATAGACTCACACAGAGTCAGGGAATAAGGGGGGGGACCTTAATTCCCTATACTGTAGCGTCCGCAGACTTAACGTGACCTCACAGGGAGAGTCTAAAGACAGGAGGGGTTTTCCTCCGTCCTTATATAGACATGTCCATAGACGCGAATATGACATCACATAGACAGGGTAGGGAGCCTGCACTAATGTGGGAAACGTGGGTCTTACACAGTTCTGCCCAATATAGTCGGTAGCGCATTGCGCCTGTAAATAGATTACACCGACAAAAGCTTAGCCTGTAAGGCGGGAACCTCTAGGTTATAAAACCTGATAAATGTAGACGGAGAGGCCCAGCCTGCCGCCGTACATATATCCTGTAAGGAAATCCCGCTGGACCAAGCCCACGAGGAGGCAACGCCTCTCGTAGAGTGCGCTCTGACTCCCAACGGGCATTGAATGCCCTTGGCAGTATAAGCCAGCGCTATGGCGTCAACTATCCATCTGGATAGACTCTGTTTCGAAACAGCCATTCCTTTGGAACGTCCGCTGAACGAGACAAAGAGCTGCTCTGTCTGTCTGAAGGCAGCAGAGCGGGACATATAAGTTCTTAAAGCCCTAACAGGGCAAAGAAAACTCGAGTCCCCCTCCTCACTCGATGCCGGCAGGGCAGCCAGGGAAATAACCTGAGCCCGAAAAGGCGTGTTGAGAGATTTCGGCACATAGCCGTGCTTAGGTTTGAGTATGACCTTAGAGTCATTAGGACCAAACTCCAAGCACGTCGGGCTCACAGAGAGCGCGTGCAGATCGCCTATGCGCTTCACTGAAGCGAGAGCCATCAAAAACACTGTTTTGAAAGACAAATGTTTGAGGCTGATAGACTGGATAGGCTCGAAAGGGGCACCTTTCATGGCCGCCAGGACCGTAGAAAGGTCCCACATAGGGACTGAAGGAGGTCTGGGTGGATTCAGTCTCCTAGCTCCCCTGAGGAAGCGGATGACTAAATCATTCCTTCCCAGTGACTGACCCAGCGTTGAACCGGAGAACGCTGAAATAGCCGCCACATACACCTTGAGCGTGGAAGGGGATCTGCCCTTATCCAACAGCTCTTGTAGGAAGGAGAGAACCTCCGTTACCTCACATTCGAGGGGTGAAAGGCTCCGAGCTGTACACCAGCCGGAAAAAAACGACCACTTTAAAGCATAGAGCCGCCGGGTCGACAGCGCTCTAGCCTCAGTGATGGTATTCATGACTCCCTCTGTGAGACCAACGGGTATCCGTTGAGCGCCCACACATGAAGGGACCACAGTTCCGGGTGTGGGTGCCAAATCGAGCCCCTGGCCTGCGAGAGGAGATCTCTCCTCAACGGCACTGGCCATGGAGCGATGTCTGCTAACTGCATCAGAACTGGGAACCATGCCTGGTTCTTCCAGAACGGTGCTACAAGCAGCACTGGGCATTTTGTTTTCCTGACCCGTTCCAACACCTGTGGCAGGAGGGAGACGGGGGGAAAAGCGTATAGCGGGCAGCGCGGCCACCTTTGGGACAGCGCGCTGTCGGTCTTTGAAAAGAACGCGGGGCAGTGAGCGTTTTCGTGGGACGCGAATGGGTCCACCTCCGCTTTGCCGAATCTCTCCCACAACAGCCGGACTGTTTGTGGGTGTAGAGACCATTCGCCTGGGGGAACGTTGTTCCTGGACAGTCTGTCTGGGCCCACATTCTGAAGCCCAGGTACATGCACTGCTCTCAGCGAGCGTAAGTTGTGCTGAGCCCATAGTAGGAGGCGATTCGCCAGCCTGTACAGGGATATGGAATTCAGACCGCCCTGGCGATTTATGTAGGACACCACAGCCATGTTGTCCGAACGGACTATGACGTGCTGGTCCTTGATGTGGGGACAAAAACGCGTCAGCGCGTTGTGCACTGTCAGTATTTCTAGGCAGTTTATGTGTTGGAGCTTTTCTCGTTCCGACCATAGGCCGAAGAACGGTCTGCCCTCGAGCAGCGCTCCCCATCCCGAGGTGGATGCGTCTGTCGACACCATCCTCACCCTCGAGGAAGTCCCCAGGCTTACACCTGATCGGTACCAGTCGTCCGCCATCCAAGGCACCAGGGCTGTGACACAGTCCTGATCGACCTTGAGGCGTAATCGACCGGACACCCGCGCTTTCAACCAGAACTGCAGCGGGCGCATGCGGAGCAAGCCCAGCCTGAGAACTGACGATGCTGAGGCCATGAGACCCAGCATCCTTTGAAACTTCCTGAGCGGGGTGAAAGCGCCGCGGCGGAAGACTTCGCCGCGCGCTGAATGCTCAGCACGCGCTGTGGCGACAGCCGCGCTGTCATAGACTGTGAGTCCAGAACTATACCCAGAAACGAAATCGTTTGACTGGGGTTCAGTGTACTCTTCGCCCAATTGACCGTGATACCAAGATTCTCGAGGTGATCGAGTAAAATGGCCCTGTGCTCTACGAGCTGAGATCGTGATTGGGCTAGGATCAACCAGTCGTCCAAATAGTTCAGCACTCGCATGCCTCTGAGTCTGAGAGGAGCGAGCGCTGCGTCCATGCATTTCGTAAATGTACGAGGTGCCAGGGACAAGCCGAAAGGCAGGACTGTATACTGGTATGTCTGACCCTCGAAGGCGAATCTCAAGTATCGCCTGTGATGTGACGCTATCTGTATTTGAAAATACGCGTCCTTCAGATCTTGCGCACATGCGCGAGAATTTTGCTGGTCGTGAGCATTTTGAAACGGCGTTTCACTAACACTCTGTTCAGCCGTCTTAGATCCAGAATGGGTCTGATACCATCCGATAGCCGTCCTTTTTGGGGACTAGAAAGTATCTGCTGTATATCCCCTGTTCGCTTTGAGCTCGGGGAACACGCTCTATCGCCCCTTTGCTTATCAGTTTTGATATTTCGGCGCGAAGTAGGTGTGCTACTTTCAACGGTACCGAAGTTTCGACGCGCGCTGTGAAGCGTGGAGGGCGTCGATAAAACTGTAGCGAGAAGCCTCTCTTTATAATGCCTAAGACCCAGTCCGAAACCCCTGGAAGCGCTGCCCATGCATCTGCATGGTTGGCTAAGGGCCGGATACAGAGCGCACTCTGTTCACCGTGCGACAGAGGTGCTACGGGGCTCACAAACGTAGGCGTTATGCCTGTGGCATTTGAGGCGGGGGGCGCGCTTAATACAGCGGGCGGAACGCTCGTCCTCGACCTTACAACAGTGCTTGGCTGAGTGAGGGAGGGCTGCGAGAGTCCCGTGGGACTCATGTGTGCGAGTAGATGTGGGCTGGGAGCGGGCACATTTACTGCTTTGGGCGCGCTGCCTGTGTGAGCAGCGCGCGCGCTCACAGGTCTCGTTTTTACAGAGAGCCTGTGATCTGATAGACATAGTGTTCGTGGGCACTGGGTAGCGGGCACTTTTACTATGTTGGAAGCGCAATCGACCTGAGTCGAATTTATGTGTGCGAGCCCTAAGTGTAGGGCTGTGCTTGTGTGTAGAGATGGGCACTGAGGAGTGGGCATCGACACTACACTTATAGCACCATCGGCCGTGGCCGGGACACCAGAAAATACCGTGAGTAAGTGTGGGCGCGGGAGAGCGGGCATAGTTACTGCAATGAGTGCACTGTCTGTCTGAGCAGAGTGAATGCACACAGGTTTCGTCTTTACAGAAACCACAAGGCATGCAGAACATAGTGTTTGTGGGCACTAGGCAGTGGGCACGTTCACTATGTTGCGTGCGTGATCGACCCGAGTCGAATATATGAGCGCGGGCCCTGTGTGAAGGGCTGTGCTAGTGTGTAGGGATGGGCACTAGCAGTGGGCATCTTCTCTACACATATAGCATCATCGGCCGTGGCCGGGACTTCGGTAGAAGTCCGGCCATGTACCACGTGCTCGTGGGCTGCAAAAAACACGTCTGCAGTTGCCTCTCGGGGAACAAACAGAGTGATTTGCATTCGGCGGCATAAATATTCTCTGCCGGCCGGCCTGGGGTTCGAACCTCCGATCCCCCGCGCGCAAGTCTAAGAATCTACCACTGGACCACAGTGAAGATACATAGATAAAGTCAGCGCGAGTATTATCCACACTGGCGTTTGCTTGCAGGCATGTACCACGTGCTCGTGGGCAGCAAAAAACACGTCTGCAGTTGCCTCTCGGGGAACAGACAGAGTGATTTGCATTTTCAGACGCCTGCAAAATGCCAGAATGTGAGAAGAGTGGAAATCGCCCAGTTTCAGCGGGGCTGAAAACACTCCATTCTCCTTTCGCCAGTGACGCACGGGAACCGTAGAAACGGTGTTCGGTTGCAGGCAAGCGGGTACTACGCGCTCGCTGGCTGCAAAATGCATCTCTGCAGTCGCCTTCAGGGGACTGACAGAGCAAGCATTGGCGGCATAAATATATATGCCGCTAGACCGGGATCCGAACCCCGGTCTCCCGCGTGGAAAAACCTATAATTCCACCACTGAGCCACAGGGGGATACAGGCTTTTGAAAGCGGCGTTTCTTCGGCGTTTGCTGGCAGGCAAGCGTGTAACAGACTCACTTGCTGCAATAATATTTCCAGTCGCCGAACAGGGAACTGAGAAATGTGAGAGAAAAGAGGTCAGACCGACCAACGGTGGGACTAAGAACACTCTTTTCTCCTTCGCCGGTGAATGACGCGTGCAGAGGCAGGGTAGCTTTTCTTGTAACGTAAAGAAAAACTAATCCCGCCATCCGCTTCCAGGAAGGGCAGCCTCGGAAAGGATGCCCGGCGAGTCCTCAGAGTCACCGTAGGCAATTGGCTCGGAGTGAAGGCGTTCGCCGTCAGCGAGCGCGAGCGCTGCATGAGAAGGCATCTTGAAAAAGACGCAGCTCTTTTAGGGGTGTGTGTTGCAAAGCGAACACACACACACACACATACACAAGAACAAGAATGTAAAGGATATGGCGTCGGAAAGCGCAGTAGGTACGGCGGTAGAAGGCGGCGTTGGCCAGCGGCTCGGGCTCGTCCCGCTGAAGTGCTTGCATCAGACGACGCGTGCTTCCTCGTGATCCAGCGATGCGTGCGCTTCGCTGAAGAGATTAAAATCAAATGAATCAGCCTTCTCGAGCTCCTTTTATAGAGGTAAGCCACGCCCGTCTCGGCGGGAAGTGGCGAGGAGGGCGCGAAGCGCCCTCATTGGTCTGACGTCACCTCAGGCCTCGCTCGATAGGCTTATGCAGTTGCCGCAGAGCAGCCAATGAGCGAACAAGCCGTCTCGCTTCAGCTGACTGCTGCTGCCGCAACGCGTTTTACATATATGAAAATTAAAGGATAATTTTTTGCTTCAGTGTTTCGTGAAAAGAGACTTTTCCCGTAGCGTTTTGATAAAACGCAGTACGAGAGAACTCTCGTAAGAGAACATGCTTGTGCTTAAGGCTATCTGGTTGCTATTGAAAACATGCTTGTTCTTAATCTATCTAGCCTTGTTGGTATTGGAACATGCCTTTATTTTAGGCTTATCTGGTGTCATTGACAACGTGCTGTGCTAAGTTAATCCAGGTATCAGCAACATGCTTGTCGTTGTTTCAGAAACATTTCTTATCAGTAGCCTACTGTACTTGTTGCTTAAGGCAAATGTTATCGAATAATATGCTTGTTACATAGGCTTCTAGTATTATTGCTGCATACTGTACTAAGCAACATGCTGTGGTAATTAAAGCGCTGTTTAAGGCTTATCTGTTTGCTTTGGAAAAATGCTTGTTTCTTTATTTGAGGTTCAGCCAAAGATGGCGCTCGAGCACGACGAGGTTATCCATGCTTCTGCTGATCGCTTGAGCGGTAGCCTTTGTAGCGCGCAGTGCCAGGTCTGTGGTGCTACGCAGGTCACGAAAAGCCTCAGGGTCCAAGCCAGACCCGTCTATGGATTGGAGAAGCTTAGCCTGGAAAATCTGTAATACCGCCATGGCGGCTTCTGGCAGAGAGTGCAGCTTCAACGCTCCCAGGCACGCAGCGCAGTCTGTGTGCCCGTCCGCCTCATGCAGAAGGGATCCGCATGAGGTGCATGAAGAGCGAGGCATTTGAAACAATGCCTCGCAAATTTGGTCTTTTAGAAAACTGTAGTGTTGCAACGGCGAGCACACAGTTGGCAGAGAAAGGATATAGCGTTGTTTGCCGGATGGCCACAGGAGAACGGCAACAGAAGAGAAGCGGCTTCTAGGTGAGTGAAGAAGGCGCTGTCCGCTGTATGCAAGGCTCGTTCTGGCTGTAAAAGGCTTGTTTCCATGGCGAAGGCTTCAGAGACAGAGACGTGAAGTGTCGCTGAAGGAGATAAAATCTGGTATTATGGCGAAATAATGGGCTTTTATAGACATAAGCCCCACCCATTCTGGCGGGCTCTGACGCGCTTTGGCACGGGGTCGCCTGATTGGTTCGCGCATCAGAGGCGCTTCGCCATAGGGTGTGCAGTTGCCGCAGCACAGCCAATGGGCGAGCTAGACGCTCTGCTGTGTTCGCTGCGTTCACTGCGTTTTAAATATAGGCTTCAATATTTCTTGAGGAAAGGAGAAATATTGAAAAATTAGCTACCCAATACGAAGTGACCATACTTGAAAGGGAACAAACGTGACACTATGTTGGTAGATGCACATTTTGAATATTTAAGTGCATGTCCACATTGAATCTTAACCTTGGCTTTAATCAACTCACATACTGACAGACTTCAGGTAAAAAGGGGACCGTTTACAGGACACCATTTTCACGTTTTCAGCTAAAAACTGAAGACTTTTTATGTGTTTTGGCCATTCATCATTTACACGACAAAGGCGTTTTGGTGGCCTGAAAGCGCAAACTATTGAAAACGGGTTTCAAAGAAACAATTAAACAAAGGGGCGCAACTGTACGAACACGGAGAGTGATCGCAACAAGCTACCACAAGTAACGTGTTTTCATACATTATTTATGGTATGAGCACACATTCAAGCGGTTCAGAAATTATTAATCTGTTATTAATTATTAATATTAATGTCAGTTATAAATAATAAATAAATACAAATTATAAAGACACATTTTGGAAAAGGTTTTCATTTTCATTGAGTTTTACTTTCACTTTTACATGTTGTTTCCAAGCTGGTAAACTGAAAACTTACGCTTAATTTGAGATACATTTTCCACGCAGGTCATGAGAGCGGCTATGACAGTTCATAACACAGCAAGTGTTCACCTTTCCTATGTGTTTTTAACTGTATAATATAAGTTTTAACGTCTACCTCCACTACTACTCAGTCTCTAATGTCTCTCAGTCTCTGTCCTAAAGTCCCAGAATGCATTGCGTTGCTGACATCACGTTTCCATTCTCTTACAAAGGAAAACATTCAGAGGAGAACTTTCTAAAATTGGGATTACAGTGAACGTTTCTGGCTTTGTGAAGATGAGATGTACCAAGAAGACAAAGTAATTACAGTATTATCAAGATTAAAATCCTAATGTCTATAACTACTTGTCTGGCATGCATTATACAGTGTTTGTCATTGATCCATGTGAACAGGGATCGTTTTGATAATGTTGTCATCTGAACAAAAAACTTTTTTTTTTAATTTTATTTTTAGCCCATCATTTTATTTTATTTTTTTATTTTATTTTTTTTAACCGTTTTTAGCACATTGTTGACGTGTAAACCTACCCTAAAAGAGAAGCAATTAATCACTCAGCAGTTAAGCAGACTCTTCATTCCATCAGATGACCCCATCATGATCACTTCAAATGCCAAGCTGAATTCTGCAGTTTGAGGATTGAATACACCATGAGCTGCTGTGTCCTATGTTGAATATTACCTTGACCGCAGCATGTCAGAATCAGTAATGAGCAGAGTAAATGCTGGGATAAACTCTCAGTAAAATATGCTGAACTTTTGCATGAAATTCTGCACTCTCACATATTTAACCGCAGAGCTTATGGGCATGACAGCATTAACATAAATGTGAATTCATGCATATTGCAAATCATGGCCAGCAAGTTATGGGAATAATCAACTTGCATCAATTGCATTCGCACCATCTGGAGGAAGTTCACTAACACTGAATAGATTTGCACAATAACACAATACATATTGAAGGTGAAATAGGTTAATGAGGTTTATAGGATTCAGAATTTTCTATGGTGTGGCACGTGGTCATAGCTATTTCTCCCAAAGGAGTCACATTGCAAAAAAAAAAAAAAAAAAAAAAAAAAATTGAGCAATATCAATTTTTCAATCACTTCTAGTTCTGCTTGATGGAACAAAAGAATCTAAATCCACTGAGCACGGGTGAGTAAATGCTATTCAGATGTTTAATTACAGTTTCGTTTTGCTCCATCCCCAGAGCACGACTCTTCTTACAGCCATAACAATTGCATTTAGAGTGGTAGAAACAATGTCAGGACAGTTTAGGATCCTCAAGACTGGAATCCAATTGTGCACAGCACTAAGAATAGACATGACATTTTAGGAATAACCAAGTTATGAAGATACATTTTAATGTATTGTTCACCCCAAAAAAATATTCTTTTGTCATCTTTTACACAATCTGTGTTGGTCCAAACCTGTATGAATTTGTCTCTTCCGTGGAACACAAAATAATCTTTGCACGGCTTTACACACCACAAAAGTTCATAGTGACTGTCAAACAAAAAAAAAAAGTAAAAAAAAGAAATGTGAAACAAAAGTGTAATTATAGTGTAATTATTGTAGGGTGCATCATATGTGACCCTCACTCATATGTGACCCTATCTTATGTTGCACGGGTATATTTGTGGCAATAGCCAACAAAACATTGTATTTCTTTTATGCCAAAAATCATTAGGATATTAAGTAAAGATCATGTTCCATGAAGATATTTTGTAAATTTCCCACCTTAAATATATAAAACATTTATTTTTGTGAGTGAATGCAGCACTATCGCCAATATAAATGGACAACTTTAAAGGTGATTTTCTCAATATTTCGATTTTTCTGCACCCTCAGATTCCAGATTTTCAAATAGTTGTATCTCGGCCAAATATTGTCATATCCTAACAAACCATACATCAATGGAAAGTTTATTTATTCAGCTTTCAGGTGATGTATAAATCTCAATGTCAAAAAAATTACACATAAGACTGGTTTTGTGGTCCAGGGTCACATATAAGGTTACAACACACACAAAAGCATAACATGGAATACAGAGCACAAGCTATATGCACTATGTTTATGCTGTTTCTGTGGTGTTTTTATTAATTACTATGTTTTTCTCTGTTTAGATCAGTTATTGTGAGTATGATGGTGATTCAATGTGACTGTTAAGCCCTGTTTACACCTGGTATTAAGATGCGTTTTGGTCGATCGGATCACAAGACGAGGTAGACACATACCCATTTACACCTGGTATTTTACCTCTTAAACGCATACCTCTGGTCTTTAGTGACCTTTGACGTCATTCACTACCCTCCTCCTCATTAATTTTTTCAAAGTTAGACATCAACCTTCTTAGTATTCCTCAATCATTTCATTATAAACATTATAACAATAAAAAAATATAAAGAATGCCTGTTTTCACATTTATTTTTTGTAAAAAAATTGTATAGGGTTGCTAACGACCCGAGGTGTATAACAGTGTCCACTTTCAACCACTTCTGTCCTGATTTCTTCAATGAGCTTATTATATGAATTCAATTGAGCTTCTTATATGAGCTTTATTAAATCTTTTGACCTAATGGACGAAATAAGCTCACGCAATTTACATATGAACACGCCCGGAGACGACGGAAAAAGATACAGAGAGCATCAGCTTTCGTTTCTGCTCTGATAGACGGTAGACCACGGCGAGCGCTGTGAGTGCATGTTAAAAATCAGGAATGGCGAGAGAACATTGAGCTTGGTACGTTTTTTGTCTATAAACCAAACTTGGGTCCAAAGATAAACCAAAGATTTTCAGTGAAGCAAAAAGAGACAGCTTGAGGAAATCTACCTCCTCGCCCTCCACTGAGATCCTTCTCAACTGCAGGAGGCTGAATACATGTGCCACGCATCTCTGTGTGCTTCTTCAGCATATGTTCACCATTTCTCAGGGTTTGATGAAGCTTTGACATCCTGCATTGGCCCAGCAGACTGAAGACCTGAAACACGCTGCCTTTCTGAACTGTTGAAGGTCACTTTAACCTGTTTTAACCTGTTGTAAAGTTAAATAAACAAAGTTATGTGAAACAAGGTCAGTTTGATCTGGTGATAAAACTGTAAAATGCTAGAACACTTTTATGCTCATTATTCCACAGCCACACACGTTATTTCATTTCAAGACATTTAACTGAGGGAGGTAAATGGAAATGTAGGATCTAAGTGCAGGTTTTTCCATTTATTGATAACAAAGCAAAAACCCAAACAAGGGAACACGAGAGAAAAGAAAACAGAGACACACACAAATGCAAAGAACATGGATAGACTGACAAGGAACAAAGCAAACAAAGGCTATAAATACACAAGAGCTAACAAGACACATCTGGGAACAATCAGACTAATCAACAGAGAAAACTACAAAGGATTTCAAAAATGGCACAAGGAATAGGAAACAAGAACAAAGCAGGGCAAAAATACAAACTGAGGCTGAATCCGAAACCGCATACTCACTACTTAATTTAAATAAGTACTTACTTAACAAGCGCTAAAAGAGTAGGTGCTTATAGCCTGATCTCAAGTATGAATGCGAGCCGTACACATAGACAGTAAAAGAAATGGACACAGCGACCCCATTGGAACTCAATTGAGACAAGTGAAGCCCATTTTCAGCGATTTCTTAGCACTTCCTTTCCTGACGCGCAGACTCAAACCGAGCAAGGCGTTACACGGACCACGTGAGCAACCTGTCTGCCTTCTAGTAGCTGTGCCAAGAGAAATCTGAATCATTCCCTTCCGAATCTTGCAGAGACGGAGAGTGTGAGTAGGAGCTGTCCATAAGCTTGAAGCAGGAGAAACTTTTGCTAGGTATTCTGATTAATTATATTGTCATTTTGCCTCCACGTCCCCCCGATTGCCCGCGAGCTTCTCCTCCCGTCTATACGGTAATCTCTCTAGTGTGCGACAGAGAGTCGCGTGGTTATGACGCAATCGTTAGCCTACTTTTACAAAAACTGCTTCTACGGGTCCATAACATAAGCTACAAGGTAATGGAGCATTTTATACATTGTCGTGTATCTTTAGAAATAAATAATGGACAAATGGAGTCTTTAAACGCCTCAGATGTAAAGTTATTCGCTGTCAAAGTGACGCCAAAATGAATGGGAGTCAATGGGATGCTAACGCAAGTGAAGTTCTGCTACAAGATGTCGGCACCCGGCCGACTTCAACTTCCGGTCGACTTCCTTCCCGCCTGGCCGTACATCATTCGCCATGTTGATGTTATCATGTGACCTACGACGTTATCACAAGCGCAACAACTTAAAAGATACGAGTGACAGGTTTAATTCATCTATCTGTAAATATCTTGATATTGACGAAACTTGCTCATTTTGTGC